>NC_140590.1:496489556-496849220 GCF_964204655.1 Triturus cristatus
GGTGCATTTCATTTGGGCCATTGTTTGTCTATACTTGTGCTATACTTAATTGTGCATGTCTGCCATTCTGCCCATCTTCCCCCGTCCCCCCACTCCCTGCTTTTTCCTCTTCCTGGTGCTGTTCTGTCTATAATTTTGTTGCTCCACACATAAATACATGTAAAGAACAAATTAGAATAGTTCCTTGATTCTTTTAGGTTTCAAAACTTCTCTCTCTTGGTTTCTTGTAAATTTTCAATATAAACAGTTTTTTTTAATATTCAACAACACATAGAAGTCAGAAGCGCAACGTATTCTATCAACACACTTTCTAGAACATTCTACAACACGTGCAGGTTAAAAGTTCATCAATCTTTTTAAACTTAACCATATTTTTTGCCACATTTTCTCGAACATTTAACAGCACGTGCAGGTTAAAAGTTCACAATTGTTTTAAGTTCGAACATTGCCTTCCAAATGCAAGTAGCAGGTGTGGTTGAGTTGACAACTTTTATCCAATGATATGTACTCCACGTTGAAACTGCTTTTTCTTAACCAATCACAAAGATGCTTTTCCACAAAACGAATGTGTACCCTACTTTTAAAAAAGAATGCTTTTCGTCTCCCAATCACGTATCGTTTTGTATGGCAATAAAAAGTAGTTCCCCATCTTTAAACATATCTCTTATTCTACCAAGGAACTGCATGACCCTCAGACATCTTTCCATACCTTCCAGCGATACCTTCAAAATGCTAGTGTGGATCGTAGGACATAGCTATATTTTCTGGTGCAAGAGGTATGCAGAACAGAGACGTATTGACTTAGACCTAGGTTTACAAAATGTGGACACTAAATGGTTTGCACAGAGAGGATTGAAGTGGCACCAATTGTTGCCTTTGGTTAAAACCTGTTTGCATCTCCAACACCCTGACCCCATGATTGTGCACTGTGGTGGAAACGACTGATCAAGCTACAACTGCCTGACTTCCTCCCTAAGGAACCAGTAGCACACAAGGCTCCGGCTCCGTCACTTCTGCCGGCCCCGCCACCAAGCAGGCAAGTCCTGCCTGACTTCCGGTTTTGCGGCAATCTGCCTCTCCTCTGTGGTGTCTATTGTGGCACAGCGACTCGGTTCCTGCTTTCTCCTCAATGGAGGGAAGAGGCACCACGCCAGCAAAGAGTTCACGCAGAAAATGCCTCGCCTGTCTCCCGCCTGCAGACTGAACAGGGAGCAGGCAGCGTTAGCAGGTTCTCCCTTGTTAAGGGAAGTGCTTCTTCTGCGCTGAGCCCCAGAGTCTCCAGGGCCAGCACTGGGCACAGGCAAAGCAGGAATGAAAAAAAGAAAAAGTCCTTGGGGCTGGGGACTCCCCAGCAGGGCACAGCCAGGCAGGACAGCATGCAGGGACCCCCAAGAACAGCAGTTGGGTCCCATGGCGGTTCCTCCTGGTAGTCCAGCAGCCTGCAACCACCAGTTACAGGTCCTAACCAAGCGGCACACTTCCATGGGGTCACAGCCCCAATATTTATGCAGTATTTCTCTCTGTCTGCCGTGGCACAGAGATTGGGGGAACCAGCCTCAACTGGTTCTGGGGGTGTTGAAGCACTCTGTTTACCAGGCTTCCACCCTCCTTTGTCAGATTGGGCTCGCTCATCAGAAACACCACAGGGGGGTGGAGCCAGCATTTACCCAGGCAGGCACAGACCTATTCAGTGTCAGGGGACTACTCCTCCCACTACTCCAAATGCAGATCTCCTATTCAGCCTAGTGCTTACCCTGCCCTCCCTGAAGCCACACACCTCAACAGCCCCTGTCACTCCAGAGCCAGACATGCAATACACATCAGGCAGAAAGACACATAGCACACAGAAATTGCCTCTTTCTGCACCCCTCTTTTCTCTTTCTGTACCTCTCTTCCCTCTTTATGCACCCCTGTTCCCTCTTTCTGCACCTTTCCTGCCTGTTTCTGTACCTCTCTTGCCTTTCTGTACCTCTGTTGGTTCTTCCTGCACTTCTCTTGCTCTTTCTGCACCCTTCAGGCCTCTTTCAGCACCTCTGTTGCTTCTTTCTGCACTTCTCTTCCTTCTTTCTGCACCCTTCCTGCCTCTTTCTGCAACTCTCTTGCCTCTTTGTGCACCTCTCCTACCTCTTTCTACATGTCTCTTACCTCATTTTCCACATCTGTTGGTTCATTCTGCACTGCTCTTGCTTATATCTGCACACCTCTATTTACTTACTGCACCTCACTTGCCTCTTTCTGCACTTCTCTTCCTTTTTCTACACCTCTGTTGCTTCTTTCAGCAATTCTCTTGCCTCTTTCTGCACTTCTCTTGCCTCTTTCTGCACCCCTCTTGCCTCTTTTTGCACCTCTGTTGGTTCTTTCTGCACTGGTCTTGCTTCTTTCTCCACCTCACATCCCTCTTTTTGTGCTGCTCTTGCTTCTTTCTTCACCTCTGTTGCTTCTTTCAGCTATTCTGTTGCCTCTTTCTGCACTTCTCTTGCTTGTTTCTCACCTCTCTTGCATCTTTCTGTACTTCTGTTGCCTCTTTCTGCACCTCACTTGCTTCTTTCTGCACCCTTCGTGCCTCTATCTGCACTGCTCTTGCTTATTTCTAAACCTCTCTTGCCTGTTTCTGCACTTCTCTTGTCTCTTTCTGCACCCTTGTTGGTTCTTTCTGCATTTCTCTTGCTCTTTCTTCACACTTCGTGCCTCTTTCAGCACCTTTGTTGCTTCTTTCTGCACTTCTCTTCCTTCTTTCTGCACCCATCCTGCCTCTTTCTGTACCTCTCTTGCCTCTTTGTGCACCTCTTCTAACTTTTTCTGTACCGCTCTTGCTTCTTTTTGCACCTCTGTTGGTTCTTTCTGCACAGATTTAGCTTCTTTATGTACCTCTCTTGCCTCTTTCTGCACTTCTCTTGCTTCTTTCTAAACCTCTGGTGCTTCTTTCAGCAATTCTCTAGCCTCTTTCTGCTCTTCTCTTCCTTCTTTCTGCACCCCTCTTGCCTCTTTCTGTACTTCTCTTGCCTCTTTGTGCACGTCTCCTACCTCTCTCTGCACTCCTCTTGCCTCTTTCAGCACCTCTGTTGCTTCTTTCTGCACTTCTCTTCCTTCTTTCTGCACCCCTCCTGCCTCTTTCTGTACCTCTCTTGCCTCCTTGAGCACCCCTCCTACCTTTTACTACACCCCTCTTGCCTCTTTTGGCACCTATGTTGGTTCTTTCTGCACTGTTCTTCCTTCTTTCTGCTCCCCTCCTGCCTCTTTCTGTACCTCTCTTGCCTCTTTGTGCACCTCTCTTACCTCTTTCTGCACTGTTCGTGCCTCTTTCAGCACTTCTGTTGCTTCTTTCTGAACATCTCTTCCTTCTTTCTGAAACCCTCCTGCTTCTTTCTGTATATCTCTTGCCTCTTTGTGCACCCCTCCCACCTTTTACTGCACCCCTCTTGCCTCTTTTGGCACCTCTGTTGGTTCTTTCTGCACTGTTCTTTCTTCTTTCTGCACCTCTCTTGCCTCTTTCTGCACTTCTCTTCCTTCTTTATGCATCCCTCCTGCCTCTTTCTGTATCTCTCCTGCCTCTTTGTGCACCTCTCCTACCTCTTTCTGCACTCCTCTTACCTCTTTTTGCACCTCTGTTGGTTCATTCTTCACTGCTCTTGCTTCTTTCTGTACCCCACTTGCCTCTTTCTGCACCCCTCTTTTCTCTTTTTGTACCTCTCTTGCCTCTTTCTGCACCCCTGTTGCTTCTTTCTGCCCGTAGAGGTAGTTTTAATTTCTCTGCCCTATTATGTACTAGAGCCTTACAGGGGAGGTCATGCCAATCACAGGGGTACCTAAACCATAGTGTACCCTAGTGTATGTAGCTATTTTCACTGTATTCTAAGTGTCTTTCAGTATAGCACTGGCTCCGGGCCTGGTTAGTCAGAGTCAGTTACCACCAGTACCAGTCAGCAAAAAGTTGGGGGCACAGGTTAGCTTTGCAACAAGGCCTCTTTCTGCACCTCTGTTGGTTCTTTCTACATATCTCCTGCTTCTTTCTGCACCTTTCTTCATCTTTCCGGACTTCTGTTGCCTCTTTCTGCATTTCTCTTGCTTTTTTCTGCGTTTTTCTTCCTCTTTCTGCACATGTCCTACCTCTGTAGGCATAGTTAGAAATTAGCATTTAAAAAACCTTTGAAATTCACCTGAAAAGATCATAGGTTTCAGTGACGTTATAGTTAGGAATTAGCATCTAAAAAACCTTTCAAATTCACTGAAAAAAATAGGTTTCAGGGACGTTATAGTTAGAAATTAGCATTTAAAAAACCTTTGAAATTCACTGAAAAAACCATAGGTTTCAGGGACGTTATAGTTAGAGATTAGCATTTAAAAAACCTTAGCAATTCACCGAAAAAACCACAGGTTTTAGGGACGTTATAGTTAGTTGGACATTTCACTCGTACAAAACCAGAAAAATTTGGCCGTTATAGTTAGTAGAGCTAAGTATAACTTGTGCCCCTGCAATCCACTGCTGATGATGTCACATATTACATGATGGAGGAAAGCACCCACACGCTGCTGCATTACCAACTTGGGTCAAAATAAGAACCCAAAGTGTTGTCAGAGACTCATACATGTCCACTGGAACCCCGTCTGGCCAGGGGCTTTTCTTGCTGCATATTGTTCAATTGCAGTGCTCATTTGCTCCAAACTTACTGGCTCAAAATTAAGTAGTGTGGGTAGTTGGTTAGGTTCTTTTTGCTGTGCTTCCCTTATGTTCTTGGGGTTAAAGATTCCTCCAAAATGGCTAATCCAATCTGCTGATGTAACTAGTGTCTCCACCTTAGGTGGTGATTTGTCCCTTAGAAACGGCATATTAACGTCTTTCCAGAACATCCCACTGTCTTTAATATCCGTGGCTTGTTCCAGATTATCCCAGGCCTGTTCCTACAATTATTTTCTTCTCCTGTCCAGTGTTTGTTTATAGGTGTATCTTAACACTTTAATCTCTTCCTTGTTTCTGGGAATTACCTGAAGTGACTTTCTAAGATTTTCATTTGCTCATGTACAGTGGTGGTTAGACCACCCTATAGGCTTTTTATTGATATCCTTGTTGTTCACTCTTAGGTTGTCAGCAATTGCTCTTGTTATATTTTCAAAGGCTACCACTAGCTTGCCTGGGTCAGAGGCC
Source organism: Triturus cristatus (assembly GCF_964204655.1). Classification (NCBI taxonomy): domain Eukaryota; kingdom Metazoa; phylum Chordata; class Amphibia; order Caudata; family Salamandridae; genus Triturus; species Triturus cristatus. Next base: position 496,494,700 of record NC_140590.1, read on the forward strand.
CATTCTGTGCAGGTGAAAAAATCTTCAAGATTCCCTTTCGCAATTCTTTCAAGAAAGGCAGTTTCGTTTACCCCCGTCCATTTAAAACTCATACCATTACTACCGAATGTTTCAATATTTGCTGTGAGTTGGGGTCCTTCGATGCATTATCTCATTTTAGAAGAGAGTGATCTTTAAAAATATTTGGTTCAACCAGGAGTGAATTAAATAATCCCATACCATTTTCCGAAAGTAAGATGTGATCAATAATAGAGCACCTACCGTTCCCACAATAAGTCTCCCCTTATGTTCATCAGAGTTTTGTTCCAATAGTGTTAGATTATATGTAAGGCTCCCTGTTTTCCGTTTTTACTGATTTTTACAGATAAATACAGACAGAAAACATTCATTTTCTTGTCTGTATTTATTTTTAAATATGGATAAAAACAGAAATTGGGTTGTTTTTTGAGTACTTCTAAACACTGTCTGCTATGACTGCCAGGCCAATAGATGTGTGAATTGATAGATAAGGGGGTTAGAAAAGAAAGGAATTTTTGTGAAGAGGCTTTAACAGCGGTAGATTGGAACAAGGTTGATACTGAAATATGCATATTTTCACATAAGTGCACTGATTTGTCTTCTGCGGGTGTTCACAGCACTGACAACTGGCAGACATCCAAGCATGAGTGCATATTTATCGGTTAAATAAATGTGGAAATATACTAATCTCAGCTGAATATTTCCACAAAACCCAAAATAAATATGGATAAATACAGATAAAGTTAGCAAGAAATAAATATGGATAAATACAAACGGAAATGGCAAAAAAATAAATACCATAATTTATATGTGAATATAATCTTGTTCATTGCTTCTCCATAGGAGTCATGCGGCAAATGTAATTGACCATTACTTATACCATTGCTATATCCACAGGCCTCTCTTGGTGCAAACGGGCATCTCCTAACATTAAAGTATTCAACCCATCTGTATATACAACTAGCCTCGCGATCTCTCACACAACATTCCAATTCATTCTCTTGTTTAATAATTACCTTATTTATTGTTCTATTAAATATATTGTTATCACAATTTATAACCAGAAGGTCCTACTTCCCATCTGTTTGAAGATGCAGGAACTGAACAAAAACATGAGGTGGTAGAGGGTCTATTTATAGTTAGTGGTGCTGTTGTGGATATTTGTTCTGCCATACCTCCCTTGGCCCTTCCACTATTTGAGAGCATTGCTGGCGCAAACACAGTAACGCAGCCTTCAACGTTAGAACCCCCTACATTCCTGTAACCACACTAGCTGTAGTGTATTCATAATGCTCATCCATTCCTTATCCACCATTTTGTTTTTTGTTCCAGCCACATTCCACGAACCAATAACAAGTGTGTTACTATTATTCTCTAGTGTCTCAGGACCTCACACAATTTCTTCACACTCCCTTCTCGTCGACCAATAATTTCCATTGGTTCCCTATCGGCCGACCCCAACTTCATGTCTATCGAATGTCATTACAGCTTACTAAAGCTTACTACAGCTGGTTACAGTTTGTATGGTGTGGAAACAGGGGTCTTTGGGCGTGAGTGTCTAGTGCTGGTGATTTATAAAAAATAGCAAAGCGGAACAGCTGTAATCTTCCCCTCTATAAACTAAAATAAAATAAAAACTTCTCTCTTTCCGTAAGCTCTGTCTTCCTCCCTCTTTTGTCGGTACTAGCGCTGGGATGCTTCCGGGTAGCCATGCGCTCTACAAATGCTTTTCCATTCCATTCTATGTTATCTAGGGGCTGATATATTTGGCACACATTTGCAATAACAATGACTCTAAACATTTTAATGATTAGTAGAGAATTATTCTTTCCACCCTGTTTGAATTACATTTGAGTATCTACGTTTTTTGTTTCCTTGTACTGATAAAGAGTTTCCAAAGTCACCTCTTTGAATGGTGACTGCAGCAATCAAAAGCAGAAAGGTAACAAGTTCAGTTTTGCAAAGTGTCTGGTGCAGCTTTATAAACTGGTGCGACATTTTAAATGGCTGTTGATAATTTTGAGCTAAAAGTAAAATGTATTTTATTGCAATCTCCAAATTATGCAGCAGATGGTGAATTATTGGCATTTGCACTCATCCCTTATTTAGGTGGAAAAAACAACAGCGACACAATCGTTTTACTGCAGTGGCCTCAGCTTTTTGTTTCATATAAAATACAAGCTGCCAAACAGATTTATAGAATTCGGAATATGAAAATGAAATGTAGAGTTCTATCCACAAATTAAATATTTGGATATTAATTCAGTGACTTTGGTCAAACATAGTAGAAGGCACTGGCAAATATAAATCTGGACTTCTTGGAGTATGCAGACATAGGCCCTTATGTGAACCGGGCCATACATTTTGATGGGTAACAGAAGCAATTAGACCTGCACGAATTATGGCTTTGAGTTTAGACGTTACTGTCACCCCTTCTATGCATTTTCCCAATGCAATTACTTCCGGCGAAAGGCTGTCGGTAATGGTGATGTGATGCCAAGGTACATCGAAACAAAATGCCTTAAGTTCCTTTATATACATGTGAGCAACTGATCCTTCATGTCAAATTGAGTGCTATTCTCATAGGTATCATTATGTTGCTAGCAGGATGACTCAGTGAGATGAACGGTTGCAGCTTCACATGTGTTTATCTGCAGCTTGCTAAACAGAATTCCAAAAAGGCAGACTCATCCTTTGATTCCTTCAAGGTGGGTACCTTGAACTTGAAACTGTCTTTAATTCGGAGTGACGACAAATTCCAATATGCAAGGATATCGGAACAATGAAGTTTATGACAAACATCAACAAATGAGAACTATCTATATTTATTGGGGAGAAATGCCCAGTAGTTACTGTAGCATACTCATTGTGGTGCAGTAATCACCAAAATGCACCTGTTATTCCCCAAACACTCAGCTAGACGATAATTATTACACCCTATCCAACAACTCGGTGTCAGTTTTTATGGCATGTCATAATTATCGCATTAAATAATGGCCAACTCATAAAGAGCACCTATGCTTAGAAACATCAGAAGTGTGGTGTGAAGTGATCTGTAAAAAACAAGTTACTATTAATCATGCCAGTTGACTATGGAACTGTATTTGGTTTGAATTACTTCTGGTCCAAACAGCATATAACCTGGCAAGCTTTCCAAATCCTTTCCCTTGCAAAATGGATTCTCCCAATCTATTTTGATGTGTTTCTCCTGACTCCCTTGCGGGCACAAGAACAATCCCACAGCAGTTTTGAAAAAGAGACTACATTTTAAAAAATATTGGACACCAATATACCAAAATTTCAATAAGTAGACCCTGGAACTAGGCAATTTCAAGGATTTTAGGTCAGTTTAGCGACTAACAGCACAAAGCACAACTTGCGGTTATCTAGTCATGCAAGTTCAGGCTGACTACAATGGAGCACAGGCCAGATATAGGGACCAGGCTCGTCCTGCCGATAATGTACCTCCTAAAGTCCAGCATGAAGAGTTCCATTTGCAGTGGAGGAGGCAGTGAGGAACAGAGAGAGTGCTGCAGCTGGCTTTCGCTATAGTGCGTAGTGCAGGCGTCATGGCCGGTCATTTGCAGGAGCTTTGCGTTGGCAGTCACCTTGGGCTGTCAATGCTGTCACAAGAATTGCAGATCTCGCATTCCTGCTCGTCACTGGCAGTCGCTGTAGTGTAAAGAGTCAAGTACAACAGAGCATCGCTTTGGCGGTTGGCGCGGGTGTCAAGATCTTGGTGCAAATAGGAAGGTTTGCAGTAGCAAAGAGACGAAAACTTCAGAATTTCTTCTTATCTTCTAAGAGGAGCTCAACTGATGCTACACCAAGGCTTCAGAACCTGAGAGGCAAGTTTTGAGGAAGAGGCCAGCAAGGCTGAGGCAGGTCCAGTTGCAGGTCCAGGCAGGTCCAGTGCAGTAGATCATCTGGGCAGTTGCAGGGAAGCCTCTGGAGCTTGGTTTGCCCCTGTAGCTCAGACCAACAGAAGGTCATCTAACTAGCCTTTGGAGTCACTCACATAGCCTGTGATGAAGGGTGCAGGTCCAGGTTTCTTTCTCAAACAGCACTGCAGTCCCCTGTCAGCAGGGTTGTCCTTCTTCTGTAGTGTCCACAGGTCCAGGAGTGTACTGAAGAGTGGGTCTGTGTGTCCCTTTTTAGGTCTCGCTGAGACAGCGAAAGCTGTCTCTTTGAGACATTTTGTAAGTAGGTTTTCGAAAGTGCTACCCACATGGTTTTGCTGGCCTAGAGCTTGAGTGCACGATGGTGTGCATGTGCACAGCTGCTCCTCTGCTCCTTGCATTCCCCCCTCCCTTTTCGCCCAGCCCTTTGATGCTCTGCTTGCATCTCCCGAACGCGATCACTTTCACTTTCGCGGCCTGCATTCCCCCCTCCCTTTTCGCCCAGCCCTTTGATGCTCTGCTTGCATCTCCCGAACGCGATCACTTTCACTTTCGCGGCCTGCATTCCCCCCTCCCTTTTCGCCCAGCCCTTTGATGCTCTGCTGGCATCTCCCGAACGTGATCACTTTCACTTTCGCGGACGCGCATTTACGATCACGCAGCCATTGTTTGTTCTTTTTTTAACGTAAACCACATCCTCAAATAATGGAGCAAAAATACCAGATTTGTATCTCACGTAATTTTACAGAAATGTCTCATAATCATTCAAAAGGTAATTACGCAAATTTCTCACACCCTCAATGCTATTATCTCATCTGCACCTAGGAGTGTGATGGCAGGAGGAAGAATGAGACATCTATATTGCCACAACTCACACAATGCGCCACTTTAATCTGTAGAGACGAGATTTGTGGACTAACAGCGCAGGCTTGCAGCAGCGCTCGCTGCCATTTCAGAGAAGCCTGAACCAAGTGTAATGGGTTTCAGTTCAGTGCTTTGTAACACTTGATTACTTTAGAAGCCTTCGCTTTCTCATGCAGAATCCAATGACTGCGTTTCCGCCTCCGTGGACGTGGAACCTGACTGTTGTTGGGGTACACCGGATGGTGGGCCAGATGGATTTGAACGCTCAGGTTTTCACCCCTCCTGGGAGTATGGCAGTGCCTGCTTCCTCTTGACTCTGCCTGTGGTAAGACTGTTGCTACTAATTTCATTTCTTCCTTAAATTCCACAAGTTTTGGCCCCGATTTGGTGCCTGCACCTCTGAAACCACGGCACAGACTGCAGATGTTAAAGCGCTTCATGCGGGCCTGACACTCGCTTGGGCCGCAGACCAAGTGGGAGGCAGGCTTGTGAAAGCAGACTGTTTACCTGGTGCTTGTTGAGAGCAGGTGCAAGGCCTCGACATATAGCTCTGCAAAGGGTTGAAGACACTGAGACATGCTACATGTACATGAACACAATGATACAGTTACACACACAAACACACACATGCATTAATATACATAAGCACACACAAAGCCATGCACCCACAGCCACACACACAATAAACAAACATACACACACAGCCACACACAGAGCCGCACACAAACAGACACACCTCTCAAATCAGCCTCATTTACACGGTATCAATTACTTTGGGCTCATTCTCACCCGCCAAACTTTTGAAAGAGCTTGCACGCGTGTAGCCTTATTTATACTACTATTTTCTCCCTCGCTATTATTTACATAAAGTATAGCACTGAGGCCACAGCAGCTAACTCTGTAGCACAAGGCTCACGGTTCGATTCCTGGCGCAAGCAGCAGGTCATCCTAGCACTGTCTTATTAGAAGCAAAATAGCTTGCTCGCCTTTGGGACCTTATAAGTGTTTAGCCATGCAACACTTGATGTTGTTGCACCGAGGATATTGTGCTGGATAACTAAACACTTATAAAGTCCCAAAGGCGGGACCTATTGGCTATGCCAATGCTTGTTATACTTGGTGCTACCTTTGAATGGTGAGAAGCTTATGGAGTCAACCCCCCACAGAGGTGTCTGGAATTGACTGCCCTTCCCTGTCCTGGTCCCAGTCTGTCTACAGTCACAATGGACAAATGCTAAGGTCTTTGTGTGTGAGCTGAGGCAGTGTCTTTCACATGCAAAGGTGACAGATGACAGCTCCACCCTTCTTGTCAAGTTAGGATGGACCATTCTGGAAACATCCCGGCCTTCTGCTGTGTGGCTGCCTAGAAAGAATACACAACGGTCAACTGCCTGCTACACCTAGTCATGTGATCCAGGAATCAGGCTGCATGTACCAAATGGTTAATGCAAGAAAATGCAAAATGTCTAAAAGTGACATTTTCAGAATGGTGACTTAAAATACGACTTTACCACTGAAGAGGATTTTAACTTATCATTTATCAAATCTACTAAGGTAACCCAATATTATCTTATGGGAGAGATAGGCCTTGCAATAGTGAAATAAACGAACTTGAGGGGTTTTTTTTACTACAAGGGCATGTAAAACATAAAAGTACTTGTCCAACTTTTTTTTAATGCAAAACACCCTACCCTAGGGGTTGTTTAGGACGAGGCCAGGCCAGAGCTCGCAGAGTTTAACTATGCAGAATTCTGCAGAGTTACCAAAAAAAGCTCCAGCACATTCCGCAGAAGTCCTTGAGCGGGCGGAGTATTTCTAGGCCACCCCTAATGAAGTCTTGCATGCTGAGAGTAGTTGGGGGCCACAAGTAAGCCCCCCACACCGGGTTTGCTGAGACCTCATCGGAGGACCCGCCCCCTTTCTCAACCACTCTGCAAACGTGCCTCCTTGTGCACTACTGTTCGGGGAACAAGCTCCCCTTGGCTGCTGAGGGTCGTTGGGGGCCAAGAACCCTCATTGTTGCCACAAATAAGTCCTCCACAGTTAGATTGCTGAGACCTTGTCAAAGGCCCATCCCCCCTTTCTCAACCACTCTCAACATGCATCTCCTGCACATGCGTCTCCTGGTGCACTACTCTTGGGGGATGAAGTCTAGGGGTGAGCGCACTGGTAAACCCCACTCCGCCACAGGTTGGCAGAGTTTTTGCAGAACTCCGCATTCCAAGTGGAGTGCAAAGTTCCAAAAGTTTACCGCCCACCCCTATTTTGGACCTACCCTTCAGTGACTTATATGTATTAAAAAGGTAGGTTTAAGCCTGGTTGAAATGGCAGTTTAAGACTGCACACAAAGACTGCAATGGCAGACCTGAGATATTTTCTAAGAGACTTATTTAAGTGGGTGGCACAATAAGTGCTGTAGGCCCACTAGCAGCATTGAATTTACAGGCCCTGAGTACATATAATACCACTTTACTAGGGATGTACAAGTAAATTAAATGTGCCAATTGGGTGTAAGCCAGATGTACCATGATTAAAGGAGAGAGCACAAGCATGTTAGCACTGGTGCACAGAGTCCTTAAAGCTAACAAAAACAGGTTTAAACAACAGGATGGGTTAAGGCAGGATGTTTGGGGATAACACTGCAGAGTGGGCCAGGTCCAACAGCATATTTGTTTCATCAGTATCAGTTTATAAAATTAGCATTTAATACTTGACCTAATCATTGGCAATATTAGAAAAACAGAGTCCCTTTTATTTGAGCAAGTGAAAGAGTATATGTGAGATAATTGGGATGAGAAAAAGAAGCATAAAAGAGGGAAGTCAAAGTGTTAGGGAGGTTAAGGTTGGGAGGAAGATGGATTTGAGAGAAGGAAGAGTGTGTTTAAGAGTGAGGGAATATCTTAGTGAGATGTAAGTGTAAGAAGGTAGAGATGAGTGTCTGTGTAAGACATCAGGATGGTAAGAGGAGCTCCTAGGATATCTTAGTATCTTAGAGAGAAGGGTATGAGAATAAGGTAGACATGAGAGTGTGTGCAGGACATCAGGTTGGTAAGAGGAGTCCACAGGAGATCTGAGGATCTTAAACAGAAGAGTTTGAGAAGAAGGCACAAATATGTTACGGAGAAAGAGGTATTGAGAAAGGAATAAGAAGGGTGAGAGGGGGCTGGAAAGAGAGTGGGGTTAGGCATGTAGTAAGTGAGGGGAAACTGTGGGGAAGGAAGTGAACACGGTTTGAGACATTGGAAAGAAAATGGAAGGAGATGTTGGCATGCAAAAATAGCTTGAGATAAGAAGAAAAAGTGAAGGATTTGTGAGAAAAGATGTGATGAGAGGGACTCCTTCAGCTCCCCATGTATGTGTAGCCTAAAGAAGAAGGGTGAACTCAAAAGAGATGAGATAGGGAGTCTGAAAAAAGAATGAAGGTTGTTGATCTCATGCTCCCTCTTGAGGGACAGAAGATAAAGGATGAGTGAAGGTGAGCTCAAGAAAGATACGAGGAGTCAGAGTGACCTCAGCAAGGCTTTCAGTATATGTACAAGGCTTCTCTGAGGACCCTGATTTGATGATATTAAGAATCCAAGTGACTTCTTTGGAATGGGGTATGAGATAATTTACACCAGTTTGCTTCTGGTTTAATATCTTTAGATATGAGTGAGTCACAAAGAAGAGAGGTATGCGGATGATTTTTTTTGTTTTCAAGTAGATGTTCTGGACTTTAGCAACAAAGAAGCAAAACAGTTCTTCACAAAATGTTTGTGAAGAATAGGTTTGACACAGTAAACAGCGCAGAGCCAGAAATAAATTCAAGGTTCTGAACACTCTAACTTTTCTGGGATCAGTGGATGCTTACACCATTTCTGCTTTGAACGATCTGTTCCAAAATGAAGGGAACTATAAGACCTGTCAGCCTTAGACCTTCCCCAAAATTTTCTTTACTTCTCCCCTCCTGTTTTGCTGAATTCGTTTTTGTTGACCTTAGGACTCTGTGCACTTTATCTCCGCTATCCAGTGCTAAATTGCTCACTCCCTAAAACATAGTAAAACTAGCTTACACTTGATTGCATATATGATTTACTCACAAGTCCTTAGTAAAGTGGTATACCATATACCCCCGGGCAGTTAATTAAATACATGCTACTAGTGGACCTTTGCAAAGCCTAGACCTTCCTTTTGAAGATAAATACATTACTCCTAGGTTAGGACCTAAACAGCCGTAGGGCAAGGTGCATTGTATTTAAAAAGTTAGACATTTACATGTAAGTTTTACATGTCCTGGTTGTGGAAAACTCACAAATTTGTTTTTCACCACCTTGAGGCCTGCCTCTCTCATAGGATAACATTGAGTTAACTTATCACATTTAATAAGTGATAACTTTTTTGGGGTGTCAGGTAGAAATGCCAAGTTTGGTGTCTAATGAATTGTAATTCAAAATACTCTTTAATGATAAAGTCAGATTTCAATGCAGAATTTTGAAAATGACACTTGTAGAAAGTTGACATTCTCTCATCTTAATCATTTGGTTCCTCTAGCCTATTTCCTGGGTCAAATGACTAGGTGTGTTGGCAGTTGACCTTTATGTATTCCTACAAGACAACCACACAATAAAGGGATTGAGTGTTGGCAAGATGGGCCATCCTAGCAGGATGGGGGAAGGGCAGATCTGTGCACAGCCCCACTTGCACTTCAAAGCAGCTACCTCAGTTCACACACAAGAACTTCACATTTGCCTTTTGTGCCTCCAAACATCCTGGAACCAGGGAAGGAAGGAAGGAAGGAAGGAAGGAAGGAAGGAAGGAAGGAAGGAAGGAAGGAAGGAAGGAAGGAAGGAAGGAAGGAAGGAAGGAAGGAAGGAAGGAAGGAAGGAAGGAAGGAAGGAAGGAAGGAAGGAAGGAAGGAAGGAAGGAAGGAAGGAAGGAAGGAAATTCCAACACCATTGGTGGAGAGAAAACTGTAGAAATGTCCTCCACTTGAAATCTAACACCATCTATAAAATTAAGACCCACAGACCCACTTTTCAGTTCATTTCTAGAACTGTGGAAGACTTTCAGAGGACTGCCCCACTGCTTGCCGCCTTCTGTGTACTTCAGAGGAGTGCCCTAATTCACCGAGAGTACTGCCCTGCTGTCTTAAACCTGCTGTGTGCCCTCAGAGGACAGCCCTGCTGTTTGAGACTTGCTTTTCTGCTTGAACCCAAGACTCCCAGAGTGACTCCAAGGGCTACTTGGCTGGCCTCCTGATCAGATCCTCAGTGAAAAAAAAGGCTTCAAACATTTTGAACCTGCACCTGGAGCCAGCCTGAATGAGTCCTGACCCTCCAAGGGGATTCCCTCCAGTACTGAACCCTTGGAAGTGGTGCTAAAAGGGCCCAGATAACCCAAATCCAAACCTTGGGACTTGGAAACTTTTCAACCAAAAAGTGCTCTCTGAATCGAGAGCAGACCAAGATCTTCGTGCTCGCTGATCCACCCAAGCTGCATCAACGGTAGACCTTACTTTGTAGTAGGTTCTGCTACGTTCTTCTCTGCAGCAACAAATCCTGTTCTGCGGCACGTTGCAGACGGGGTAACTGGCCTCGTGGAGCCCTCGTCTGGTACAACCTGCAGCTTTAACCAGCTGGAGATTTTCGACTTACAAAACAGAGCCTTAGGGGCAGATTACGATTGTCCTGTGTCACCGTAACTACGGTGATAATGCAGGCACCGTCGGTCTGACCTCCCTATTACAACTTTGTTGGTTAGACCACCAAAGGATCTCTGCGACCATCGGGGATCTGGTATCAGCGGTCTAAGACCCGCAATGTGCTTGGTGTTGCCACTGTGGCACCACCAAGCATATTACAAGTTTCTTCACTGCTACAGTTTTCATGCGAGCGAGCCCAACTGTCTTAATGGAAGGTTCAGGAGGGGTTCTCCCCCAGGAGTTTTTCTTAAAAAGAGTGGGCAAATTTTGAATTTCTGAGCTAATTTGAGAAACAAGAAGGTTAATAAAGCAATTGTGTAATTGTAGTTACAACATCAACAATGACATTTCATATGATAATGATGTAGGTAGCTGCTTAAACAGTATAACCAGAGAACCTCTAACATACTTTCAGAAAACAATGCAGTGAGTACCTCACAGATTTCTTTACTTATTGATATACTTTTACAAATCAAATTCACCTAGGTAACACAAGTTACTGTGATTTTTCTGACTGTACACAATGAGACAGCAAGAAATAAACATTAAAAGGCAGTATGGCACCCTACAAGGTACTTTGCTTCTCATTCAGGAGATGAAGAAATGGGATCATATCCTCCCTATCCTGCTGGAACTCCCTTAGCTCCCCTTGCCGGTCGACTACATCATCAGAACCAGATGCATCATTTACAAACATTGTTGTAGTGGGCCAGCAAAGCCATCATGACCTGCAACACTTCTCTTTTCTTGTCTTCAATGGAACTTCCAACATTCCAATCTTTTCATACAAATTGCACTGTTCCATGCCTCAAATTGATAATAATGTGACCCCACCCACCATGTAGACCACTTCTCATAAATAGCCCTTAACTGCCACATAAAAATCATGTAGTGTATATATCCAGTATTTGTATTTATCCAGTATTTGTAAAGTGCGAATTAATCATCTCTAGAGGTCTCAAGGCACTGGGGGCCGTCGGGGAGATTAAGTGAGCTATTGCTCAGAGGCACAGAGTGCTGAGCTGCTGCCAGGATTGAACTGTGTGCCTGTGCTCCGGAGTCAGCCACCCTGACCACTGCACCACAACTCTCCCTAGTGTCAGTTTTCTTACCCTAAATAGTGGGGTTGTGTTTGTGCTAGAGCAACAAAGGAGGATGAGTTCTGTACTCTCTTGTTCTTTGTCCAAAAATGATGTAAAGGCCTTCAGGTGTTACCAGTTGCTCAAACAAAATTTTTTACATAATTAGTAGTGGCAATCAAACACATAAATTATACTTCAAAGCCAAGTTAATGCATACTACCCTTTGGAAGAGTTAGCATTTAGTCCTCCAAGCTGAGGCTTTTTGAGTCTCTGAAATGATTCAGAGGAAAAGGCGTATAACCTATGTAATTTGGGGCATGCTTAAACAACTAAACTACATTTCTGTCATTCCTATACTGAGCCACCTGACCGATATTTTGATTTCTGTCTGAGATTTCAGTTATTGCATCCAGATATATAATCCAGCAACTGGCATGAATTTTAAAACAGACAGGTCATTTGGCTTTTTAAGAAAAACGAGTGATTATGATTTTGTTGAAAATAATATTGAAAATGTTTTAATTTGGAAATAGTGAGACTGAATCAAACATTACTGAGGCCTTTGGATGGGGTAATGGTCTTCAGAGTAGTGTCTCAATCATGTCCGTTATGCTCATTCTATATTAGACGTGACCCTTTTCTCTCCACATCTCGTCCATCTGCATATCTTGGGGCACATGCATCAACAATGCCATTTGCGATTCCTTATTAGCGAAAAATAAGGAATCGCTAATAAGGAATAGCAAAAGGCTATGCATGTAGGAATCGCTATTCAAATAGCGATTCCTTAACTTTCCTTAATTGCTACTAGCAAATTGTAAGGAATGCCATCCCAATCATTCCTATGGGCCTCCAGGCCCATAGGAATGAATTGGAGATTGCATGAGCAAATAGCGAGTACCAGTAGGTTCTCGCAAATTGCTCATGCAATTTCAAGGGTGCAAGGGTGTCAAAATGACACCCTATTGAACCCCTGAAATTGATATGTGCACATATGTTGCACACACACATGCTCTAAGGGCATGTGTGTGCGCAACATGAAACTTTGAAAAATGCACAAAAGTGCATTTTTCAAACTTTTAGCAAATTACCATGCAGTTCATCTTCATGGTAATTTGCTCCCCCTATTAGCGAATTCGCTAATTTTTTAACTTTCATGCATTGCATTTAAGGAATCCCAAATTGAGATTCCTTAAATTTAGGTAATCTCTATTTGGGATTCCTTAAATGCTATCGCTATTTAAGGAATCGCTATTTAAGGATTCCTTAAATAGCGATTTTTGCTTTTGGGTTGATGCATTGGGATTGGGTATTTTTAACTCAATACCGGGAGCTATTAGCGAATCGGTATTTTACTGACTGGATTTTGGCTTGATGCATGAGGCTGCTTATCTTTAGCAGCCTCCTTTCACTCCCAATCTCAAAACACACAATGCACCAAATCACCTGTAAGCACTGTATTTTCATTTACTTTTGCCTTCTGAAAATTTTGGCAACTGTGTACCTCATTCACACACAGTTACAGAGAATCAGAATTGCAACTGGAATAAGTGACCATTGCTGAGTTTGGCCAGAAGAGAGGCCTAGGTTTGGATGACCAAGTATTTTGAACACACTTTTGACCCATGGACAGGCACTGTGAGCAATTCACACTGCCTTCAGCCGGTTTGGAGACAGAATATCGAGTTGCAAATAACGACTTACACAAATATTGTGTTGGAAATATCATGACACAGAAATATCGGCAGCAAGAATATTGTGGTCAAGAATATCGAATTTAAGGTAAGAAATATAGTTTTCAAAACATTTAAAAGTCATTAATATCGTTCTAGTTCATATTTCAAATGTATGTGATGTATGTTTCTTTGTATGAGTATTGTTTGTTTTTTAATATGTGCTACATTTTTAGCAGTTATCAATGGTATTTTAATTACATTTTGTGTTTTTAGTTCCGTAGCTAGTTGTGGGTATATAAGGGAATAGGGTGGGAAGTAATTTAATTATAATACATTAATGATTTTCTTTTATTTATTTCATTGAGATTTTATAGTGTTAATTGTAGTAATTTATTTGTACTTAATTATTAATTGGTTGTTAATTAATAATTTTCAATTAATAGGTAATTAGTTATGGTAATTGTGTAATTTGTTTTAAGTGCGGGTTGTGGGGTTTATAGGTGTAAAGTGTGGGAAGTAATTTATTTTAGATTATTAATAATTAATTGTTAATTAATAATAATTACATTATTGTACATTAATTAAGGAAATTGTGTAATTAATTTCAGGTGTGGGTTGTGAGGTTTATGGGGCACAGGGTGGGAAGTAATTTATGCTTAAGTAATTAATAATTAGTTGATCATTACTATTAATTAATTAATTGATATTTAATTAGGGTAATTGTCTATATTTTTGTGTGTGGGTTTTACTTTTATAGGGTTAAAGGGTGGGGAGTAAATTACTTTTACTTACTTTATAATTACTTGTTAAATACTGTTAATTTTGTAATTTAACATAAGTTTGAATTGTGTAATTAATTTATTTTACAGTTTAATTTTAGCTGTGGGTTGTGGAGATTATAGGGGGAAAGTGTGGGCAGTTAATTAATTTGTATGAGTTTTAATTAGTTTTTGAATTACTAATATTTCTTTAATTGTTAATTAATTATGTTAATTAAGGAAGTACATTTATTTTAAATTTAGATGTGAGCTGTGAATTGTGTGGTGTTATTGGGTAGGAAATAAAAAAACTTAAATTTATGTAATAATTAATGTTTTTATTTCTAAGTAATTTCTAATTAAAAATATTTATTTGTTTGAAAATTATTTTTTATTTTATTTAATATAACATTTGTAGGTATTTGTCACAGGTATTTAACATTATTATATGTTTTTTAATTTTTAATATTAAATATATGTGTATTTTACTTTTTTAACATATTTATATATATATTTTATTTTTATTTTCAAATATTTTTTTCGTTGTTAATATTTTGTTTGCTTTTAATTTTGAACTGACTGGAGTGAGAAAATAAACTTTTTACCTGTCCGCGATCCAACAATTTTCCTACTGTTGCACTCTTTGGAGTGGGAATAGTAATTTTTACCCCTCAACTATCCAACATTTTCCCTACTGTTGCACTCATTGGAATGGGAATAGTAATTTTTACCCCTTCGCTATCCAATACTTTCCCTACTGTTGCACTTTTTGGAGTGGGGAAAGTAATTTTTACCCTTCTGCTATCCATCACATTTCCTACTGTTGCACTCACTGGAGTGGGAATAGTAAGTTTTACCCCTCAGCTATCCAACACTTTCCCTAATGTTGCACTCACTGGAGTGGGAATAGTAATTTTTACCCCGTCGCTATCCAACACTTTCCCCACTGTTGCCCTCACTGGAGTGGGAAAAATACATTTTACCCCTTCGCTATCCAACACTTTCCCTACTGTTGCACTCACTGGAGTGGGAATAATAATTTTTATCCCTCCACTATCCAACACTTTCCCTACTGTTACACTGACTGGAGTGGGGATAGTGATTTTTACGCCTCCATTATCCAACACTTTCCCTATTGTTGCACTCACTAGAGTGAGAATAGTAATTTTTACCCCATGTTACCCATTACTTTCCCTATTGATGCACTGACTGGAATTGGAAAAGTAAATGTTATCCCTCCGCTATCCAACACTTCCTCTACTGTTGCACTCACAGGAGTCGGATAGTAGTTTTTACCTCTCCGCTATCCAACAGCTTCCCTAGTGTCGCACTGACTGAAGTGCTGGAGTGGGATATTTAAGTTTAAAGATTTTGAAATATGTTTTAATTCATAATAGAATGTTTTTATTCATTTGATTTTAAGTTATTGGTATATTATATAACTAGGGCCGGTTATAACATCACCTGCATCCTGTCGAACCCCCTGAGAGAGCGTGGATCCCAGGGAACCGGCACTGAATAAAGCCAATGAAGACTGAAACATGCCTGCCCAAGCATTTCAGGGACTGCCAGCACTACTCGGGATAACATAATTAAAACCTCTTTTCAAAGACCCCAGAGTTGTGTCTTGCCTTTCCTACCTGGGATCAGGCATTTCTTTTATGTGTTGTCAGCAGGCGGGTCACTGACTCATGACACACCCTCTCGATTAGGAGCACCGCATGAGACCAGCATCCTGGAAGTTTGAAGTTGGACTGCAATACACGGAGCCCCCCCGGCAGCTTTTATCACCATCGGGGTTTTATTTCCTGCACAAGGGGAGAGAGGAGGCAATATGTATTGCCTGAGTAAGGGGCCCAACAAAAAGACTTTTTCTGCATTCTGCCGGGCACCTGAGCTAGTGTGTGGCCCGTGACCAACGATTTGGGACATCACTAGGTGTTTGGAGTGACCCTATCATTGTATACATACCCACTTGGACCACAAAGACCAGCATGCATCTGCTCGGGAGGGTGAATGCGTGATGACAGTGCGCCATTAATTGGAGGAGAGGGGTCTGATACCATCTGACTAGGGGCGGTTATAAAATCACCTGCATCCTGTCTAACCCCCTGAGAGAGCGTGGATCCCGTGGAACCGGCACTGAAGAAAGCCAATGAAGGATGAAACGCGCCTGCCCAAGCGTTTCAGGGACTGCCAGCACTACTCGGGATAACATAATTAAAACCTCTTTTCAAAGACCCCAGAGTTGTGTCTTGCCTTTCCTACCTGGGATCAGGCATTTGTTTTATGTGTTGTCAGCAGGCGGGTCGCTGACTCACGACACACCCTCTCGATTAGGAGCACCGCATGAGACCAGCATCCTGGAAGTTTGTAGTTGGACTGCAATACACGGAGCCCCCCCGGCAGCTTTCATCACCATTATGGTTTTATTTCCTGCACAAGGGTAGAGAGGAGGCAATATGTATTGCCTGAGTAAGGGGCCCGACAAAAAGACTTTTTTGCATTCTGCTGGGCACCTGAGCTAGTGTGTGGCCCTTGACCAACGATTTGGGACATCACTGGGTGTTTGGAGTGACCCTATCATTGTATAGACACCCACTTGGACCACAAAGACCAGCATGCATCTGCTCGGGAGGGTGAATGCGTGATGACAGTGCACCATTAATTGGAGGAGAGGGGTGTGATACCATCTGACTAGGGGCGGTTATAACATCACCTGCATCCTGTCTAACCCCCTGAGAGAGTGTGGAGCCCATGGGAGGACGCTCTTTTCGTGTTCTGGCGGCTGATCTATGGAATTCCCTTCCTTTACATATTCGCGCCCTAAACAGCCTGACTCTTTTTAGACGCGCCATTAAAACACATCTGTTTGGCCCTGCTATCTGATTTCTCTTTTCTTGGCCTTGACCTGTTGTGTTGTGTACCTGATCAGGCGCCAGGACGCCCCTTCGCTGGGGCAGCTGTGCGCCTAATAAAAGTGAATAACATAACATAACATAACATAACATGGAACCGGTAGTGAAGAAAGCCAATGAAGGCTGAGGCATATATATATATATATATATATATATATATATATATATATATATATATATATATATATATATATATATATATATATATATTCACTGAAAAAAGCATAGGTTTCAGGGGTGTTATAGTTAGCTGGACTTTTCACTTGTACAAAACCATTGAAATTCCCCCGTTATAGTTAGTTCAGCTAACTATAACTCGCGCGCCCGCAATGCACTGCTGATGACGTCACATATTACATCACTCATGACATGGTCAGTGACATCACTCATGACATCACCGATGACATCTCAAATGACATCACTGATGACATCATCCAGTGAATGTGTGTTTTTCTGAAAATTAAATATGTTTTATATATGTATATCTCATGGTCGATGGAAGAATAAATGGGTATATAAGTGTCTAAATGGATGATTTGTTTTTGAAAAATTGATTGTGTAACTGACTGATTAAGTGTATCATAGTGAATACATGGCTTAGTGAGTAATGTTTAAATATGTAAATATCTGTATAAGTCTCTCACTTTGTGTATAAGTGGCTGCATGGGTTGGTGAGTAGCTACATGGGTGTCTATACAGGTTATTAGTTGGTTTTTTGAGTATCAGTCTGAGTGTCTGCATGGTTCGGTGGGGGGTATTACGTAGTGCATAGGTGCATGAATGAGTGACTCACTCTTTGTATGTGTTGAAGACAGCATGTGTGCAGGACTGTATGGGTGGATGAGTGTGTGTATGGGTGTGTTAGTGAGTGAATGACTGTCTCAATAGTGTCTTTATGAGTAACTACATATGTTTTAAACTAGTATATGTGACTATTGGTGTATACAAGTGAGTATATGTGAGAGTGAGAGATTGAAAGAGTTCCTGTATGAATAAGTATGTGTTTCTATAAGTGATTGTTTAAAAGACTAAGTATGTGTAAGTTTCCGTAGAAGTAAGTGTGGCGGTGTGTGTATAACTGTATATGCAAATAAATGTATGTTTGATTCTTTATTAGAATGAGTGACTATGTGTGTGAGTAACTCTATGGATGAGTGGCATTGTGTAACAGGATGTATAGGTGTATGAGTACATATGATGAGTGAATACATGTATGAGTGACTGTATAGGACTGTTGGTGAATGAGTGGATGTGTATGTGGATCTTAGAATTACTGAAGAGGTTGTTGTAACTGGTATTGGTATGCCCATTGTTTTGAAAAGTTTAGTCTCTATTTTTGAATGTGTGTATCAAAGGTTATATTAGGGTGAGAGGAGGTCTGCCACTCTATCACAAGGATGATGTCATCAGTGATGTCATCAGTGATGTCATTTGAGATGTCATCAGTGATGTCATGAGTGATGTCACTGACCATGTCATGAGTGATGTAATATGTGACGTCATCAGCAGTGCATTGCGGGCGCGCGAGTTATAGTTAGCTGAACTAACTATAACGGGGGAATTTCAATGGTTTTGTACAAGTGAAAAGTCCAGCTAACTATAACACCCCTGAAACCTATGGTTTTTTCAGTGAATTTCTGAGGTTTTTTAAATGCTAATTCCTAACTATAACGTGCCTGAAACCTATGGTTTTCTCTGTGAATTTCAAAGGTTTTTTAAATGCTAATTTCTAACTATGCCTACAGAGATAGGACATGTGAAGAAAGAAGAAAAAATGCACAGAAAGAAAAAAAAGAAGTGCAGAAAGAAGCAACAGAAGTCCTCAAAGACGAAGAAAAGTGCAGGAAGAAGGATAACGTGCAGAAAGAACAAAAAGAAGAGCAGAAAGAAGCCTTGTTGCAAAATCATCCTGTACCCTCAACTTTTTCAGACGGATACTGGTGGTAACTGAGTCTGACTAACCAGTCCTAGAGCCAGTGCTATGTTAAAAGACACTTAGAATACAGTGAAAACACCTACATACACTAGGGAACATTATGCGTTGGGGTCCCCCTGTGATTAGCATGACCTCCTCTGTAAGCCCCGAGTATATAATAGGGCAGGGGGATTAAAACTACCTCTTAAAACAGGCCACAGGGTGTTTTTGCATACGTTAACTCAGGCCCCGTCCCCTCCCTTCACCACTGTGTAAACACGCCCTGTGTCCGTTTTTAGTTGGGAGATTAAGTTCATTTGAATCCTGAGGGTCCCTAGGGTCCAACTAGCCCACTAGGTACCTCCAGTAAGTGCCACAGAGCTGCGTTGCAGAGAGGTGTAAAAAGTGGCACGGCCTGGACCACCTCTCTGCAATGCAGCTCAGTGGCGCTTACTGGAAGCACTTGGTGGGCTAGTTAGCCCCCAGGGGCCCTCAGTATTGAAGGAAAATTATATCCCCAATTCAAAACGTGCCATAGTGCGTGTTTGCACACGTCACCTCAGGCCCCGTCCCCTCCCTTCACAACTGTGTAAACGCGCCCTGTGGCTGTTCTAAGTTGAGAGATTAAGTCCCCTTGAATCCTAAGGGTCCCTAGAGTCAAACTAGACCACTAGGTACCTCCAGTAAGTGCCACAGAGCTGCGTTGCAGAGAGGTGTAAAAAGGGGCTTGGCCTCAGAACACCTGTCTGCAGCGCAGCGCCCTGGTGCATACTGGAGATGCCTGTTGGGCTAGTTGGCCCTCAGGGACCCTCAGTATTGAAGAGGAATTAATTCCCCAACTTACAACTCGCCAGGGGGCGCGTTTGCAGAGTGCTGCAAGGAGGGGGCGTGGCCTCCGGCACGATGCCAGTCTTTTATTTATTTTAATTTTTTAAGATGGGGGGGCTGTGTGGTTCCCCTTCTTATTCTAATTTATTGGCCCTGATGACCCCATCCCCCAGGGCCTGTCTCCTAATTATATTTTTTTGACCCCAATCCCCAGGGCCGGCCACTGTTTTTTATTATTTTTAAAAAATATATATTTATAGACACACCTAGGACATGCTGGACAAACCGTACGTACCTATCACCATGACGATTTGCGTGATATTCATTAAAAGGCGACTATGCATACAATGAATCCACGTGGAATGTATTTACACCACTAGTGAAGCTCTGACATGTCTGATGCCCTACCGTGCCTAATCCCGGTAGACACCCTTGTCGTTTATTTATACAAACATGGGTAGCTATTGACGGGCACATTTAATACAGATGCACACAAAGCCATTCAAAGGGGATTCGAAAAAAATTAGACCAAAACTATGCAAGACACCCCCCTCACGGTTAATAAAACACACATCCACTGCCGGATGTGTAATACTTTTTATTTTACTCTCTGGAAAGGGGACGAACATCACTTGAGAGTCACAGCGCGCTCCTGGCAGAGCCCAATGCTGTGTTACACCCACCATTGCCTGCTGAGTGCCACACACCTCTGTGTTGTATTTCTCTAGCTAGTGCATATGCTATGACACTCTCTAGCCCATGTGCACTGTAACACCACCCCATGAATATGTCATGCCACACTTGTCTTCGCACAGGTTATATTGCCCCATCTAACGTGCCTTCCTCGATGCCTATGTTATAACGCACAGTGCTATGCCATACATATTACAATCTGGGATCCATTTCTTTGTCACAGTGCTTATGCAACGTTACACTCCCCAGCACATATTTTATATTACAACTTTAGAGACTAGTTAGGTTACACAACAATGCCCTGTGCATCTTACACTCCAAGGCGCATATCGCATAGCACGCGCTAGTGCCTGTGCTATCTCGCGCTCTCCAATGAATCTGTCATTGCGCACAATGTATTGCATATTATATTTCACGCCCGGTTCATCTTATATCACACTTTTTGGTGCATAGTTTATACCATACACTATATCTAGTTTTCATTCTCCATCGTGCTCTCAGGACTATGTTCTATATAACACTGTGTTCACCTACCCTTTTCACGGGCATTACATTTTGCGATAGGGGTGGAGGGTCAGGGGGTGTTTCTGCCAAGTGAGCCCGGAGTCACAGTCACAAACGTCCTCTTCTTCCTGAATAAAAGTGAGATTATGCTGCATACTTGTTCATATTTTAAGTAGTTCGCACAGACACACGTTTTAAAAACAATAAAGTTCCTAATACCCGCCTTCTCTGAACAGTTAGCTTGCTGCCCCATCCCCCTCCTCCCTATCCTCTGTTGTGTGAATCCATGGATTAGCCTCCTCCCTCCTGCCATGCATGGCCTGATGTGCTGCCACTGCCCTCAATTTAGTATGATGTACCAGTACACTCCTCCTGCCCTCCATTGCCCAATTCTATGCCCCATCATTGACCTCCTGCTTAAACTCTGTGCTTAGCTTGCTGCCCCTATTCTACTTCCCCCTGCCCTCCGATGTCTTTGTGTATGCCCCTGCTCCATCTTTTTGCCCACCATGTTCCATGGACATGCCACTCCTATCTACTCTGAGTGTTCTGTTGAGCTGCCACTCCCCTCCCACCTGCCTAGCATTGTCAGATGACTGTAACCTGTCCCTGCCACCTCCACCCTGCCTGTCCACATGCCATGCCCCTATCCTCTTCCTCCTGTCCTACATGGTCCATTGTACTACCACACCCTTCTGCCCTCCCTGGTCTGTTGTGCTGCAACTGCTCCTCCTGCCTGCCCCGTGCGGTCTGTTGTGAGGCCCCTTCCCCTGAACTTTCTTGTCTGTGCACAGGTCCTGACCCTCCCTTCTATCCTCCATCGTCCTTTGTGCATGCCCCTGCACCCTCATTCTTGCCCATCATAGCCATTGTGCTGCCACTAACCCTCCCACTTGCCATGCATGGTCTTCTGTGCTGCCATGGCCCCTCCCACCTTCCCTGTGTGGTCAGTTAGCTGCCCCTGACCCCCTCCCACCTTCCCTCCATGGTCTGTGTGTATTCCATCAGTCTCACTGTTGCTCTTCATGGTGTGTCTTGCTTCTAGTGCCCATCCTGCCTGACCTCCATGGCTATCTTGCTGCTCCTGCCCTGCCCCCTTGCCCCCAGCCCTCTGTTTACATGTGCAGACCCCTACTCCCTCCCTCCTGCCTTGTCTGTTCCATTGTAATGCCCCTGATCCATCCCTCCTACCCTTTATGGTCTGTTATGCTGCAGCTTTCTCTCCTGTCTGTCCATTATGGTCCTGCATCTTGCCCCTCTGTTCTCTGTTGTCCATGTGCATGGTCCTGTCCCCTCCCTCTTGCTTTCTATGGATTGTTGTGCTACACTCCCGTCCCGCATGCCCTGTGTATTGTGCTGTTGCAAACCCTGATGCCTGCCCTGCAGGGTCAGTTTGGTGCACCTCTCCATGTCCCTCCTGTCCTCTGTTATCCAAGTCCATGTCCCTACCCCATTTCCTTCCATGATCCAATGTACCATACTTGCGAACATTTTGTACTTGGTAAGAGGGAGATTTTGAAAAAAAACTGGGGTATTGATTTTCCCCTTTGAGTTACATTGAAAAAGAGGAGATTGTAGACAGGAGACAGATAAAATAAAGCCCATTTGAGCTTAAAAACATTGGACGTTTCCTGGCTGAATCGGGTCTGTTGGCATGTATGGTTGTACTACCATTGCCTCTTCCTTCTGCCCACAATGGTCTATTACATTGCCACAGCCTCTCTTGCAAGTCCTATATTGTTGGTTTGTTGCCCCTGCCCCCCTTTCCACTGCCCTCCATAGTCTGTCGTGCTGCCACGGCCCTTCCTGCCTGCTCAGTGTGGTTAAATTGTTGCCTTTGCACCCTCCTACCTGCCTTCAATTTTCAGAGTCCGTGCCCCTGGCCTATGCCTCTCAACAGTATCCTAATGAACAACTAAATTGCTAACATTCTATATTTATTACAAAAGTGTGGAACGCCTGACGTCATCTTGATGTAATCAAAACTGTAATACCTAGAGCATTTCCTTTAGAAATTACATATATGAGAGGGTCTTATTGGTATCAAAAGTATGGTTAGTGCTCTAAAAGACTAAAATAAGGACATATTTTCTGAGTTTTCAAATAGCGAGAAAGCACTTTTAAATTATTTGTTACCTTTATGTTTTTTTATCCAGTTGACCACTTGATTAAATGTTGCACTTAGAGGAGAGGATGTGGTGTTACTTCCGGAACTGCAGACTTTGCAACTGGGGAACCAGGTTGGAGTTTCTGCTTCCGCTCGACATTCTGTGATTCTGGTCAAATCACTTAGTCTCCCCATGTCTACAACCAAAATGAATTTGTTCTTGTGTGATGTAACCAATGCTCATGTAAAGCACTCCAATACCTGGCAAGTCTGCACTATATAACACTGCAAAAACACAAAATAATAAGTGTTTTGCACACTTCTGTCATTGAGCTATATTTGGGCTACATCTGGGTGATTTTGGGCTACATTTGGGCTCTTTTGTCTCCGGTGGCCATCTTGGGAGATTTATTTGTTATGACGTTTCCTAATTTCCTCATGTACTGCAGTCTCCTCAGTAGGAAATGCTTTCAGTTTTTTACTTTGATTCCATCATGAAGGTATTCAGATATGTCACACATTTGCCATAAATTCTGAATGTTAGCACTCTAGTTGCTCATTAGATCACTGTAGTAAAACTACTGTTCACCATGGAAGTCTGCTCCTGGTATTAAAAGTGCATGTTTCAGTCTGCATGTCAGAATTTTTTAATGAAATAGAAGAGGATTTGAGAAGTCACTCAAAATGTGCCCTCATTTTCTTTCTTCAGCATTAATCATAATTTCTATGGCAAAATGAACCCCCTCATTGTGTTCCTTTTTAAATGAAATGTTTTAAGTGTTACCAGTTTATTCCAATCAAGATGGCTTCAGGTGTGCCATGCTTTTGTCATAATGAAGACAGTAAGCACTCTAGTTGTTTTTAAGAACACTCTGGGACATTCTGTCATTGGGCTATACTTGGGCTACATCTGGGTGATATTTGGGCTACATTTGGGCTCTTTTGTCTCAGGTGGCCATCTTGGCAGACTTATTTCTTATGAAGTTTCCTAATTTCCTCATTTACTGCAGTCTCCTCAGTAGGAAATACTTTCAGTTTTTTACTTTGATTCCAAAGGCATTCAGATGTGTCACACATTTGCCATAAATTCAGAATGTTAGCACTCTTTTTGCTCATTAGATCACTGTAGTAAAGCTACTGCTCACCAGGGAAAACTGCTGCTGGTATTGAAAGTGCATGTTTCAGTCTGCATGTCAGAACTTTTTTAATGAAATAGAAGAGGATTTGAGAAGTCACTCAAAATGTGCCCTAATTTTTCTTTCTGCAGCACTAATCATACTTTTTATGGAAAAATGAACCCCCTCATTTTGTTCCTTTTTAAATTAAATGTTTTAAGAGTTACCACTTTAATCCAAGCAAGATGGCTTCAGGTGTGCCATACGTTTATCATAAGTAGGACTGTTAGCGCTCTAGTTGTTCTTTGGAACACTCTGGGAAGCTGCAGTAGAACACAAAGGAATCAACTGACAGTCTCTGCCCTTGTTGGATGTACATGTTTTACTGAGAATGTCAGACTTCATTCTCACATGACTGAGAAAGATAATGTGAATTTACAGAAAATAAGCTCTCAGTTTTGCTTATAGATCACCTTCCAAACCTCTGTGGGAAAAGCATGAGAAAATATTTTTCTCTCAATCATGATATCCCAGCAGAAGGCTTTTTCACATGGTGAAATCACCTTAGAACATACCACAATTCCTAAAATGAGTATGGTACCATCAACAAATGATTTATAATGTAACTAAAGTCTTAAAACCTTCTATTAACTGCAATGCTTTTTAATGAGGTGCTATCATGTATATTGGTCCCAAGATGGCTGCCAACACTTCTTGGATGAAGTGCTGACAGCCAATCAGATCTCAGGATGAGATTTGTGGTTAGGCTCCGCCCACATATATATATGATTTTACTTTTGATTTTCTCAGGAACTACTGAACAGATTGACACCAGACCTGCAAAAGGCATATCCCTGACCTGAGGACTACCTCTCTGCCAAATTTCAAGTAATTCTGTTCAGCCGTTCGGGCTGTACCTTGGACTAAAGGTCCCTATGGAAAATTGCATGGGGAAAACGTGTTTTGGGACCCCCCTTTTTTCTCAGCCCCTGCTTGACGAATCCCCCCGAGACTTTCAGGATAGGAGCGGAGTGGAGCGCCCCACCTATTTTGAAAATTTCGCGAGGATTCGTCAACCGGCGCCAAAGTTATTCCAAATAGAATGTTGCGGATTTCCTATGGAAACACGGTCCTAACTATAACTATCTACTGGCGACCGCCAGTAAATAATATATATCTGTATGTATATATATATGTATGTAGATATATATATATTCACTTAAAAAACCATAGGTTTCACACATGTTATAGTTAGCTGGACATTTCACTCGTAAAAAAACAATGAAATTCCCCCGTTATAGTTAGTGCAGGCAACTATAACTCACGCGACCGCAATCCTCTGCTGATGACGTCAGATATTACATCACTGTATTTAGACACTTATTTACCCATGTCTTCTTCCATTAATCTTTAGCTATACATATATTACAAATATTTATTTTTCATAAAGACACATATGTCATCAGTGATGTAATATCTGACGTAATCAGCAGAGGATTGCGGTCGCGTGAGTTATAGTTGCCTGCACTAACTATAACGGGGGAATTTCATTGGTTTTTTACGAGTGAAATGTCCAGCTAACTATAACATGTGTGAAACCTATGATTTTTTAAGTGAATTTGCAAGGTTTTTTAAATGCTAATTCGTAACTATAACGTGTGTGAAACCTATGGTTTTTTCAGTGAATTTGTACGGTTTTTTAAATGCTAAGTTATGTATTTATTTATTTATTTATTTTTCAGGTTTTTCACCGTGAGCGCACCTACGTGCTGGGGGTCCGCGCCGTACATACGGGGGTGAGGGTACGCTCCGTACATTCGGGGGGTGGGGTGGGGGTCCACACCATACATTCGGGGGGTGGGGTGGGGGTCCGCACCAGACATACACGGAGGGGGGCTGGGGGTACAGCGCATCCATCCGTGGAGGGGGCTGGGGGGACGGAGCGTACATACGGGGGGCTGCGGGGGACGGCGTGTACATACGGGGGCTGGGGGGGATGGCGCATACATACGGGGGGCTGGGGGGGGTACGGCAAGTACCGGGCCCCCAATTCCGCTCGCATCGCGGCGCACTTCGCTTTTCTGGCACTTTTTGGGTGCCGTAAAAATATTGCCGTCGGGACTGCTGTCGGTTCGAATCGTACTTCCTGGTTCATGAAACGCAGCCTGAATGCGTCCCGACGTCACGTTGGCGCTTTCCCGGATCACATTTGTATGTATATTTTCGTCGGTCGGTGTTTTTTACGATTCGTACGGAAATGGTTTTTGCGTGCAAATCGTACTTGCATGTTTGTAATGTTTTTTTCCCGGGTATGAGTCGGACGGAGAAAACGCTCCGACCGACGGTTCGTACCCGGTTTTTCCAGGATCGAATCGGCACCAAAATATTCCAAAATGATGCCCTAGTGGGCTTGCCCGATTGCTCTTCCTGACGTATACCTCGAGGTAGACGTCAGCAAGAGCAATCAGGCAAGCCCACTAGGGCATCATTTTGGGATATTTTGTGTCTAATGAAATAATAATGTATTTATAGGAAATACAGCATACATTGCGCATTTGCGCAATGTAAAGCAATAGTATTAGGTGAATTACATCAATTTTATTGACTCAAATTCCGCTTTGTCTGCTCTTGCCTTAATTTTAGTTTTAAAAGAACTACGAGTCTGTTCTCCATTGCACTGCATTTGTAGTTTATCATGTGACTTGTCATTTGCGCAGCTTTAAAATGGTGTTTTTTTGACAAAACTTTGTTGGTGAACAAGCCTGCTGGTTCAGGCGAAACGCGTCCGACATTGCCGAAGATTAAAATCTAATGTGGATTGTCAAGACGTGGCGTCGTCATTCCTTTTCGGAGTGAGGAGTGTGTCTACATATTTATGGACCCAGCTTGCGAGGTCTGTTTGACGACGCACCCGCTGATCAGGAGTGCGGCGGCTGTTCGCAAGCTTTGTGGCAGTATTGGTTTGCCGCCGCCCCCCCTTCATGTGAGCAACTCTTTCTACGACCGAACGAGGCAATTAACCTGTGTGGGACGGCGGTCCGGACGAGTCGGAGGACCCACGGAAGCACCGTAACCCCAGGTGAGCGGTCCTAAAGATACTTGAAGGGAAGCGGGAAAGCTAGTGTATATAAATTGTATCCGCGTTCACAAAGATAAGCGGACGCTGGCGGTTCTTGACGGAAGTCAGATTTCAGATTTTATCATGTCGGCTGCAGAGATGAAAGAAAGAGAGGAAGGAGCCTTAACAATTTTTGATGATACCAAACAAGTCATGAAAAAAGGCACAAAGAATAAGGGTGGCTTGGTGGATAACGACAAAGTATCTGACGTGACGGCAAGACTCAAACGCTTAGAAAAGCTTAAACGTGGAGAATTATCAAAATAGTGGGAAGCAAAGTCCCTGCAAAGATATCTGGAAGTCAAAAGAATTCCAAGAGGGTTAAGAATCTTGGTGGCCCCAACTTACGAAGATCCAAACCCCAACATGCTAGCCGAGTGGGCAGAAAATAATAAAGAATCTTCACGCAGAATGCTTGCGATATTGATAAAATACGCAGATATAGACCGCATTAAAATAATGGAAGAAATTAGACAAATAATGGCAATGTTAGATAAAGAATTAGATCAAGAGTTAATAACGAAATATAAGAAAGACATGATGGAGCGGTTGCGTAAACTAGAGATATCGATTAAGGAACGGAAAGCTGAAAAATGTATGCGAGATAAAGGCGATTATGAAAGGGGACAAATTTATACGTTCGCCAAGAAATTCAAGAATGTCCACAGGCAAAAATTGAATCCTGAATTAGGAACGACAGGCGAAGTGCAATCGGGACTTAGCAGTCTTCTAAGCTCAGAGGTGGAAACATCGGCAGATGAAGGGGCAAGTAGAAGTATGGGCAAAATTCCTTCCGTTATAGAGGAGTTTGGTTTTTTACAAGACGAACGGAGATTCAACCTCCGACCAAGAACCATGACAAACTACGGAGGATCAAGAAGGGGAAGAGGCAGAGGAAACAAAGGCGGAAAAGGGCCAAACAACGCCAATACAGATGGGAAGAGCAAGAAAAAGTAAATGAGAAAACACAAAGTGTGAATCAATCAGCAGTGATTAATTTAACGCCTATCCCCTTATCTGAAAAAGAACAAAAGATTTTACAATTGGGACTGTCTTTTTGCCCACCACAAGAATTCGATTATGTGTCAACGAGAATTGACACATTTAAATATACACGAATGTTAAAGTTAAAAAAACACTTTGCGTCAAACCCTGGGAGATACAAAGCAACAGGCGTGCATAACAATGTGGTTTTGCAAGAAGAACTAAGCAATTTACAGGTGCATGATATGGATTTGATGGTTGATTTGGAACAAATGGGATCGAGTAGCACCAACGATGAGAACACAACATCAGATGATGGACATATAACCACAGAAGAGATTGCAAAGGAACAAGGGATCAATATTGGTGAAAGTGAGACCACGAACTTTCGGCCACGCTCAAAGTTTATTCCCATGTCTGCAAGAGACTCAATAGACGTCTTCAATGAATTGGTAGTGAATGACTTAAAAAATTTGGAGAAATGTACTGGTGCAAGATATAAAAAATGGTCACAACAGCAGAAAGAGTGTATGGATCTTATTAAAAAACTGTCCACAAATGATGATTGTATTGTTCAAAATGCTGACAAAGGTGGCAATATAGTTCTGTGGGGTAGACAGAAATACCTGGATGAAGCATATAAACAACTGAATAATAGAGTGAATTATGTCAGAGTTCACTCCAATATCATGACAGCGAGGCATCAGCTTTATAATACACAATTACAACAATGGTATGAACAAAGTTTGTTAACGCGTGAGGAGTTTTTATATTTAAAGATCAACAACCCAGTAGTACCAGTTTTTTATCTAATACCCAAGGTGCATAAGGATTTAAACAATCCGCCAGGTAGGCCAATTATTTCGGCCATCGGTAGTGCCTTGGAGAATACCTCCAAATTCATTGACTCCTTTCTATGCCCGATGGTGAAACTGTTGCCCTCCTTTATACAAGATACGGGTGACTTTTTGAAAAACATTTATGACTTACCGTGGGAAAAAGATATGTTTCTAATGACTATTGATGTCACAACACTTTACACGAGTATTAGGCACGAAGATGGTCTGAATGCCATCAAACATTTTTTAGGCACACGTCCAATAACATTATGGTCACACACACAAATGTTGATCACAATGATAGGTACCTGTTTAAAGAATATTTTTTTTCTTTTTAATGGGGAACTGTTTCATCAGCTGTGTGGTACTGCAATGGGCACCTGCTTCGCCCCCAGCTATGCGAATTTGCATATGGGCTGGTGGGAGGAGCAGGTGATCCGGAATGAGTACCAGGAGGAATGGCATGACAACATCCTCCATTGGAGTCGGTATATAGACGACTTATTTGTTGTCTGGAAAGGTTCTGAATCAGCAGCTAGGCATTTTGTAAAACAATTGCAATCAAATAATCTGAATCTGAAGTTCACAAGTACCATCAGTGATAAAGAAGTACATTTTCTTGACCTTACAGTGTATGTAAAAAATGCTAAGTTGCATACCAAAATCTATCGCAAACCGAGGGCAGGAAACACGTTGCTTCACGCAACTAGTTTTCATCCTCACAATTTAATCAGAAGCATCCCCTATGAGGAATGTTTGAGAACTGTGCGTAACTGCAGTGAGCCTGAAGTAAGGGAGACTGAATTGGTAAATCTACACTCCCGCTTCAAATCCCGAGGTTACGGGGAAGAATGTATTCAAACAGCTGTTCATAAGGTCAAGGATAAAACAAGGGAAGATATTTTATTCAAACAAGTGATGTCATGAGTGATGTCACTGACCATGTCATGAGTGATGTAATATGTGACGTCATCAGCAGTGCATTGCGGGCGTGCGAGTTATAGTTAGCTGAACTAACTATAACGGGGGAATTTCAATGGTTTTGTACAAGTGAAAAGTCCAGCTAACTATGACACCCCTGAAACCTATGGTTTTTTCAGTGAATTTCTGAGGTTTTTTACATGCTAATTCCTAACTATAATGTGCCTGAAACCTATGTTTTTTCTGTGAATTTCAAAGGTTTTTTTAAATGCTAATTTCTAACTATGCCTAGAGATAGGACATGTGAAGAAAGAAGACAAAATGCACAGAAAGAAAAAAAGAAGTGCAGAAAGAAGCAACAGAAGTCCTCAAATACGAAGAAAAGTGCAGGAAGAAGGATAACGTGCAGAAAGAACAAAAAGAAGAGCAGAAAGAAGCCTTGTTGCAAAATCATCCTGTACCCTCAACTTTTTCAGACGGATACTGGTGGTAACTGAGTCTGACTAACCAGTCCTAGAGCCAGTGCTATGTTAAAAGACACTTAGAATACAGTGAAAACACCTACATACATACCCCCTGTGATTAGCATGACCTCCTCTGTAAGCCCCTAGTATATAATAGGGCAGGGGGATTAAAACTACCTCTTAAAACAGGCCACAGGGCGTTTTTGCACACGTTAACTCAGGCCCCGTCCCCTCCCTTCACCACTGTGTAAACACACCCTGTGTCCGTTTTTAGTTGGGAGATTAAGTTCATTTGAATCCTGAGGGTCCCTAGGGTCCAACTAGCCCACTAGGTACCTCCAGTAAGTGCCACAGAGCTGCGTTGCAGAGAGGTGTAAAAGGTGGCACGGCCTGGACCACCTCTCTGCAATGCAGCTCAGTGGCGCTTACTGGAAGCACTTGGTGGGCTAGTTAGCCCCCAGGGGCCCTCAGTATTGAAGGGAAATTATATCCCCAATTTAAAACGTGCCATAGTGCGTGTTTGCACATGTCACCTCAGGCCCCGTCCCCTCCCTTCACCACTGTGTAAACGCGCCCTGTGGCTGTTCTAAGTTGAGAGATTAAGTCCCCTTGAATCCTAAGGGTCCCTAGGGTCAAACTAGACCACTAGGTACCTCCAGTAAGCACCACAGAGCTGCGTTGCAGAGAGGTGTAAAAAGGGGCTTGGCCTCAGAACACCTGTCTGCAGCGCAGCTCCCTGGCGCATACTGGAGATGCCTGTTGGGCTAGTTGGCCCTCAGGGACCCTCAGTATTGAAGAGGAATTAATTCCCCAACTTACAACTCGCCAGGGGGCGCGTTTGCAGAGTGCTGCAAGGAGGGGGCGTGGCCTCCGGCACGATGCCAGTCTTTTATTTATTTTAATTTTTTAAGAAGGGGGGCTGTGTGGTTCCCCTTCCTATTCTAATTTATTGGCCCTGATGACCCCATCCCCCAGGGCCTGTCTCCTAATTATATTTTTTTGACCCCAATCCCCAGGGCCGGCCACTGTTTTTTATTATTTTTAAAAAATATATATTTATAGACACACCTAGGACATGCTGGACAAACCGTACCTACCTTTCACCATGACGATTTGCGTGATATTCATTAAAAGGCGACTATGCATACAATGAATCCACGTGGAATATATTTACACCACTAGTGAAGCTCTGACATGTCTGATGCCCTACCGTGCCTAATCCCGGTAGACACCCTTGTCGTTTATTTATACAAACATGGGTAGCTATTGATGGGCACATTTAATACACATGCACACCAAGCCACTCAAAGGGGATTCGACAAAAATTCGACCAAAACTATGCAAGAAACCCCCCTCACGGTTAATAAAACACATATCCACTGCCGGATGTGTAATACTTTTTATTTTACTCTCTGGAAAGGGGACGAACATCACTTGAGAGTCACAGCGCGCTCCTGGCAGAGCCCAATGCTGTGTTACACCCACCATTGCCTGCTGAGTGCCACATACCTCTGTGTTGTATTCCACCAGCTAGTGCATATGCTATGACACTCTCTAGCCCATGTGCACTGTAACACCACCCCGTGAATATGTCATGCCACACTTGTCTTCGCACGGGTTATATTGCCCCATCTAACGTGCCTTCCTCGATGCCTATGTTATAACGCACAGTGCTATGCCATACATATTACAATCTGGGATCCATATCTTTGTCACAGTGCATATGCAACGTTACACTCCCCAGCACATATTTTATATTACAACTTTAGAGACTAGTTAGGTTACACAACACTGCCCTGTGCATATTACACTCCAAGGCGCATATCGCACAGCACGCGCTAGTGCCTGTGCTATCTCACTCTCTCCAATGAATCTGTCATTGCGCACAATGTATTGCATATTATATTTCATGCCCGGTTCATCTTATATCACACTTTTTGGTGCATAGTTTATACCATACACTATATCAAGTTTTCATTTTCAATCGTGCTCTCAGGACTATGTTCTATATAACACTGTGTTCACCTACCCTTTTCACGGGCATTACATTTTGCGATAGGGGGTGGAGGGTCAGGGGGTGTTTCTGCCAAGTGAGCCCGGAGTCACAGTCACAAACGTCCTCTTCTTCCTGAATAAAAGTGAGATTATGCTGCATACTTGTTCATATTTTAAGTAGTTCGCACAGACACACGTTTTAAAAACAATAAAGTTCCTAATACCCGCCTTCTCTGAACAGTTAGCTTGCTGCCCCATCCCCCTCCTCCCTATCCTCTGTTGTGTGAATCCATGGACTAGCCTCATCCCTCCTGCCATGCATGGTCTGATGTGCTGCCACTGCCCTCAATTTAGTATGATGTACCAGTCCACTTCTCCTGCCCTCCATTGCCCAATTCTATGCCCCATCATTGACCTCCTGCTTAAACTCTGTGCTTAGCTTGCTGCCCCTATTCTCCTTCCCCCTGCCCTCCGATGTCTTTGTGCATGCCCCTGCTCCATCCTTTTTGCCCACCATGTTCCATGGACCTGCCACTCCTATCTACTCTGAGTGTTCTGTTGAGCTGCCACTCCCCTCCCACCTGCTTAGCATTGTCAGATGACTGTAACCTGTCCCTGCCACCTCCACCCTGCCTGTCCACATGCCATGCCCCTTTCCTCTTCCTCCTGTCCTACATGGTCCATTGTACTGCCACACCCTTCTGCCCTCCCTGGTCTGTTGTGCTGCAACTGCTCCTCCTGCCTGCCCCATGCGGTCTGTTGTGAGGCCCCTTCCCCTGAACTTTCTTGTCTGTGCACAGGTCCTGACCCTCCCTTCTATCCTCCATCGTCCTTTGTGCATGCCCCTGCACCCTCATTCTTGCCCATCATAGCCATTGTGCTGCCACTAACCCTCCCACTTGCCATGCATGGTCTTCTGTGCTGCCATGGCCCCTCCCACCTTCCCTGTGTGGTCAGTTAGCTGCCCCTGACCCCCTCCCACCTTCCCTCCATGGTCTGTGTGTATTCCATCAGTCTCACTGTTGCTCTTCATGGTGTGTCTTGCTTCTAGTGCCCATCCTGCCTGACCTCCACGGCTATCTTGCTGCTCTTGCCCTGCCCCTTTGCCCCCAGCCCTCTGTTTACATGTGCAGACCCTTACTCCCTCCCTCCTGGCTTGTCTGTGCCATTGTAATGCCCCTGATCCGTCCCTCCTGCCCTTTATGGTCTGTTATGCTGCAGCTTTCTCTCCTGTCTGTCCATTATGGTCAGCTAGATACCATTGCCTCTTGCCCCTCTGTTCTCTGTTGTCCATGTGCATGGTCATGTCCCCTCCCTCTTGCTTTCTATGGATTGTTGTGCTGCACTCCCGTCCCGCATGCCCTGTGTGGTGTATTGTGCTGCTGCAAACCCTGATGCCTGCCCTGCAGGGTCAGTTTGGTGCACCTCTCCATGTCCCTCCTGTCCTCTGTTATCCAAGTCCATGTCCCTACCCCATTTCCTTCCATGATCCAATGTACCATACTTGCGAACATTTTGAACTTGGTAAGAGGGAGATTTAGAAAAAAAACTGGGGTATTGATTTTCCCCTTTGAGTTACATTGAAAAAGAGGAGATTGTAGACAGGAGACAGATCAAATAAAGCCCATTTGAGCTTAAAAACATTGGACGTTTCCTGGCTGAATCGGGTCTGTTGGCATGTATGGTTGTACTACCATTGCCTCTTCCTTCTGCCCACAATGGTCTATTACATTGCCACAGCCTCTCTTGCAAGTCCTGTATTGTTGGTTTGTTGCCCCTGCCCCCCTTTCCGCTGCCCTCCATAGTCTGTTGTGCTGCCACGGCCCTTCCTGCCTGCTCAGTGTGGTTAAATTGTTGCCTTTGCACCATCCTACCTGCCTTCAATTTTCAGAGTCCGTGCCCCTGGCCTCTGCCTCTCAACAGTATCCTAATGAACAACTAGATTGCTAACATTATATATTTATTACAAAAGTGTGGAACGCCTAACGTCATCTTGATGTAATCAAAACTGTAATACCTAGAGCATTTCCTTTAGAAATTACATATATGAGAGCGCCTTAGTGGCATCAAAATTGTGTTTAGTGCTCTAAAAGAATAAAATAAGGACATATTTTCTGAGTTTTCAAATAGCGACAAAGCACTTTTAAATTATTTGTTATCTTTATGTGTTTTTATCCAGTTGACCACTTGAATAAATGTTGTACTTAGGGGAGAGGATGTGGTGTTACTCCCAGAACTGCAGACTTTGCAACTGGGGAACCAGGTTGGAGTTTCTGCTTCAGCTCGACATTCTGTGATTCTGGTCAAATCACTTAGTCTCCCCATGTCTACAACTAAAATGAATTTGTTCTTGTGTCATGTAACTAATGCTCATGTAAAGCACTCCAATACCTGACAAGTCTGCACTATATAACACTGCAAAAACCCAAAATAATAAGTGTTTTGCACACTTCTGTCCTTGGGCTATATTTGGGCTACATCTGGGTGATTTTGGGCTACATTTGGGCTCTTTTGTCTCTGGTGGCCATCTTGGGCGACTTATTTGTTATGAAGTTTCCTAATTTCCTCATTTACTGCAGTCTCCTCAGTAGGAAATACTTTCAGTTTTTTACTTTGATTCCAAAGGCATTCAGATGTGTCACACATTTGCCATAAATTCAGAATGTTAGCACTCTTTTTGCTCATTAGATCACTGTAGTAAAGCTACTGCTCACCAGGGAAAACTGCTGCTGGTATTGAAAGTGCATGTTTCAGTCTGCATGTCAGAATTTTTTAATGAAATAGAAGAGGATTTGAGAAGTCACTCAAAATGTGCCCTAATTTTTCTTTCTGCAGCACTAATCATACTTTTTATGGAAAAATGAACCCCCTCATTTTGTTCCTTTTTAAATTAAATGTTTTAAGAGTTACCACTTTAATCCAAGCAAGATGGCTTCAGGTGTGCCATACGTTTATCATAAGTAGGACTGTTAGCGCTCTAGTTGTTCTTTGGAACACTCTGGGAAGCTGCAGTAGAACACAAAGGAATCAACTGACAGTCTCTGCCCTTGTTGGATGTACATGTTTTACTGAGAATGTCAGACTTCATTCTCACATGACTGAGAAAGATAATGTGAATTTGCAGAAAATAAGCTCTCAGTTTAGCTTATAGATCACCTTCCAAACCTCTGTGGGAAAAGCATGAGAAAATATTTTTCTCCCAGTCATGATATCCCAGCAGAAGGCTTTTTCACATGGTGAAATCACCTTAGAACATACCACAATTCCTAAAATGAGTATGGTACCATCAACAAATGATTTATAATGTAACTAAAGTCTTAAAACCTTCTATTAACTGCAATGCTTTTTAATGAGGTGCTATCATGTATATTGGTCCCAAGATGGCTGCCAACACTTCTTGGATGAAGTGCTGACAGCCAATCAGATCTTACGATGAGATGTGTGGTTAGGCTCCGCCAGATATGTATGTGATTTTACTTTTGATTTTCTCAGGAACTACTGAACAGATTGACACGATATGTGCAAAAGGCATGTGCCTGACCTGAGGACTACCTCTTTGCCAAATTTCAAGTAATTCTGTTCAGCCGTTCGGGCTGTACCTTGGACTAAAGGTCCCTATGGAAAATTGCATGGGGAAAACGCGTTTTGGGACCCCCTTTTTTCTCAGCCCCCGCTTGACGAATCCCCCCGAGACTTTCAGGGTAGGAGCGGAGCGGAGAGCCCCACCTATTTTGAAAATTTCGCGAGGATTCGTCAACCGGCGCCAAAGTTATTCCAAATAGAATGTTGCGGATTTCCTATGGAAACACGGTCCTAACTATAACTATCTACTGGCGACCGCCAGTAAATAATACATACATATATATATATATATATATATATATATATATATATATATCCACATCTCAAGGTTTCCCATTTAGGAGAGCCACAAACAGGTAGGTATTCATCCATTTATTTAAACAAAAGTTGCAGCGCAGTAGATGGGAAAACACCAACAGTTCAAAAGCCTGACGCGTTTCATGCGTTCTCGCATTTCTTCAGAGGCTTGGATTCAGAACAGCGCATGTTTGCAAAAGGCACCACTTGATTTAAAGTCTCACCACCTGCCCCAGTGGGCGTTGGCTCTCCCAGAGCCTGCTGGTCTACGTAGTGCCTAAGTGTTACTTCAGTGAGCTGCTTTACATGCGGTGCACAATGTCGAACATAAAAAACCCCAGTGGGTCTGGAAGGAATTCCTCACATTACCAGGCTGCAAATTCCTCTTTTGTAAAAACGACCTCTCTGCCCTTCGCGCTGCGTGCCGGTTGACACCAGCTGGTCCACTTTTCCATGGCAGGGCTCCCCCACGACCGGGGTCAGCCGTTTACAAATCCACATCTCAAGGTTTCCCATTTAGGAGAGCCACAAACAGGTAGGTATTCATCCGTTTATTTAAACAAAAGTTGCAGCGCAGTAGATGGGAAAACACCAACAGTTCAAAAGCCTGACGCGTTTCATGCGTTCTCGCATTTCTTCAGAGGCTTGGATTCAGAACAGCGCATGTTTGCAAAAGGCACCACTTGATTTAAAGTCTCACCACCTGCCCCAGTGGGCGTTGGCTCTCCCAGAGCCTGCTGGTCTACGTAGTGCCTAAGTGTTACTTCAGTGAGCTGCTTTACATGCGGTGCACAATGTCGAACATAAAAAACCCCAGTGGGTCTGGAAGGAATTCCTCACATTACCAGGCTGCAAATTCCTCTTTTGTAAAAACGACCTCTCTGCCCTTCGCGCTGCGTGCCGGTTGACACCAGCTGGTCCACTTTTCCATGGCAGGGCTCCCCCACGACCGGGGTCAGCCGTTTACAAATCCACATCTCAAGGTTTCCCATTTAGGAGAGCCACAAACAGGTAGGTATTCATCCGTTTATTTAAACAAAAGTTGCAGCGCAGTAGATGGGAAAACACCAACAGTTCAAAAGCCTGACGCGTTTCATGCGTTCTCGCATTTCTTCAGAGGCTTGGATTCAGAACAGCGCATGTTTGCAAAAGGCACCACTTGATTTAAAGTCTCACCACCTGCCCCAGTGGGCGTTGGCTCTCCCAGAGCCTGCTGGTCTACGTAGTGCCTAAGTGTTACTTCAGTGAGCTGCTTTACATGCGGTGCACAATGTCGAACATAAAAAACCCCAGTGGGTCTGGAAGGAATTCCTCACATTACCAGGCTGCAAATTCCTCTTTTGTAAAAACGACCTCTCTGCCCTTCGCGCTGCGTGCCAGTTGACACCAGCTGGTCCACTTTTCCATGGCAGGGCTCCCCCACGACCGGGGTCAGCCGTTTACAAATCCACATCTCAAGGTTTCCCATTTAGGAGAGCCACAAACAGGTAGGTATTCATCCGTTTATTTAAACAAAAGTTGCAGCGCAGTAGATGGGAAAACACCAACAGTTCAAAAGCCTGACGCGTTTCATGCGTTCTCGCATTTCTTCAGAGGCTTGGATTCAGAACAGCGCATGTTTGCAAAAGGCACCACTTGATTTAAAGTCTCACCACCTGCCCCAGTGGGCGTTGGCTCTCCCAGAGCCTGCTGGTCTACGTAGTGCCTAAGTGTTACTTCAGTGAGCTGCTTTACATGCGGTGCACAATGTCGAACATAAAAAACCCCAGTGGGTCTGGAAGGAATTCCTCACATTACCAGGCTGCAAATTCCTCTTTTGTAAAAACGACCTCTCTGCCCTTCGCGCTGCGTGCCGGTTGACACCAGCTGGTCCACTTTTCCATGGCAGGGCTCCCCCACGACCGGGGTCAGCCGTTTACAAATCCACATCTCAAGGTTTCCCATTTAGGAGAGCCACAAACAGGTAGGTATTCATCCGTTTATTTAAACAAAAGTTGCAGCGCAGTAGATGGGAAAACACCAACAGTTCAAAAGCCTGACGCGTTTCATGCGTTCTCGCATTTCTTCAGAGGCTTGGATTCAGAACAGCGCATGTTTGCAAAAGGCACCACTTGATTTAAAGTCTCACCACCTGCCCCAGTGGGCGTTGGCTCTCCCAGAGCCTGCTGGTCTACGTAGTGCCTAAGTGTTACTTCAGTGAGCTGCTTTACATGCGGTGCACAATGTCGAACATAAAAAACCCCAGTGGGTCTGGAAGGAATTCCTCACATTACCAGGCTGCAAATTCCTCTTTTGTAAAAATGACCTCTCTGCCCTTCGCGCTGCGTGCCGGTTGACACCAGCTGGTCCACTTTTCCATGGCAGGGCTCCCCCACGACCGGGGTCAGCCGTTTACAAATCCACATCTCAAGGTTTCCCATTTAGGAGAGCCACAAACAGGTAGGTATTCATCCGTTTATTTAAACAAAAGTTGCAGCGCAGTAGATGGGAAAACACCAACAGTTCAAAAGCCTGACGCGTTTCATGCGTTCTCGCATTTCTTCAGAGGCTTGGATTCAGAACAGCGCATGTTTGCAAAAGGCACCACTTGATTTAAAGTCTCACCACCTGCCCCAGTGGGCGTTGGCTCTCCCAGAGCCTGCTGGTCTACGTAGTGCCTAAGTGTTACTTCAGTGAGCTGCTTTACATGCGGTGCACAATGTCGAACATAAAAAACCCCAGTGGGTCTGGAAGGAATTCCTCACATTACCAGGCTGCAAATTCCTCTTTTGTAAAAACGACCTCTCTGCCCTTCGCGCTGCGTGCCGGTTGACACCAGCTGGTCCACTTCTCCATGGCAGGGCTCCCCCACGACCGGGGTCAGCCGTTTACAAATCCACATCTCAAGGTTTCCCATTTAGGAGAGCCACAAACAGGTAGGTATTCATCCGTTTATTTAAACAAAAGTTGCAGCGCAGTAGATGGGAAAACACCAACAGTTCAAAAGCCTGACGCGTTTCATGCGTTCTCGCATTTCTTCAGAGGCTTCGATTCAGAACAGCGCATGTTTGCAAAAGGCACCACTTGATTTAAAGTCTCACCACCTGCCCCAGTGGGCGTTGGCTCTCCCAGAGCCTGCTGGTCTACGTAGTGCCTAAGTGTTACTTCAGTGAGCTGCTTTACATGCGGTGCACAATGTCGAACATAAAAAACCCCAGTGGGTCTGGAAGGAATTCCTCACATTAACAGGCTGCAAATTCCTCTTTTGTAAAAACGACCTCTCTGCCCTTCGCGCTGCGTGCCGGTTGACACCAGCTGGTCCACTTTTCCATGGCAGGGCTCCCCCACGACCGGGGTCAGCCGTTTACAAATCCACATCTCAAGGTTTCCCATTTAGGAGAGCCACAAACAGGTAGGTATTCATCCGTTTATTTAAACTAAAGTTGCAGCGCAGTAGATGGGAAAACACCAACAGTTCAAAAGCCTGACGCGTTTCATGCGTTCTCGCATTTCTTCAGAGGCTTGGATTCAGAACAGCGCATGTTTGCAAAAGGCACCACTTGATTTAAAGTCTCACCACCTGACCCAGTGGGCGTTGGCTCTCCCAGAGCCTGCTGGTCTACGTAGTGCCTAAGTGTTACTTCAGTGAGCTGCTTTACATGCGGTGCACAATGTCGAACATAAAAAACCCCAGTGGGTCTGGAAGGAATTCCTCACATTACCAGGCTGCAAATTCCTCTTTTGTAAAAACGACCTCTCTGCCCTTCGCGCTGCGTGCCGGTTGACACCAGCTGGTCCACTTTTCCATGGCAGGGCTCCCCCACGACCGGGGTCAGCCGTTTACAAATCCACATCTCAAGGTTTCCCATTTAGGAGAGCCACAAACAGGTAGGTATTAATCCGTTTATTTAAACAAAAGTTGCAGCGCAGTAGATGGGAAAACACCAACAGTTCAAAAGCCTGACGCGTTTCATGCGTTCTCGCATTTCTTCAGAGGCTTGGATTCAGAACAGCGCATGTTTGCAAAAGGCACCACTTGATTTAAAGTCTCACCACCTGCCCCAGTGGGCGTTGGCTCTCCCAGAGCCTGCTGGTCTACGTAGTGCCTAAGTGTTACTTCAGTGAGCTGCTTTACATGCGGTGCACAATGTCGAACATAAAAAACCCCAGTGGGTCTGGAAGGAATTCCTCACATTACCAGGCTGCAAATTCCTCTTTTGTAAAAACGACCTCTCTGCCCTTCGCGCTGCGTGCCGGTTGACACCAGCTGGTCCACTTTTCCATGGCAGGGCTCCCCCACGACCGGGGTCAGCCGTTTACAAATCCACATCTCAAGGTTTCCCATTTAGGAGAGCCACAAACAGGTAGGTATTCATCCGTTTATTTAAACAAAAGTTGCAGCGCAGTAGATGGGAAAACACCAACAGTTCAAAAGCCTGACGCGTTTCATGCGTTCTCGCATTTCTTCAGAGGCTTGGATTCAGAACAGCGCATGTTTGCAAAAGGCACCACTTGATTTAAAGTCTCACCACCTGCCCCAGTGGGCGTTGGCTCTCCCAGAGCCTGCTGGTCTACTTAGTGCCTAAGTGTTACTTCAGTGAGCTGCTTTACATGCGGTGCACAATGTCGAACATAAAAAACCCCAGTGGGTCTGGAAGGAATTCCTCACATTACCAGGCTGCAAATTCCTCTTTTGTAAAAACGACCTCTCTGCCCTTCGCGCTGCGTGCCGGTTGACACCAGCTGGTCCACTTTTCCATGGCAGGGCTCCCCCACGACCGGGGTCAGCCGTTTACAAATCCACATCTCAAGGTTTCCCATTTAGGAGAGCCACAAACAGGTAGATATTCATCCGTTTAAGTAAACAAAAGTTGCAGCGCAGTAGATGGGAAAACACCAACAGTTCAAAAGCCTGACGCGTTTCATGCGTTCTCGCATTTCTTCAGAGGCTTGGATTCAGAACAGCGCATGTTTGCAAAAGGCACCACTTGATTTAAAGTCTCACCACCTGCCCCAGTGGGCGTTGGCTCTCCCAGAGCCTGCTGGTCTACGTAGTGCCTAAGTGTT
Organism: Triturus cristatus; assembly: GCF_964204655.1. Taxonomy (NCBI): domain Eukaryota; kingdom Metazoa; phylum Chordata; class Amphibia; order Caudata; family Salamandridae; genus Triturus; species Triturus cristatus. The sequence continues at coordinate 496,536,003 of NC_140590.1, forward strand.
ACTTCAGTGAGCTGCTTTACATGCGGTGCACAATGTCGAACATAAAAAACCCCAGTGGGTCTGGAAGGAATTCCTCACATTACCAGGCTGCAAATTCCTCTTTTGTAAAAACGACCTCTCTGCCCTTCGCGCTGCGTGCCGGTTGACACCAGCTGGTCCACTTTTCCATGGCAGGGCTCCCCCACGACCGGGGTCAGCCGTTTACAAATCCACATCTCAAGGTTTCCCATTTAGGAGAGCCACAAACAGGTAGGTATTAATCCGTTTATTTAAACAAAAGTTGCAGCGCAGTAGATGGGAAAACACCAACAGTTCAAAAGCCTGACGCGTTTCATGCGTTCTCGCATTTCTTCAGAGGCTTGGATTCAGAACAGCGCATGTTTGCAAAAGGCACCACTTGATTTAAAGTCTCACCACCTGCCCTAGTGGGCGTTGGCTCTCCCAGAGCCTGCTGGTCTACGTAGTGCCTAAGTGTTACTTCAGTGAGCTGCTTTACATGCGGTGCACAATGTCGAACATAAAAAACCCCAGTGGGTCTGGAAGGAATTCCTCACATTACCAGGCTGCAAATTCCTCTTTTGTAAAAACGACCTCTCTGCCCTTCGCGCTGCGTGCCGGTTGACACCAGCTGGTCCACTTTTCCATGGCAGGGCTCCCCCACGACTGGGGTCAGCCGTTTACAAATCCACATCTCAAGGTTTCCCATTTAGGAGAGCCACAAACAGGTAGGTATTCATCCGTTTATTTAAACAAAAGTTGCAGCGCAGTAGATGGGAAAACACCAACAGTTCAAAAGCCTGACGCGTTTCATGCGTTCTCGCATTTCTTCAGAGGCTTGGATTCAGAACAGCGCATGTTTGCAAAAGGCACCACTTGATTTAAAGTCTCACCACCTGCCCCAGTGGGCGTTGGCTCTCCCAGAGCCTGCTGGTCTACGTAGTGCCTAAGTGTTACTTCAGTGAGCTGCTTTACATGCGGTGCACAATGTCGAACATAAAAAACCCCAGAGGGTCTGGAAGGAATTCCTCACATTACCAGGCTGCAAATTCCTCTTTTGTAAAAACGACCTCTCTGCCCTTCGCGCTGCGTGCCGGTTGACACCAGCTGGTCCACTTTTCCATGGCAGGGCTCCCCCACGACCGGGGTCAGCCGAGAACGCATGAAACGCGTCAGGCTTTTGAACTGTTGGTGTTTTCCCATCTACTGCGCTGCAACTTTTGTTTAAATAAACGGATGAATACCTACCTGTTTGTGGCTCTCCTAAATGGGAAACCTTGAGATGTGGATATATATATATATATATATATATATATATATATATATATATATATATATATATATATATATATATATATATATATATATATATATATATATATATATATATATATATATATATATATATATATATATATATTCACTGAAAAAACCATAGGTTTCAGGGGTGTTATAGTTAGCTGGACTTTTCACTTGTACAAAACCATTGAAATGAGTGATGTAATATGTGACGTCATCAGCAGTGCATTGCGGGCGCGCGAGTTATAGTTAGCTGAACTAACTATAACGGGGGAATTTCAATGGTTTTGTACAAGTGAAAAGTCCAGCTAACTATAACACCCCTGAAACCTATGGTTTTTTCAGTGAATTTCTGAGGTTTTTTAAATGCTAATTCCTAACTATAACGTGCCTGAAACCTATGGTTTTTTATGTGAATTTCAAAGGTTTTTCTAATGCTAATTTCTAACTATGCCTACAGAGATAGGACATGTGAAGAAAGAAGAAAAAATGCACAGAAAGAAACAAAAGAAGTGCAGAAAGAAACAACAGAAGTCCTCAAATATGAAGATAAGTGCAGGAAGAAGGATAACGTGCAGAAAGAACAAAAAGAAGAGCAGAAAGAAGCCTTGTTGCAAAATCATCCTGTACCCTCAACTTTTTCAGACGGATACTGGTGGTAACTGAGTCTGACTAACCAGTCCTAGTGCCAGTGCTATGTTAAAAGACACTTAGAATACAGTGAAAACACCTACATACACTAGGGAACATTATGCGTTGGAGTCCCCCTGTGATTAGCATGACCTCCTCTGTAAGCCCCTAGTATATAATAGGGCATGGGGATTAAAACTACCTCTTAAAACAGGCCACAGGGCGTTTTTGCACAGGTTAACTCAGGCCCCGTCCCCTCCCTTCACCACTGTGTAAACACGCCCTGTGTCCGTTTTTAGTTGGGAGATTAAGTTCATTTGAATCCTGAGGGTCCCTAGGGTCCAACTAGCCCACTAGGTACCTCCAGTAAGTGCCACAGAGCTGCGTTGCAGAGAGGTGTAAAATGTGGCACGGCCTGGACCACCTCTCTGCAATGCAGCTCAGTGGCACTTACTGGAAGCACTTGGTGGGCTAGTTAGCCCCCAGGGGCCCTCAGTATTGAAGGGAAATTATATCCCCAATTTAAAACGTGCCATAGTGCGTGTTTGCACACGTCACCTCAGGCCCCGTCCCCTCCCTTCACCACTGTGTAAACGCGCCCTGTGGCTGTTCTATGTTGAGAGATTAAGTCCCCTTGAATCCTAAGGGTCCCTAGGGTCAAACTAGACCACTAGGTACCTCCAGTAAGCGCCACAGAGCTGCGTTGCAGAGAGGTTTAAAAAGGGGCTTGCCCTCAGAACACCTGTCTGCAGCGCAGCTCCCTGGCGCATACTGGAGATGCCTGTTGGGGGCGCGTTTGCAGAGTGCTGCACGGAGGGGGCATGGCCTCCGGCACGATGCCAGTCTTTTATTTATTTTAATTTTTTAAGAAGGGGGGCTGTGTGGTTCCCCTTCTTATTCTAATTTATTGGCCCTGATGACCCCATCCCCCAGGGCCTGTCTCCTAATTATATTTTTTTGACCCCAATCCCCAGGGCCGGCCACTGTTTTTTATTATTTTTAAAAAATATATATTTATAGACACACCTAGGACATGCTGGACAAACCGTACGTACCTATCACCATGACGATTTGCGTGATATTCATTAAAAGGCGACTATGCATGCAATGAATCCACGTGGAATGTATTTCCACCACTAGTGAAGCTCTGACATGTCTGATGCCCTACCGTGCCTAATCCCGGTAGACACCCTTGTCGTTTATTTATACAAACATGGGTAGCTATTGACGGGCACATTTAATACACATGCACACCAAGCCATTCAAAGGGGATTCGACAAAAATTCGACCAAAACTATGCAAGAAACCCCCCTCACGGTTCATAAAACACACATCCACTGCTGGATGTGTAATACTTTTTATTTTACTCTCTGGAAAGGGGACGAACATCACTTGAGAGTCACAGTGCGCTCCTGACAGAGCCCAATGCTGTGTTACACCCACCATTGCCTGCCGAGTGCCACACACCTCTGTGTTGTATTCCACTAGCTAGTGCATATGCTATGACACTCTCTAGCCCATGTGCACTGTAACACCACCCCGTGAATATGTCATGCCACACTTGTCTTCGCACGGGTTATATTGCCCCATCTAACGTGCCTTCCTCGATGCCTATGTTATAACGCCCAGTGCTATGCCATACATATTACAATCTGGGATCCATATCTTTGTCACAGTGCATATGCAACGTTACACTCCCCAGCACATATTTTATATTACAACTTTAGAGACTAGTTAGGTTACACAACACTGCCCTGTGCATATTACACTCCAAGGCGCATATCGCATAGCACGCGCTAGTGCCTGTGCTATCTCGCGCTCTCCAATGAATCTGTCATTGCGCACAATGTATTGCATATTATATTTCACGCCTGGTTCATCTTATATCACACTTTTTGGTGCATAGTTTATACCATACACTATATCTAGTTTTCATTTTCAATCGTGCTCTCAGGACCATGTTCTATATAACACTGTGTTCACCTACCCTTTTCACGGGCATTACATTTTGCGATAGGGGGTGGAGGGTCAGGGGGTGTTTCTGCCAAGTGAGCCCGGAGTCACAGTCACAAACGTCCTCTTCTTCCTGAATAAAAGTGAGATTATGCTGCATACTTGTTCATATTTTAAGTAGTTCACACAGACACAATGTTTTAAAAACAATAAAGTGCCTAATACCCGCCTTCTCTGAACAGTTAGCTTGCTGCCCCATCCCCCTCCTCCCTATCCTCTGTTGTGTGAATCCATGGACTAGCCTCCTCCCTCCTGCCATGCATGGTCTGATGTGCTGCCACTGCCCTCAATTTAGTATGATGTACCAGTCCACTCCTCCTGCCCTCCATTGCCCAATTCTATGCCCCATCATTGACCTCCTGCTTAAACTCTGTGCTTAGCTTGCTGCCCCTATTCTCCTTCCCCCTGCCCTCCGATGTCTTTGTGCATGCCCCTGCTCCATCCTTTTTGCCCACCATGTCCCATGGACCTGCCACTCCTATCTACTCTGAGTGTTCTGTTGAGCTGCCACTCCCCTCCCACCTGCCTAGCATTGTCAGATGACTGTAACCTGTCCCTGCCACCTTCACCCTGCCTGTCCATATGCCACGCCCCTATCCTCTTCCTCCTGTCCTACATGGTCCATTGTACTGCCACACCCTTCTGCCCTCCCTAGTCTGTTGTGCTGCAACTGCTCCTCCTGCCTGCCCCGTGTGGTCTGTTGTGAGGCCCCTTCCCCTGAACTTTCTTGTCTGTGCACAGGTCATGACCCTCCCTTCTATCCTCCATCGTCCTTTGTGCATGCCCCTGCACCCTCCTTCTTGCCCATCATAGCCATTGTGCTGCCACTAACCCTCCCACTTGCCATGCATGGTCTTCTGTGCTGCCATGGCCCCTCCCGCCTTCCCTGTGTGGTCAGTTAGCTGCCCCTGACCCCCTCCCACCTTCCCTCCATGGTCTGTGTGTATGCCATCACAGTCTCACTGTTGCTCTTCATGGTGTGTCTTGCTTCTAGTGCCCATCCTGCCTGACCTCCATGGCTATCTTGCTGCTCCTGCCATGCCCCCTTGCCCCCAGCCCTCTGTTTACATGCGCAGACCCCTACTCCCTCCCTCCTGGCTTGTCTGTTCCATTGTAATGCCCCTGATCTGTCCCTCCTGCCCTTTATGGTCTGTTATGCTGCAGCTTTCTCTCCTGTCTGTCCATTATGGTCAGCTAGCTACCATTGCCTCTTGCCCCTCTGTTATCTGTTGTCCATGTGCATGGTCCTGTCCCCTCCCTCTTGCTTTCTATGGATTGTTGTGCTGCACTCCCGTCCTGCATGCTCTGTGTGGTGTATTGTGCTGCTGCAAACCCTGATGCCTGCCCTGCAGGGTCAGTTTGGTGCACCTCTCCATGTCCCTCCTGTCCTCTGTTATCCAAGTCCATGTCCCTATCCCATTTCCTTCCTAACTATAACTCGCGCGCCCGCAATCCACTTCTCATGACGTCACATATTACATCACTCATGACATGGTCAGTGGCATCACTCATGACATCACTGATGACATCATCCTTGTGATAGAGTGGCGGTCGGCGAGTTATAGTTATCTGAACTAACTATAACGGTGGAATTTCAATGTTTTTTTACGAGTGAAATGTCCAGCTAACTATAACATGTGTGAAACCTATGGTTTTTTAAGTGAATTTGCAAGGTTTTTTAAATGCTAATTCCTAAATATAACGTGTGTGAAACCTATGGTTTTTTAAGTGAATTTGTAAGGTTTTTTAAATGCTAAGTTATGTATGTATTATTATATTTTTTATATATTTATTTTACAATAACCTACCTATGTATATAGTTATAGATTGACTGTATCCTGTAATATGGAATGGCTCGCTTAAAATGTTTTTGTTTTTTTAAAGTTTTTCACCCTTCGGGGTCCTTCAGGGACCCCCTGACAAAGGCTAGGGGTCAGGAACTCTCTACCCTGCCCCCTTTTCACGTTCTCCACCTTTCTTTTTCACTCTCACACACAAAATGGCGGCCGACACTTACTGATTTTGACCGATTCGAATGTTGACTGACATGTAACCACCAATCAGAATTGCGCTCGCGCACGTTATGGTGCGCGCAGGGTGCGCGCACGGTGCGCGCTTATAGATATTTATGTACTTTTAACTGCAATTTTCTCAGGAACTACTAAACAGATTGACACCATATATGCAAAAGGCACATGCCTGACCTGAGAACTACCTCTTTGCCAAATTTCAAGTAATTCTGTTCAGCCGTTCGGGCTGTGCCTTCGACTAAAGGTCCTATGGGAAAATGCATGGGGAAAACGCGTTTTGGGACCCCCCTTTTTCTCAGCCCCTGCTTGACGAATCACCCCGAGACTTTCAGGGTAGGAGCTGAGCGGAGCGCCCCATTAGTTTTGAAAATTTCGCGAGGATTCGTCAACCGGCGTCAAAGTTATTCAAAATAGAATTTTCAGATTTCCTATGGTAACTCGGTCCTAACTATAACTATCTACTGGCGTGCCAGTAGATAATATATATATATATATATATATTACCTACTGGCGGTCGCCAGTAGGTAGTTATAGTTAGGACCCTGTTTCCATAGGAAAACCGCAACATTCTATTTGGAATAACTTTGGCGCCGGTCGACGAATCCTCGCGAAATTTTCAAAATAGTTGGGGCGCTACGCTCCGCTCCTACCCTGAAAGTCTCGGGGGGGATTCGTCAAGCGGGGGCTGAGAAAAAAGGGGGGTCCCAAAACGCGTTTTTCCCATGCATTTTTCCATAGGACCTTTAGACACAGCTACAGCCCGAACGGCTGAACAGAGTTACTTGAAATTTGGCAGAGAGGTAGTCCTCAGGTCAAGGAAGTGCCTTTTGTAGGTCTGGTGTAAATATGTTCAGTAGTTCCTGAGAAAATAGCATTTAAATCAATATATATATCTGTGGCAGCTTACGGTGCGCTTACGGTGCGCTTACGGTAAGCTTACCGTACGCGTACGGTGCCGTGCGCGAGCGCGAATCTGATTGGCTGTTAGATCTTAGTAAACATTCGAATCGGTCAAAACCAGGAAGCGGCGGCCGCCATTTTCTCTCTCGCACTCTGAGGGGGGGTTGAAAAACAAAGGCCAAAAACATGTAAAGGGGCTGTTTAGACAGCTCCCAAGCACCTAGCCATGATGAAGGAGTCCCCAAAGATCCCCCAAGGCCAAAAAGGCAATTTTAATTTTTTTGAAAATTTCGCCGATTACGCTTACCGTACGCGTACGGTAAAAAATGTTTTAAAAATAAAAATTATCCATACTCTCCCCACCCCGTGTGCAAATGATGCCCGTAGGGCACCATATGCGCATGGCATATAATTAACCCGCAAAAATAAAAGATTACCTTTCACAACGAAGCGCATAATATGTCCTCCATGTGCGCACGGTGCGTGAAGCGCATCATGCGTACATGGCCCATCTAGCGTAACGTGGGCACGCACTAACAGCGTAAAGTGGGCGCGCGGTGCGCGAAGCGCACCGCGTGCTCACTGTGCGCCCACGGTGCGCGAAGCGCACCGTGCGCGCACGGATCGAACTGCGTTAAGTGGGCGCGCACGCCACAAATGGCGTAAAGTAACTTAGCATTTAAAAAACCGTACAAATTCACTGAAAAAACCATAGGTTTCACACACGTTATAGTTAGGAATTAGCATTTAAAAAACTTTGCAAATTCAGTGAAAAAACCATAGGTTTCACACATGTTATAGTTAGCTGGACATTTTACTGATAAAAAACCATTGAAGTTCCCCCGTTATAGTTAGTGCAGGCAACTATAACTCACGCGACCGCAATCCTCTGCTGATGACATATGTGTCTTTATGAAAAAAAATATTTGTAATATATGTATAGCTAAAATTTAATGGAAGAAGACATGGGCAAATAAGTGTCTAAATACAGTATTAGCATCAGCAGAGGATTGCGGTCGCGTGAGTTATAGTTGCCTGCACTAACTATAACGGGGGAATTTCAATGGTTTTTTATCAGTAAAATGTCCAGCTAACTATAACATGTGTGAAACCTATGGTTTTTTCACTGAATATATATATAGATAGAGATAGATATAGATATAGATATAGATATAGATATAGAGATAGATATAGATAGATATTTGCTAATTTTTATATAATTCTAAAAGTATACAATAAATTAAAAAATAATAGTTTATTAATTGTTTTAAAGTAAATATATATATATATATATATATATATATATATATATATATATATATATATATATATATAGGTAAATCTTTATGTATGTGTATTTAACTTTTTTAAATTTTGTTTATTTGTTATATTTGTTAAAATGTATAATAAATCTACATATTTTGTTTAAATGAATTTTATATTTAATATATTTCAATTTATTATTTTATTTTAAATATATAAAAATCGATATTTTGTACAACTATATTTTACACATTGATATTTTTTTTCTATATTTTTGTACTTACCTGTTTAGTTATAGGGAGTCGATATTTTTGCATTCTATATTTTGTAATCAATATTTTTACATCTATATTTTTTACTTCGATATTTTGTCATTGAACCGTATTGGAGACATGCGTCTCGGTCTCGGTATTAGAACAGCAGCGATGCAGGTCTGGACTGATATGCCTCAAAAGAACTGGGTATGATCGTGGGTACCTGGATATTTGCTCACATTGTTGTTGTGCAGCAGCTTAAAAGGGTAAGTGTGCCCAGTGTGGCGCATTATTGGGCTTGTGGTTTTCTGATCCCCCAGCTGGGTTGTCTGAGCTGTGCGAGGTCTGTAGTGTTTAGCATTGCTTACTGTCCATGTATGCAAGTGCTTCAGTGCCCTACATAGTGATAATAAGCACTAGTACAGTACAAGACATAGGATGAGTGGAGAAGCAGAGGATGGAAGAGAGGCACACGGCATGGTGAGGGTAGAGAGTGAGTGAAGGGATAAAGCACACATGCAGTGGTGGACACGGTAATCGGTAGTGAAGTGGGAAGGCAGAGGGTTACCAGAGGGGCAATGGATGGGAGAAGTGGGCATTGTGAGGTTGGTCTGTAGCCAGAAAAATGTGAACAAAGGGGTGCTGCAGGATGTGAACAAAGAAGCAGTGCAGAGGATGAAAGAAAGTGAATGCCGTAGGTTTAGTGGTTGGGATATCAGAGAGAAAAGTGGCAGGGCACGAGGTCCTAAAATGTACTTGGGTGACTATACAGACACAGGGGAAGCAGACAGCAAAGGGAAAGTGAGGGCAGGCAGGGAGTGGGGGGAGTGGGAGGTCAGTGGAGGTTTGTTGCTGGTACTCAACTCAGGCTTCCTGGTGTCAGACTGTGGCTGATTAACATAGTACTCTCAGTGCTTGGGGTAAGCCTGAGAAGTGTTTACATCTTGTCTTATTGGCTGGCATCAGTCTGAATGGAGACATGCTTAGTACTCACAAAGCCTGGTATTCTAGTAGCCTGAAATTAGACCAGGTTTAAGAGCGCATGGTTGTCTCATTGCCTGAGGAAGCTTTGGATGTCCTTGTGCCCGATGATAGCAAAGCCTGGGAGAAATCTATGGTGTTAGTTTGTGGGCTTGCTAATGCCTGTGAGCCTGACATTATAATAATTGCTTCAACTTATGCTCAGGATGTCCCTTTGCTTTCTCTCAACACTATTGCGTTCATCCTGGGTGTGTCTGTCTGCCATTGATTGTGTTGGTCCCTGTGGCCTCTGCCTGTGGAAGAGCTCAGGTCCCTCCTGCCTCTGCTGACAGAGCCAGCACCGCACTTTCTCAGTGGTTCTCCGAATAGATCTGTCACCATTTGCTCCATCATTACTTGCAACACATGAAATAGCCTTGGCGCGTGCTATCCTCAGCTGCCTGTTCTAGTTGCACAACTGCTGTGCTTGGGGCCCGATGCCACCACTGTCTATGGTAGAGCTCTGTCCCCTCTTGCCTCTTGTAACAGGGCCCAGCAGGGCACTTTCTCTATGCTATTCTGAAAACACCCATCCCCATCATTACGGTCATTACATGCAGTAACCCTGGCACCTGGCCTGTTCTAGATGCACAGCCATCATCCACCAAGCCTAGGGCTTGGGTGCCACCACTGCCTGTGGTGGAGCCCGGGCCACTCCGGTCTCTGCTGGGAGAGCCCAGCCCGGCACTCCCCTGTTGACCTTATGAACACACCCATCACCATCATTACAATCATCACTGCTAATATGTTATGATGGTTCAGTGCTTATGTTAAACCCATTTGGTACCTGAATATTTGCTCACATTTTTGTCATGCAGCGGCATAAAAGGGTAAGTGTGCACAGTGTTCTGATTACTGTGCCAATGTTATTTAATGGAGCACACCTTTCCCGACACGAGTGACTTACCGTCCGCTTCCGGTCCGTCTCAGAGAGAAGAACACTCCACTCATTGGGACTTTGCCTCCAGAAAGGCATGTAACTTGCGACCACCAGCTTGGCCCACAGTTCCACCCTCACGACTCCTGAGCCAATCTCGATGCTGCTCCCTTGCTGTTTATGTGAGCAACCACCGTGAGAGCAGCGTGCGTATTGGCTCGGCCAGGTGCTGCCAGCGCCCCTTAGGAGACTTGGGCACTGTGGCAGGAATGCCCTGGGCTCGTACATTGCACTGGTAGGCGAGGGTTCATGTGTGTTTGACGGGCTGGTCAGAGCAAGGCACCCGAAACCGACATGAGCACCTCACCCCAAGAAGGCGCAGCAGTTGTCCTGTCAATCATTCAAGCTCCCACCCCCGCCCCCATCCTCTCTCCACACCAGCTTACTCTGCTGTAAAAAGAGCAAACTTTGCCAGGGCCATGCGGCACACTGCGGCTAAAATAAAATTGAATAATCAAAACCTATTTATAGTAAACTAAACATTTAATATGTGGCCAAAGGCAACAAAACAAATAGAGGGGCGACGCAACCCCAATAAAGAAACCGCCACGTCCATACAAAGTAAAAAGGTGCACCATACAACAATTATATTCAAGATATTAGAGTAACCAAACAATTCAAAGTGATTTTCAAAGATGTGTTGAAATCTTTTTTTTATTCAGTCATATTCACACATAAGCGATATGTACAGCAGGAAACAGCCAACGTGTTTCGTCCAAAACATTGAACTTCTTCAGGGCAAAACGTAAAGACGATGTACATGAGGGTGATACATCCAAGCCACCCATCCAACAGTAAGAGCTGTGCGTGGTCTTAGCACGTCTTGTTAACCGATTTCCTAATTAATGTAAAGAGACCTGTTCAGTTAAGGATAAATTGCAATGGGTATTCAGAGTGAGTCCACTCCCGGGGCTTCCAAATTAGGTAGGCCAAGGGTGCATAAACCTTAATGGCAGCACCAGAATCAGTGCCGAAGTCGTGTACGTGCCTCAATGAAACCCAGACAGGACGGTGGGCTCGAGTGACCGCCACTGCTCCAGCTGCTTCTGCTGCTAACAGCTGCCCTCTACCTATTCCTTGTGTTTTGGAACCTTGCAGCTTGACACCAACGATTCGCACTGTGAATACATGTTTAAATGCACGATGTGAAAAGTGTACCTAAAGGAGATGTCAATAAAGTTTACTTTTGGTTTTCACATAAAACACATAAAACTAGTTTTCTCCGTTTTTGAAGTGAAATTTAACATTTTTTAAACTATGTAAAACATAGCCGCCGGCATCGTTTTGCATGATACAATTTTGAGATCATCATAGTACAGTTAAAAGTAAAACTACAAGTCCTTGAATGCAACTACCGTTGTAGGAAAGTTATGAGTGGCAGAAGGTATCACGGACGACTTGCAACTATTTGAAAGCAGTTAAAAAATGAGTTAGTGATTTTTTTTCCTTTTTTCCTCTTTCACTCTTATTTGTGTAAAATAATAGGTTTTTCTACATTTTGATACGAAAAGTGTCAAAGTATCGTAACATTACAACCAGTGCTGCTCTTTAGCTGTACCTATTGCCATACGTGCGCAAACTGGGTTCTGCTGTGGTTGTTACTAGCCGGGCACTCACTAGGGAGAGCGGGGATAGGGTTTCAAGTACAGATGTCAAATCCCACTGCTATGGTGCACAAACGACCTCTCAAGTAAGTTTCTCTATGCATCTCCATTTGTTTTAAAGTATTGTTATATGTTAAAACAAATGGAGTTACTTAGAGAAGCTTACTTAAGAGAACAAGGAAAACCTTGAGAGGTCACGCAGAGGCGACTCCTCCGTTTGAGCGGAGGAGCGGCGTTCCACATGGAAAAGCCCCAGGCCAGAGCTGAAAAATAAAATGGTAATACAGCTTATTTATTACCATTTTATTGTTCACCAACTGACCCGTCCTGAACTGAGTTACAGGACGCAGCAGGGCCAGTTCTGCTGAGTGGCAGCAGGGAGCTGTGTGCTTTAAACTGCGCATGGCTCTTTGGCTAGCCATCTTCCAACGGCCAGCCAGATATGCGCATTTTAAACTTCTCTAACCCAGCTGTCTTATACAGCTAGGTTAGAGAAAGCGCAGGCCTTCAGTGCTCTTGAGAGTGCTCAGTGAGGCTGCTCCAACCAATCCTGGAGCTGTTCTCATGCTGGTGAGAGCAGCACCAGTATCGGTTAGGGGAGTTGGCTGGGTCCCGTGGAAGAGAGATGACCGGTAGAGGAGGATGTTGCATTGCGTCTCAAGTTAAGGGTGTTTTATTATTATTATTTTTTTTGCGTCCTCCCCCGCCCTACCTCTCTGACGCCACAGGGCTTAGGGCACCCACGCCTTCTGTGAGTATGTTTTGTTGTAGCTGAGCTACCTGCCTGCAAAACATGAGACACTGGAAAACCAAAGCGCCGGCCGCCAGTGTGAATCTTCAAAATAAAAGTGAAATTTCTGACCCTCAGTCCAGGCTGAAATGGATGCGTAGGGGTGTATCTTGGTCAGTAAGATTAGGAGGGTGTGAGCGTCAGATTTTCCGACAATCAGGTTTGCATATAATGCTTCAATACATTACACGACAAGCAGGGTGCAAGAGAGAGGCCTAAGGGGCAGTGGAAAGGTAGAGAAATTCGATAGGTGAGAGTACTAAGAGAGAAAACACAATATTTTGTAAAGTAACCAATATTTTGAAGACTTTCAAAACAGGGTGTGTGTGCATTACTGTATGAAATCCGACCGACTCCACATCATACCCCACTGAAAGCATCTGTACCCAACTATTTGAAAATACATTAATTGAGGGGTGTAACACCCCAACCCCCCCCCCCCCCCCACGAGGCTATGCCCCTGGGAATGCATGTCCTCTCTAAAATTAGTTGGGGACCCTGTTCTCCCGTTTCCACTCCCCAACATGTGCTCTGCTTTCTGGGTGTCTTAGTTTCACCTTCTCAGCTCATTTTTTCAGTCATATCTGTAATTATGGACCTTTCAGGTTGCTTCCTCCGTGGCTCATTACTATTATGACAATGGGTCCTAATGACACCCATGAAGCTTTATGTTTGTAAGAAGAAAAATAGGTGTTCTGCGTATGAGAGATCTTTGAAGTTATTGCTGAATAAATACTTCCCTCTCCACCTTGTCCTTATCCTGCCGAGATTGCGTCTCCCGTTTTTAGGTCGAACCTAGGCAGCGCGCATGCGCTGTCTGGAAGACCTGTTGTAGTGAATAAAGAACTTTGCTCCCTCCTGCTGTTTATCATTGATTCAATCCTGTGTCTTTCTTCTTTGTTGCCTCCTTAGTGGTTCAGGCAGCAATACCTCACTTCTGTTTTTCGTAGAAGCAGCACCGCCCAACTACAGTTTTCTTCCACTTTCAGCCTTCATCCTTTGTTGGGAAGAACTATTTTTGTAATTGGTGAAGAGGGGTACGCCCACTTTATCTTTATGTGGGGGGCCGCGCCTTTCCTTTGTTCAACATGGCACAGTCGCGCACCTCTATTTATATTAATAACAGTGAAAATCTAATCCGTGCTGTCACTGTAACCAGGCACACTAACTAACTGGGATGAATAAAGTGCTCCCTGCCAAAGAGCAGTGCGCCCGGGATCAGGGCAGGGCAGCTCTGGGAACTTTGCCGGGGACTGCCTAGGACAGTCCCCACACGCATCTGGCCACCTGCGGGTGGCAGGCCACTTTCCTTCTCTTGTAGCTGCAGACGGCCGTTGACCTCAACCAGCAGTTGATCAGCTGAGTGTCCATACCACCCAGTGGGAGGGGGCTGCATGGGCAGAGGAAGTCCTGTGTTTTTACAATAACATGCAGGTGCCTGGGCAGCAGAGCCTTCATCGTCACCTCACGTGGCAAAATTATCCATTCTGAACTCAACTTGTAAAATTAATTGCACTGATTTTTCTGGCCCTGTCTCGTCCCCTCTCCCTGTGCCCACCCTCCTTCTCTCTTAGCCCTTACATGTCTGCTCCGAGGCATCAACACCAACCAGCTTGCACCTTTTTAATTCTCCTCTCCCGTCATGCTGTGTGTTGGCTTGGACAACAGGACGCTTCCTGTGCAGACTTTTAGTTTTGGCTGCGGTGCCTGGCTCCTGCGGTGCTTGCTTGGCACCCCAGGCCTGTGCTGCACATTTATAGAAAAAGGAATTATTCAACGCCACCCACAGGAACACCACCGCCATGGACACTCAAAAATCCATGTGTCGGTAAAAAAACAAAAACAAGAATAAGGTATTAATATATGGTGTATTTTTATGCACTTCATCTTGGGGGAAGAAGGGATTCTAAAGTGCTAGTAACAGTTCTGACATCTTGAGAGCACAAATATGCAGGGTCAAGAATATTCGGTAACGTTTGCATAGTGCAAGAGAGAATTCTTATACTTCAAGCGCTGTCGTTTCAGTTTTTATTATTGTATTTCATTTTAGTTTACCTACAACACTCCGGCCTAATTACACTGTTGGACGTTCAATCAACAGAAAAATCATCTATGGTTTCCTCCACAATGAAACTCAGGATCAGATAAAATCCTCTTTTGTGGACAGAAATTGGAAAGTGTTTTGTATACGTGGTTGTTCGAGTGCCATTAGTTTGTGTTTGGTTGGCGTTGGGTACATGCTCCATTTTCGTGTTTAAAGCATTCCAGAAACGGCAGCGGGTACTTTCAACTTTATTTTTGTGTATGCTACCCCTACGCTGTTCCTGGCTCTGTACGTCATTTCAACAGTCGACAATTAATAATAACTTTTCATAGCCTTCACTATTCGGAGTTTCACCATCTGGTTTTCACAGGTGAATCTCGTTACTCCTTTCATTTTATTTTATGTACTCTGGATATCGTTTCAGGCAACAACCTGTATTGAATCAAGTAGGATAAAGCTCTGTGTCCAACTCATGTGTATGTGATTCCATGCTCTATGGTGTGTTTTTACAATTTCTCCTCCAAATGCTTTTTGAGAAATGGGTTTTATCCTTATACACATTAATTTCCTCCCTCTTTAAGGCTAACAGTATTACAGTTCAGTAATAATAATATTCTGTTTAATCTTTTTGTTATAATAGGGTCGTTCAATTGTACACGTCCTCTTGATGTTGGCTTCCAACATTCAAATGAGTGCTCCTACCCCGAGATTAAAGGGGCTGTAAAATGCAGACATTCCTCAGCCCTCTGATTCAGCAGCATTGATAAATGTGCAATAGACCCACAGAGAGGCTGGCTTTTACCTTCCTGTACCACCTCATGCTGTGCACTAGTCCACCTCTCGTCCCCCTCTAGGTGCCCTTCCCACTCGTCTGTCTCTCTCCGGTAATCTCTCATACCTCTCACACCTCTCACACCCTCCTCCTGCCTCTCACAATGGTTCACTTAAGGTCTTCAAGCACAGTTTGTTTCCTGTGCCTTTTCAAGATTTCCGTCCCTCAAATCCATGCTCTCCTCCTTTTTTTGGGGTATCTTTTGTGTACATAGGCGCTGCCTCTTTTTGAGTCTGTGGCCTGCTCTCCCCATCTTCTTTCTTCCTCACACACTCTTTCTGCTCCTCTGTACGGAGTTCAGTCACCACTTCATGCACACAGTACCTATCCCTCTCCATCTCCCTGTCTATCTATTCTGTGGAGCTCTCAGCCCTATCTATTCACCATGCCACATAATTCCACTGCACACCACACAATTCCATCCCACACAATTCCACAATTAACAATTCAAATTTAAGCCACATAATTAAACTCCAGACCACATACATCCAGTTGACTCCGAACCAAAGCATATGGGTAAAAAACTGCTCTACTACGAAGGGGTATATTATCAAGGACGTATCGCCGAGTTATCAGCACATTATCACAGCCAAATTGGCAATAAATGTATTGACCCATTCACAAGCCTGTGCTAACAGCCCATATCACCAGTTTATCTGTAATAGCAGCCGCAAAAAACATCGCCACAGATGACACCGGCAACTAACGCTAATGATATGCAGAGTAGGCGTTCCCGTGCAAAAAGCAGCAAACACACCACTTCGAAACATTCTCAACGACCAGCCAGATAGGTGATATGATCACAAAACATGCGATAAGGCGCGTTAGCTTCAGGAATTTAACACCTCCTCCTACCTGGTGCAAGTTGGACGACAACCAGTACCAGACAAGAGAGCACAGCCCAGAGCCACACCTGAAGATCAACAGATGCCATGGAGCCACTGATCATGCAGCTCGGAGACCCAACAGGGCCACAACACCCACTGCCACCACACCCAGGACCGCCACCCCCGTACTCCTTCTGCCACGCCAGACCACCACAAGGCAGCGCAGACCAAGACAGAGGACCTTCAGAAATCGCACCAACCTCACAGACCCAACACCAGAGAATGTCATTGACCACTACAAGCTCAAAAGGACAACCATCCTACGCATCCTGACCACCATTGCACACAGGCTGACGGTACCAATACAGCGGACAACCAACATTCCTCCGCAGACAAAGCTGCTGGCTGTGCTGCACATGTTGGCCTCTGGGACCTTCCAACCAACAACCGCCAGAGTCGGAGGAGTTTCACAGCCAGCCCTATCAAAGTTCCTTACAACTGTCTTAGATGCCATCATCAGCTTGGTACCCCAGTACCTATACTCCCCCCACACTGCGAAGGAACAGCTGGAGACCAAGCAGGGCATCTACGCCATAGCTGGCTTACCGCACGTGTTAGGGGGCAATTGACTGCACACATGTCATACTTGTGCCCCCTGGTGACACTGCACACAATTACCTCAACAGAAAGCACACACATTCCATCAATGTGCAGGCAACAGTGGACCACATGGGAATCGCCACCAACGTCGTCGCCAACTACCCAGGCAGTGTGAATGATTCCTACTTCTACCGACATTCCATCATCAACCAGCGCTAAGGATGGCACCCATGGAAATGCACTGCTCGTTGGCAAGACCCAAATGAACACACCACACCCCCCAACTCCACAATCATGCAACTCACAAACCTGGGAATACACACGTCACAGACTCAAATTCAACATGCCAAACAACATGCCCACCCACCAGACACAACAGCATAACTTACTGTGGTAACTTGGGCTAGCCATGCACATGAGCCATCAACGGCATGGCACCTCAGCCACACAATAGCGGGATGTGGGGAGAGGTGGGAACCAGGCATGTGTGAACGAGGCAAGTGACCCATGAATGAGAAGGTACACAATGCCAAGTGTGGCGGAGATGTGCTGGACAGACTGCAGTATGCAGACCACAGACATATCCATGTCCTCATGCACTGCTGGTGTATGGAGTGTAGTGGACAGTGGAAGCAACCATGTCACCCCGCCAGTGGGGAAGATCCTTGAAATGTAGCTTGTGACGTCCCCCCCTGTAAGCGTGTGCGGAGTGGTCCGGCCCGGCGTACGCGAGGCCAGCGTAGGGGTGTGAATAAAAAGCACATAGCTCTGGGCATAGTTCTCTTCTGGAATACCCAATGTCTCTGCCAGGGCGGCGCCTCCCAGCCCGCCACGAGGCCGTCGCCGTTGCCATGAGCGTTGTTGCCTGTGTTCCTGTGTTCCTGCTGCACCCCGTCCCTCTTGTCCCCAAACCTGTCTTGCCCACACCTGCGTACTCAGGCCTCACTGCTCACCTGCTGACACCGGCGTGTGTCAAGGAGGGCCCACCACATGCCGGCACAAGCCCGAAGCCCAAGGCCCCTGAGCTTAGCAGCCTCCTCAGACCATCACGGCCTCCCCGACACAGGCCCGCATTACACCTTTCTTTTTGACATACTCCACCGGCCTACACAGCTGCCAAGTCGGTCACACATGTGGAACTGAGTCTTGATTTATGGTAGATTTTATGTCACTGTACTACCTTCGATGTGGTGCCACCAACTCCGTGCCTAGCATCCATACGACACCTGTCTGTGGTCCCTTGCTGACTACTGCCTTCGGCCTACACTGCAGTCAAGTGGGTCACACAGTTGGAACTGAGTCTTGATTGGTGTATGGCAGAGTTTGTATCATTGAACGCATGGAGAGGAGTAAGAGGAAGATGTGGAAAAAAGGATCCATGTCACGGAGGTGATCGGACACTGCCAACAACTGCTCTGGTGTCACTAACTCTGTGCATCGCGAGCCATAGACACGTGGCTGTGGGCCCCTGCTGACCACTGCCTTGGGCCTACACTGCGGTCGAGTAGGTCACACATTGGGAACTCAGGCTTGATTTATTTATGGCAGCTTTTATATCATTGTACTGGCCTCATCGCAGACTGCATACCCCTTCAGCTCCGGTGCCACTAAGTCTTTTCCCCAACAGCCACGGACACTTTCTGGTTGAACTTTGGTGGCGACTGAGTCTATGGACTGGGGGTTTTCTTCATCATCATGTCGGTGATACTGATTTTTGGGCGAAAACGAGGCTGTAGCATTCCACTCCTCAATTTGCCGCTTCCGGATGGCTTCTGCCCTCTGCATCATGCCCTGGAGGACACCTTCCACTGTCCACCACAACCCTCCGCCACATTCACCTTTAACATCAACGAGGACCCGCCCAGTCCGCGTGGCCCTACCTCAGTGCACCGCATGTCACCGTCTGTGCAGCTCAAGTCAGGGACCCTGTCCGGTGAGATATTGGATGGCCTCTGAGACGATGGCCTTGGGGTCATCAACGCCATGTGTCTGTGGCCCTGCGCTGTCCTCTGCCTCTGGCCTCAACAGCGCTCCACCAGGGTGCACACATCAAATTGAGTTCTGACTGGCCTGGACATCACATCACCGCAGGAGGCACATGCCACCACCACCAGAACCACCTCCAAACACCAACTGCCAGAGTCGAAACCACTGTACTGGCAGACTAACGGAGTTGCTCACACATGTCGTGGATGCCATCATCTGCCTGATACCCTTCTCAGCACTCCAGGTGCCACTAACTCAGTACACCAGAACTCATGGACCAATTCTGAATGAGTTGTGTGCTGTGGAGAGCTCACGCAGCAAAGTCACCTCAGGCAGTGTCGGAGGCCTGGGACGATGATGAGGAAGATGATGCAGGTGTAACCAACCCCACTGTAGCTGCATCAGGAATATCCCGAAGGGACACAATCCTAGACATTTTCTTCACATGAGCACGCTCAGCTCTAGTGCCCGACCTCAGTGCACTGCAACTCACGGACACTTCTGTTTGCATATTGGGTGAACTCTGTACTTGCTCCGGCTACCACCATGATGCTCCGCAGTTGTCTCTGTAATGCTGGTGTTTTCTGTTTCCGTTTTAATAGTGTTCACTGTTCAAGTTGTTGCCAGCACCAACCACTCCGTGCGGGCTGGCTTACACTCACCCCACACACATCCAGCACTGCCAATAAAGGGGCCGGGTGCACGTTCCCGTAGCCAGTTCCACAAACTATCTGCGTGTGTCTGTGTTGCCTTGATGTATGCATGAGGGCCTACAACATTACATTGTGCTGTGTACAGCGGACGCAACCATGTCACTGCTGGCAGCGGGTAAGACCTTGGACATGTAGCTTTGTCATCACCCACTCAATACGTAAGAGGAGTGGACTGGGCTGTCGTACAGAGGTCCAGCGTGGGGGTGTGAATGATGATCCCGGGGCTCTGGGTGTGGTTCATTGCAGAAAATGTGCAAATGCATGTCTCTGTCATGGTGTGGGTCTCCTTTGTGGGGTGTAGGTGGTCCCTGATGTGACTTCTACACCCACATATGTGAGCTAGTTCGGCTTTCATGAGCTCTGACCCCACCCACACCTGTTCGGCCACCTCCTTTTGGCATTCTGACACCTGGCATTGGAATGCGATGTGTGCCTAGGTGATTTGTTGGGAGCCAGCTGTGGTGGCGGGTGCTTCCTACTGTGTGGTCTGTGCAGGGGCTGGGGTCTCCTCTATGTAGCTTGGCTGCCCTGCTCCTTGGGGTGGGTTGCCTAAGATGTCCATGGGCTGTTGTAGGGCATCGATGTCGAAGGTGTGGTGGTCCTCTCCAGCGTCTCTGATGAGTAGTGTGGTCTGCTCTGCTGGAGATGTTGTTTGTCCCTCTGCAATGTGAAGGGGAGATGCATGTTGACATTGTGTTGACATGTATGTTGGCGCATTGTTCTAGTTTATATGCAGACTGTATGACAATGTACATTGTGACTGTTTGGGAGATGCTGAATATTTGATGCGGGACAGTGGACATTTGGACTACATAACGGATGTGAGGTTGCACACGTACATTTCCATCTCACAGTTTCCTACTATGTTATATGTGATTGACCTGTTTCTACAGAAGAGCGGAAACAGTTGTGTCCTCTGTTCTGCAGTGTCGGTGTTGCACTTTGTACTACATTGTCGTCGGATGTGCTGTTATTGCTATGTGTGTGTGCAGCAGTGTGCCACGGGGATCAGGGACATGATCCAGTGTCATTGTGGGTGTGCAGTGTGCTACACATCGTTGTGCATGTGTGCCATTGTGCCCATCTCCCGTCCCCCCAGGCCCTGGTCGTTACTCACCCTGTTGATGTTGTGTCAGGTTCTATTGAGCTGTGTCGGGACTCCCAACTCCTTGTGCAGTCTCCACACTGATGACTGTGGCCTCCATTTCTTCCAGCTGCTCCTGTAGCGCAGGACTCCCACCTCCTGTCGCCGTTGCTGCCTTCCCGTTGGCAGCGGGTTTGTGCTTGGTTTGGCTTTTCACATCGTGCCAGCGCCTCTTGTCCTCCTCCATAGACCTCCTCGACACTCCGACTGCATTCAAGTTTGTCATATTGATGTTCAGTGGTTGGTAGTGTTCTGTCACCTCCGTGACACTGATCTGGTTTTCCTGTGGACTGCAACCCATCTGCCTCTTCCTCTTCTCCTTGGCCTTCCCCAACCACGAGGTTCCTTGCTGGTATTCTGTGGGGCTTGTGGGGTTCGCGTTGTCCTGTGCACTCGGTCCGGGTGCATTCATGGTGCTATGCAGTTTCTTTTTTTTCTCCTTTTTTTTGTTACTTTTATAGTGCATTTTCCCACATGACACGTGGGAATTGCAAGCCTGTCACTGGTTTTCGCAGATTTTTGCATCGCGATTGGCCTCATCGCAGCTTTTTTTGCATTCGTGTTTTGCATTCTTGCAACGTCGCGTTGACTTTATCGTGGACATTTGACGCGTTATCGTGAGCCTATTGCTTGGTATCGCCGGCTTGAGAATACCACGTTAACATTGCGTTATTTCCCGTGATTTACTGCGAAGTGCAGAGTTGCGTTATGCTACTTTTGTGGTAATTATCACACGTTCTTGATCATATCCCCTAATTATAATACTAATGGTACTGATACAAAATCTACTATTTTGTTCTGTGTGGCTGAAATCTTTACGTCACATATGTTAGTCCTTTGTTGAATATGTCTCTTCATATTGAATATTTTAAGGGACTGTCCTGTTGAGGATGCTTTGAAGATGATTTTATGAAATAGCATTGACTGTTTCTGTTGGAGTGATGGATCTTTACATAAAGGTTCACTTAAACTAAAACACCTGCTTGGAAATTTACATCTCTGAGTGGTAATGTTGTAGGAATAGTCTCCACTGTAGACAATTTAAGGTCCACCCACATCTAAAACGGGAGGGCAGACAACTATGTTGACAGGGATGGAGCTCCATCGGCGTTGCATCAGAGTTACCTCCCTGCCAGCATATAAATCAGGTCCCAAGTCAGAAAGTAGAAATCTTGGTAGAAATCTTGACCCGGCAAAGAAGGACTTTGGCAGCCCCAAAACTAGAATTTCTCCCACTCAGAGCTTTTCCTGCCAGAAACAACAGCTTCGGCGGGACCTCACCCAAAGGCTATCCAGCTTGGTGAACTCTTTGTCAGATAGTCAATACCCTTTCCCCACTGGAGCATTCCATCCTCCATTTTGTGGAAATATGGATTTTTCTGATCAGTTATGTCCCCTATCTTGGACCCCAACGGCTTCATGTATGAATCACAAGTACATGTATGTTCCCTCCAGTTCCAGTTATGAAGACGCAAACACATGTGCGTCCACCGTCAACATGTCCTCTGTCAGATCCGCCATGAATAGGCCGGATATTCCATTCTTAAGTACGAAAGGCCACCGGCTTTATATGGTTCACTTATGAGTTTTTACAGTCCAGGCAAGTAGGCCCTGATTCTGTCATCGAACTCTTCTTGCCTTCTGCCTCTGAAAGCTCCAGTCTGAGCCTGCATCTGTGACCATGAACTTTGTCTCATTCCCTGCGCGGCTCATGAAGCCCGACATCAGCCTGCTGCCTGCCAAAAACTGTATTTCACCTTCGAAATTATCTGCTCCATTCCCTGCCCGATGCATTCCTGTCTAGTAGTTTAAGTAAACATTCTTCCAGCTACCGAGCAAAGGCCCGGCTTCTCTGTCTTTATGCAAGTAATTCATAGCCCTATTGCTATGGAAGATTTCCGCCCTCGCATCTAGTGTAGACACTTAGACGCTTGTACACGCACTAACAGTCAGTATAGTCAGTATAGAATAAGATTCTACTCTAAGAAGACCTCTCTTCTGGATAACTTAGTTCTTTAAACATAGGATGTTAGATATGATTTGGGATTAGGTTGACTTGACCCTCCAGACGTCTGTCGCCACATGTAGAGCTAAATGTCAAGTCCCCTTCACCCCCTAGTTACACGTCAATCACACGTCATGCTGCTGCGCGCGCATTTCTGCCAAGTATTTCTGCTGACATTGCGAAATTCTTTCATGTAACCGCCCTCTTATGACATCACATCTGATGACGTTCTTGAAATCACACCTAGTTATGCCTATTTTTGCTACGCACGAATATATTATCACCACTATCAATTGTTACGCCTCTTGTATTTGCTTCACTGTAATGCCTATTGTATAAAAGTAATTGATTGTCAATAATGTAAGAACTTCACTTCCTGAACCTTCGTGGTGATGGAACTTGGAGCAACCGATTATAATCGACCATTGGAATAAAGCCCATTCCGAACCTCTAATACCACGGATTCTGCCTCTTATTTACTGAGCTATTTTATTATGTTTCTGTACCAAATTAAGTCCCGGTAATTAAATTATTTACCACATGAATGGCGCCCGAATAGGGACACTTTCTCATCTCACGCGCCGGCGGTGCGTTGCAGGCCCGGTCTCCTGCCACAGCTGGACGGACAATAACGCGTACCAGCAGGATTTCCTGTATCTCCCTCCGGTCAAGCGGGGGCGACTGAGGCTGCGATCAACACCCAGACGAGGCGGTGAGAAGTGCGAAGTATCCCGACCAGAGCCTAGCTGAGAGAGCAAGATCCGAGGTATACAGAGGCCCACCAGTTTCCGAAGTCCCAAGTCGAGTCCAGTGTCAGAAGTGTTCGAGTCGAGTCCAGTCCGGTTCAAGTTCAGTTCAGTTTCCGAGGCCTTCCGTTTCCGAGCTACCCGGTGAGTACCATTACTGGGGAGGCGTTCTGACGTGCACATAGGTTGTGCCGGTCAAGACGGGTTTGGGTACACAAATCCGGTCTGCACTGTTTCAGCAGTGTATCTGTACTGTTTAGCAGTATATCTAGTATATCAAGTATATAAATTCAGAATAATTCAGTTAAAATCGAGTATTATGTTTAAGTGATTAAGTTTTCCTTAGATCGTCATCAACATCGTTGCTCAGTTAAAAGGTTAAATGTTAAATGTTTTAATAACGTTCTGCATATTGTGGTATGAATGACTGTTCATTGTTGTGTTTACTGTATTAAGTTTGTTAAAAATCAAGTATCAGATCAGTTTTCAATATGCCGCTCTTTTCGAAATTAAGACAGATCACAACAAGAAAAGGGGTACTCGAAGAAGCCGTTCCTATTCCTCCTAGGGACACTCCAGGGTACTTCATGTATCATAAACATGGCTTAGACGCTATATTATTTCTTGATTTATGGGTAGACTACACCAAGGAATTACTAGAAAGTCAGAGGTGGCCCGCAGCGGGGACCTGGGATGCAGAGTGCATCATGAAAGTAGAGGAAGAGTTATGGAAAAGGAAAGTTAGACAGTCACAGAAAGACGCCATTGAGTTATGGCGTAAAGAATCTCATAGACGTACAGAAAAAGCACTCCGACAGGAAGAGAGAAATAGAGAAAATTCAAATAAAGTCCGAGAGAATATATTGATTGAAGAAGGTACCAGAGTGAAATTAGAACAAGTAGACAGACAAAGAAATGCCCTTATGAATGGTATGTATCCCCTTCTGGCCGAAGGATTACCTAAGGCTACCCCAGGGATACCAAGAGACTTGCCACCCCCATTATTTCCAATAAAAGTACATCCTAAGGGGCATCCTAGAACGGCAGAAGATGTTTTTCTTTCCTCATATTTAGATGACGCAGCTCCCGAGTATGCTAATCCCGCCCCACATAGATCACCTGCCAGGGAGGTCCAACGCCAAGATCCAGTACCCGTATCTCTACAGCAACAAGTCCTGACACAAGTTCCGACAAGCACATCTGTTTCTACATCTGTCCCTACAGCTACTTCTATAGCTGTGTCCACACCTATAGTTGCTGTATCACGTTCAACGAACCCTTTCGCGCCCGATACCCCAGACGGGGCTACCGGAGGTGCTACCAATATTTTTTCTACGCCACCTAGAATAAATAAACTTACCTTTCAAGAGTCAGCACATTCACGTACCCCCAAACTCATAAGTGCCCGTACGCTTAAAGAACTTCTTGTAGATTGTAGATATGACCCCGTGCCCGGCAAAGAGGACGAAATGATCATGGCATCATTACGTATCAGACGAGCCGCAGTATATTTAGGGAAGTTACCAGGAATGACGGCGCATCTAGATAATATATACCATTTTGTCCAAACAGGGCGAGATTCAGAATGTATTAATAGAGCTATGGAATACCAGAAAGTGGAGATACAGGGGGAACTGTTACGTTTCCTTATAAATTGTGTGATCAGAAATCAGGACCGACCGGGGGTAGACCCGGAAGCAATGCAAATTCTTACCAGATGGAGCAAGAATATATCAGAAGGGAGACATGATAAGCAAAATTGTATAATAGCCATGTGCCGAAAGATCCGTAAAGAAATAGAACGCCTACACGAAGAAAGATTAGCGATAGACCAGTTCGAACAAAGCGAGGAGGAAGGATCAGGACTGCCCACAGGACAGTCAGACACCATAGCCTATGTAAGTAGAGGAAGATCTTGTAATAGTAATAGATGTCTTATTGACCCGATACGTCCGATATGTCAAGATAGTAACAGGAATTTCCAAACACCAATAAGAAATATAAGGTCTAACGAGCATTCATTCCAAGCAGCTGACAAACTACTCCGAGAACGAAGGGGTTATCATTTTCTCGATTCTATGGATGAACAAGAATTGGCCAGGTCAGCTGTCCATTGGGTTGACAGTCCCGGGAAGTATAGTGATGATACAGTAGCACGCACATTTTTGAATCTCACCCCAGATGAACAGCGGTTAGCTGGGATTTATATGATTCAACAACTCCTTATACTATATCAGAGTCAGCATTCGGATCCTGGTCCCTTGCCTGATATATTGACTGAATTACTCATGAATAGATGGAGAGGTTCAGGTACTAAATTAATTAAAGAAATACTAGAATCAAGAAAACAGTACATTCTTTTTGTATGCCCAGACCATGTCTCACTGCCCATTAAGGAAAGAACCACGTATTACATGGACAGACAGAATCCCTTACGAGAAGTACACCCAATAAAAGGCGAGGACAATGAGTTTAAACGCGTATTTGTATATACACCCATATCGAAAATAGAATTGTTAGAAATGAAGAAAGTGGTACCCAGTCATGACAAAGACCCAGCGGGTTTTCACCGAGAAATTAAAGACATGTTACTCATGGGAGAGTATACCTATCCCGACATTATGACAATATTAAAGGTATTAATGCCTGCTGGCATTTATGAAAAACTCAGGGAAAAAGAGTGGGAGGTAGGAGACCAAAAGATAGAATGGTCAGCATTAGAAGCAGAAGAAAAGGCCCGAACTGCAGGAGCAGGACTGGGGGATAAAACTAAAGCACTACCAGGTTTACTAGTACAGGTACTGCCACGTTTATTGACTACGAAAAAGGAAGATTGGGGTACAATTTCAGCCTGTAAACAAAAGCAAGATGAAGACACTAGTGATTTCTATGCCCGATTTGAAAAATGTTTTGGTATAAATAGTGGCATAAAAGCAAGTAGCGAATCATACCCACATCTGTTCGTGACAAAATTAGTTGAAAATTCCTTGCCTCAAGTGAAGAATAGAGTATTAAAATTCGAGAGTACCTGGCAAGGTAACACTCCATCACAAATGTTACAAATGTTACAGTACCATCACAATAGAATTAGAGATGAACAAGAACACGAACAAAGACGCATGAAAGACACGAAAATGAAAATGCTAGTCTCCCAGACAGTTCCAGCTGAAGGACATAAAAAGGGTACGACACATTCCGGTGATTCAACAGGACCTATAAAAGGGATATGCAACTATTGTAAAAAGCCAGGTCATTACGTACACGATTGTCCAGTTTTGAAACATAATATCGCCATAGGTAATACAAAAGAAAGACCACGGCCACCTAGACAGGATCAGAATGAACAAGGAGCCCCGCAGCATGCGCAGTCCATGCCAGCTCCACCACAGTCTATACAGTTCGTGCCAGCGGCACCAGCGCTGCCTGTTGCTGCCACACAAACCACGACACGACAACTGTACCAGACCGCACAGTATGACTATCCTGATTATCAACGATACGCATGAACAAGCCTAGAGAGGGAAGTTGACTTACCCCTTATCGAGATCCCTGTAGACCAAGAAGGACCTTATGTACATAGTGAATTATTAGGCCAAGACAGAAAAGTTTTACTCGATACAGGGGCAAGTCGAACAACTATAAAACGTAGTGAAGTTCCAGGGGCACCCCTCTCAGGCTCAGAGAATATTTCCCTTGGTTTTTCAGGAAAACCTATTGTTAATGAAGTGTCACAACCTCTTCCACTTACGATAGGACCTTTGACCCGAACTACAGATTTATTGCTTACTAAATCATGTCCAGAAAACTTGTTAGGAATAAAAACACTGAAAGCTCTAGGAGCTATAATATGTTGTTCTCCGGAAGGAGTAAGACTGTTTTTACGTGATTTTAAAGGTCATTATGTGTCTAGAGACATGGATCCCCGATTGCAGACTTTACCTACACATCTATGGGCACAAGGCCCTACTGATGTTGGTTGCATGAATATTACACCATATCGAGTCACACTAAAGGCAGGAGTGGTACTACCACGAATGCGACAATACAAGTTACCACCAGATGCTGTAGTGGCTTTACTACAAATCATTGACGAGCTCATTGCCCAAGGAGTGGTTGTGGAAACAGACTCCAATGTATGTAATTCCCCGATAATTCCGATTCTTAAACGAACAGAGCCGAAGGCCCCGCCAGTATATCGATTGGTTATTGATCTGCG
The DNA here is from genome assembly GCF_964204655.1 of Triturus cristatus. NCBI lineage: Eukaryota > Metazoa > Chordata > Amphibia > Caudata > Salamandridae > Triturus > Triturus cristatus. Next base: position 496,563,853 of record NC_140590.1, read on the forward strand.
CGAATTAAACAAATGCATTGTGCCACAATTCCCTGTGGTCCCAGATATCTCATCATTACTGACAGCTATTGATTCCGAAGCAACATTCTTTACTGTAATTGATCTCAAGAATGCCTTTTTCAGCGTCCCAATAGATCCGGAAAGCCAATATTTGTTCGGATTTAGTTTAAATGGACGTAGCTTTAAATTCTCACGCGCACCTCAAGGATTTACAGAAAGCCCCAGCATCTATAGCCAAGCCCTGAAACGAGAACTCGACAGTATCCACATGCCAGTTAACACTGCTCTGCTTCAATATGTCGATGATCTGCTGATCACCGCAAGAAGCGAACCCGAATGTGAGAAAGCATCACTGACAGTTTTACAATTTCTAGCCGAAAAGGGGCACAAGGTGTCCCCTTCTAAGCTGCAATTCTGTGTCCAGCGAGTTGTTTATCTTGGACACTCGCTGTCCAAGGAGGGTAGGCAGCTTACACCCGACCGCATTCAGTTAATAGCTAACATGCCGATACCCAAGACACAAAAGGAGGTGCGGGCTTTCATAGGCCTCACTTCATATTGTAGGCAGTGGATCCCTCAGTATGCATTTCTAGCAAAACCACTCATTCAGTTGACAACACAGGAGGCAGCCACATCGACTGTTCTCCCTTGGACTCAGGAACATACACAAGCGTTTGAAAGCTTAAAGACAGCTTTATGTCAAGCACCTGTTTTAGCAACACCATGTTACCATAAGCAGTTTACACTCTTTGTTACAGAACGCGAAGGTACTGCCTTGTCAGTACTCACACAGGAACAAGCAGGAGCACACAAACCATGTGCTTATTTTTCTAGTACATTAGATCCCGTAGCTCAGGCTTTGCCTGCGTGTCTGAAGTCAGTGGCAGCGACAGCTTTAGCAATCAGACAAAGCGATGCCATAGTGTTAGGTCATCCTTTGACAGTTCAAGTACCACATGCAGTAGAGGTTCTTGTGAATAGAACGCAAACACAACACTTGACTATAGCGCGACTTACAGGGTACGAGTTAACATTGTTTCAGCCACATATAGAAATAAGACGCTGCAACACATTGAATCCTGCCACACTTTTACCTGTGATCGGAACAGACCCACTAGCCCATGACTGTATTGAAGTTGTTACAATCACGCCGAAACCCAGACAAGACTTAACCGATGTCCCATTGTCAGACCCAGACCTGACGTTGTATGTAGATGGTTCATGTATGAGAACAAGTACAGGAGAGTTAGTGGCCGCTTACGCAGTCACAACAGACACTGAAATCGTTGAAACAAATTGTATAAATACCTTGTCAGCTCAAGCCGCAGAGCTCATCGCTCTGACCCAAGCCTGTATTCAAGCCACAAATAAAAAAGTCAACATATACACTGATTCACGTTATGCATTCGGAGTTGTACATGACTTCGGCGTGCTGTGGCGAGAGAGAGGTTATTTAACTTCTCACGGTACCCACATTCAGCACGGACCCCTCATTCATGCCTTATTAGATGCAATACATCTACCAATTGCAATATCAATCATGAAATGTAAAGCTCATACGAAAGTTACTGATATCATTTCTCGAGGCAATAATCTAGCTGACAGAACAGCTAAACAATGCAATGGTTCAAGTTATAATTAACACTGTACATAGTCCAGCACATCTAGGAGAAAAAGCTATGCTAGATAGCATTCAACACATTTGGTTCAATAAACATTTACGAGCAGCAGCTAAACAAAAAGTTCGTACCTGTATGATCTGTTGCCAGTTCAACCCAGGAAAAAGCGTTCCCGTAGAACAGGGTGGATTTCATCCTCCTGATCATCCTTTTGAAGTCCTCCAGATGGATTATATCCAGATGGAACGATGTAGAGGATTCAAATATGTTCTCGTAGTTGTTTGTGCTCTTTCCCGTTGGACGGAGGCATACCCGGTTTCAGATTACACTGCCCCGACTACTGCCAAACAGTTGGTTCGAGAATTCTTCCCACGATACGGTTTACCACGTGTTGTGCACTCAGATAACGGCCAGCCGTTCTCATCCGAATTAATGAAACACGTTTCACTTTTGTTAGGCTATCAGTGGAAATTCCACTGTGTCCGACACCCCGAAGCAGCAGGTCTCGTAGAAAGACATAATCAGACTCTGAAAATTAGATTGTCCAAAATATGCAGAGAGAAAGGTGTCGACTGGGTAGTAGCATTACCAGTTGCACTCTTTTACACAAGAATGGTAGCACACTCTCGAACAGGGCTATCCCCGTATGAAGTGATCTTCGGCAGACCACCAAATATGTGGGGGACGCCTATACCACGCAAAATAACTGATATTAACTGTAACATGCTGACAGATTACTTGGCTTCCTTGATGTCTGCACTACAATCTTGTCGTTCACAGGTAGCTGCAGCCTTTCCTGACAACACTGAGGTGAAACCCCATGACGTAGTTCCGGGAGACATGGTCCTCGTGAGGAACTTTGATCGAAAGACTCAGCTGGAACCGAGGTGGAAGTCGCCTCAGCTGGTGTTGCTCACCACAAGGACAGCCGTGAAGATCGAGGGCAGAAAAGGCTGGATTCACTCAAGTCATATCAAGAAATTTCATGGACTACAATCAGATGTGAATACCACACCTCGTGTGTCTTCACCCATTGACTCAAAACTTCCTTTTGTGGAAAAAAGTGATTCCGAACATTATAAACTAAAACTCAGGCCCAATCAGTCAAGCAATTTGATTGTTTAAGTCCTCTCCAAGGTGAAGCGGTTGAATTGTCTCTGACATGTATCCCTTGGACCTGAATAGAGAAAGCACCCGAAAAATGTTGAAACGACAGGCGTACTGTAAATCACTGCGTAGTCATTGCATAGTGACGTTATTAATTTTGTTTTTCTTAAGTCTTTTAATAATTACTGCAAGTATATTGTTGCACATATATTTTCCTATTTCTAGACATGTTTACAATGTTACTGCTGAACATTCTTTTAGTGAATTACCTCCGCTTGAGTTGTCTTATAGAGTTGCGCTGCGCAATAACACGTTTATTAGTATGTTACATCATTCCCATCAGGTTAGCAATGCTACAAATTGTTGGATATGTGGCCGACTCCCTCCCTATCAGAATTATAAAGGAATTCTACCTCTCTTTCCATACCCGTTCACACACAACGGCTCCTGTGGAGCATGGTTTAGTTTAATTAATTCTCTAGATTCGAATTCTGCAGTTTATCAAGATAACTGGGTATGGGGAAATTTGAACTTAGTTTTGCTTAAGGTCTGCCACCCTAACAAGGAGGGACTTCCCCAGAGAACAGGAACTGATCTAGAAAATGAAGTGTATGGATTAGGTAATTTTACGCTTAATCTTATGATCCTAAATGTCGAATCCGAAGCTACTCCAATTTTGCCCGCTATGTCAATATTTCCAGTAAAGGGTGAACTATGTGTAAGAAAGAATGGTTCCATACCTATGGGCCATAGTAGATGCACCACTATAGTAGAATTTAGTGATCAAGGCAAGTCTACATTTAGAGCTTCTCGCCATTCCTATTTCATATGTGGTCAGACGGCATATGTACGTTTACCTCTAGATTGGGATGGTACTTGCTATATTGGATTCCTTTTGCCACCTGTTTTTCTAGCTCCTCCTGATTATCACAGAAACACTCATTTAGTATATAATAGAGTAAGGAGAGATCTCCCGATAGTCGATTATACTGAAACAGCATGGGAAAAATACACAGATTTCAATAAAGGTCTCTTTCCCTATATAGGTACCGTTACTAATAGTAAGCTGATACGTAGATTAACTAGAACCCTTGAAGCAGTAGTGAACGAAACTATTTCCGCCTTAGGCAATTTAACAGAAGAGCAGTCCGCTATGCGGATTGTTGTGCTTCAAAATCGTCTTGTCCTTGACGTCATCCTGGCCGATAGGGGCGGAGCTTGTAGGGTCATCGGATCAAGCTGTTGCATTTTCATACCAGAAAATTCGCCATCTGTATATAAAGCCATAACTCGCCTTCATAAGATTGTAAGCCAGATACACCAGAATCCAGGCACCTGGACTTGGTCCGGTTGGTTTTGGAGTGTATTATCTACCTTTGGATGGAAGGTCCTATCTTTCCTAGGTATTGGCCTTCTCATACTACTCAGTTGCTGTCTATGTCTACAATGTGGACCAGCGATTTGTGGTCTGTGTGCCACGTCGTGTATTCCACCACCAAGATTTCATTCGTCACAGAAGAAGAAAGAAGAACAAATGATGCTATATGAACAGATCAATGGATTGATGAAGATTGATATCTCTTAACGGGCAAGTAGGGGACAAGGAGGGAATGTGGAAATATGGATTTTTCTGATCAGTTATGTCCCCTATCTTGGACCCCAACGGCTTCATGTATGAATCACAAGTACATGTATGTTCCCTCCAGTTCCAGTTATGAAGACGCAAACACATGTGCGTCCACCGTCAACATGTCCTCTGTCAGATCCGCCATGAATAGGCCGGATATTCCATTCTTAAGTACGAAAGGCCACCGGCTTTATATGGTTCACTTATGAGTTTTTACAGTCCAGGCAAGTAGGCCCTGATTCTGTCATCGAACTCTTCTTGCCTTCTGCCTCTGAAAGCTCCAGTCTGAGCCTGCATCTGTGACCATGAACTTTGTCTCATTCCCTGCGCGGCTCATGAAGCCCGACATCAGCCTGCTGCCTGCCAAAAACTGTATTTCACCTTCGAAATTATCTGCTCCATTCCCTGCCCGATGCATTCCTGTCTAGTAGTTTAAGTAAACATTCTTCCAGCTACCGAGCAAAGGCCCGGCTTCTCTGTCTTTATGCAAGTAATTCATAGCCCTATTGCTATGGAAGATTTCCGCCCTCGCATCTAGTGTAGACACTTAGACGCTTGTACACGCACTAACAGTCAGTATAGTCAGTATAGAATAAGATTCTACTCTAAGAAGACCTCTCTTCTGGATAACTTAGTTCTTTAAACATAGGATGTTAGATATGATTTGGGATTAGGTTGACTTGACCCTCCAGACTTCTGTCGCCACATGTAGAGCTAAATGTCAAGTCCCCTTCACCCCCTAGTTACACGTCAATCACACGTCATGCTGCTGCGCGCGCATTTCTGCCAAGTATTTCTGCTGACATTGCGAAATTCTTTCATGTAACCGCCCTCTTATGACATCACATCTGATGACGTTCTTTAAATCACACCTAGTTATGCCTATTTTTGCTACGCACGAATATATTATCACCACTATCAATTGTTACGCCTCTTGTATTTGCTTCACTGTAATGCCTATTGTATAAAAGTAATTGATTGTCAATAATGTAAGAACTTCACTTCCTGAACCTTCGTGGTGATGGAACTTGGAGCAACCGATTATAATCGACCATTGGAATAAAGCCCATTCCGAACCTCTAATACCACGGATTCTGCCTCTTATTTACTGAGCTATTTTATTATGTTTCTGTACCAAATTAAGTCCCGGTAATTAAATTATTTACCACAATTTCAGAGACAAAGTCAGAAGGCAATATCTTTGACTGGAACCACTTACTTGGTTTATTTGACCAGCTACCTATCGCAGTTGTCCTACAATCGCACCTAGGGTCCGGTCAACTACAAGCAATAACATCTGAGATTTTTACCTTAATTCTTAAGAAAATTATATCTCTGGTTCCCCTTATTGGATTTGTGTTGTTTTGCTGTAATATTGCGCAATCTTAGAGGGTCACTGTTCCTATAGTCTATCCTTGCAGGTTTCTGTGACTATTGAACAGTCTGGTGGGCATATCCTTAATAAAAATTGATGCCGTCACGCACCCGTGAGGGTGTCATGCTGCATGGTCGGGCTTTGCTCCTCATGGGATCAGTGCTGCAATACCCCACGGGCCCCTCGAGAGGGCTCTTTGGGGGAGATCTTCTGATAGTAAGCCATGATGGTGAGTTAAAACTACCTCAAGGATACATCAATGTAATGTGTGTAGATTGGAAATTTCTTGTGATGGAGAAGGACAATTTACTCATGTGTGCGAGATCTTTGTCTTATGTGTGCGAGATCTGGGTCAACATGTTTCATGCCCTGGTGACCCAGAAGGGATATGCGGTGTTTCTTTAGGGGCAAAAAATCGCACAGTCCCTACCCTTACCTTAGGTCAAGGCTGGGGCCCGCGATCAATCTGCGGTTCAAGTTACTGCTGCATGTTTGCGGTGTCAATATCGTGTACATATTGCACTGTCTGCCTGCCCGGATTGCTGTTATACTGCTCATTAAACATTTCTCTCTTTTAGAAATTAGTTGTGGGGTTTTATTGTGTTGTTTTTTACTTCTTAACTGTTTTGTTGGTGCTAAGTACTTTGCACATTTTGTCTAATTTCTTTAAGAATTGAAGATCTGAGTTTTTTCAGGAAGTTCAAATAATCAACTTAAACAAATTTTCATTATCTCACATCATACTTCAGGATGTATATGTAGATTTGTCTCCCATCCGTCTTCCAGGGTATTCCATATACCCACCATGTCCCTTCCAAGTATATTTTTACAAGAGTGATCTCCCTTGACCCCCCAGTTTGCTGTATGGCTCTTAGTCTGTAAGATGTTATACCTTAAATTTAAATAGAGAGTTCTTGCTAAGTACAGCTGTACATTGTCAAGAAGTTCTTCGCGACTCGGGTTTGGTTTAATGGTAAGGAATTGAGATGTTAACCTTCCTAATTTCGGGTCACAGTGGAGTATGATCAGTATGTGTTGACAATAAGTTCTCTTTAATATATTTTTGCTACTAGAATTTAAAATGTGCGGCTCGGTCCAAAATGATCCGAGACCTAACTCTATGAGCCATTTCCTTACAAATCTTAGCCAAGGGAAGGTGAGGCGTGTCTCAATGGCCAGTAATTTTCATGCACCTTCTCTTATGCCACTAGTTGTTATGTTATGTTAGGAAAACTTATACAGCGCACGGTTACCCTGAGGTGTCCTGGCGCTTGCTGCAGTCCTCCCGCCTTTCACAGATTGCTGCCAGAGTGGTGTTCAGAACAACCATGTTTTCAATGCCTTCCTAAAGGCCAATAGATCATTAGAATTTCTCAGATAGAAGGGGAGCTCATTCCAAGCCTTTGCTGCGCCAGCGGCAAAATTCTGCCCCCCCATCTAACTTTTTTTATAGGTGGTACTACTGCTAGTTTCGCACCTGATGAGCGTAAAGATCTTTTGGGCACATACCACTGGAATTGTTGTTTCAGATGAGCTGGGCCTGTACCTTGAAGAGCTCGGAAAACTAAACAGAGTGTTTTAAAATGGACCAGTTTTTTAACGGGCAGCCAATGAAGTTTTTTGATTGCACTAGAAATTGATGCAAATTTTGAGGTTCCAGTGAGCAATCTGGCTGCTGCATTTTGCAACATCTGTAGTTTTTCCATACCGCGCTCCTGCATGTTTAAGTATAGACTATTACAATAGTCCAATCTCGACATAATCAAGGCTGTAACCAGTGTGCGCTGGCTGTCTTCTGGCAGAAGAGGCAGAATTTTCCTCGTTGTCCTGAGAATATATGTTGTGGCTGAGACAACGGCATTTACTTGACCGCACATGTCACGATGGTCATCTATTACCACTCCCAGGTTTTTACCTTTCCTGGAGGGTATTGGTAAAGTCCCCATTGAATTAGGCAACCAACTTGGGGTCCAAAAATTAACATTGTTCCAAAACAGGATGACCTCTGTTTTGCTGGAATTTAGCTTTAAACAGTTTTGAGTCATCCAGCTTCCTACTGCCTCCATACATTCCTGGAGCCTCTCTCCAGTTGCCTTCTTCTGCCCTGGTGGAAGGGATACCACAATTTGAGTATCATTGGCGTATGATGTAAGACAAAATCCGAATGACGCGATCAGGGGGGCCAGGGAGGATACATAAATATTAAAAAGCATAGGGCTTAATAATGACCCTTGTGGAACTCCACATGGGAGTGAGAAAGGTTTTGAGAAAAACTCACCTAAACAGACAAACTATAGTCTGTCCGAGAGGAAGGATTTAAGGAGAGTCCATGCTTTATCTTGCACTCCGCAAGCCAGCCAATGGTCCATCAGTACTCCATGGTGGACCATATCGAAGGCTGCGGAGAGGTCAAGCAGGATCAGTGCGGCCTTTTCTCCCTGATCCAACACTCTCCTGATCTCTTCTATGGATTTAAGAAGGGCAGTTTCCGTACTGTGCCCTTCCCTGAACCCAAATTTTATTGGGGTCCAAAATCTTGGCCTCACATAGATAAGTGCTCAGTTCAATATTCGTATGTTTCTCAATCAATTTGGAAGGAAGTGGGAGGTGTGAAATGGGGCAAAAGCTGTTTGGGTGTTTCATATCCAAACTCAGCTTTTTTCTGGAGACATCCACAAACGTATTCAGTAAAGCAATGGTTGTAAAGTTGTGAGATCCCCTATGCGCCTCATATTTAAATCATGGAACATTGGGATAAGTGGTGTTGATGAGGGTAGCCCCAATAGTCTCCTCACAAATTTATTTTTCCTGATTGTTAGTTGTTTATTGATAATCCACTTGGAGGAGGCAGTCGGAAAAGCCAAAGATTTCACAGATTTACTAATCTTAGTTAGTAGGAAGTAGGGCCACCCCTCATGTAAGACAGATCTCATATACAAGTTCTAGATCTCTTTCAGGTTCAGGATGCAGACATATTGGCAAGGTTGAACCACTCGTTTATGCTCTGGTCTCGGACAGCAGGAGTGTTGGCAATGCCACAAAAAAAGCTTTATTAATATAGAGGATGACAAATTTCTATGCAGCATGTGCCTTCAAGCAGGTGTGCAAAACATGATGTACTTCAATGCACCGGCAAGTAATTTCCAGTAGCTGAAATTAATTCAGTCACTTTATCCATCACTTTTTTTTGTTTTCTGCAGAGTGACGCCTTATGTGTTACGAGTATGACAAAACGTGCATTCCTTGCTCACTTTGCTGCTGGAACCATGCCGCACCCTATTGAAGAAGTTCAAACAGAATGAAGCCAGTCTGGGGTTGATTGTCTTACCATTCGGAGGGGACCTGACCTAGCACTTTGGACTTGACTGTTCTTCGTGGAGCAAAAGCAATCAATCAATCAATCAGGGAATTGTGAGCGTGCTACTCACCCGTGAGGGTCTCAAGGCGTTGAGGGGGGGGGTCCGCAGATCTGTTTAGCTGAAGAGCCAGGTCTTGAGGGCCTTCCTGAAGGTGTTCAGGGAGGGGGCACGTCTGTAGCTCATTCCAGGTCTTGGCTGCAATGTAAGAGAAGGATCTTCCGCCTGCTCTGGCTCTGTGGATGCGCGTGGTTTCGGCCAGTGTGAGGTTGGAAGATCGAAGGCTGATTTACATATAGCTGGTTCTTGCCTGAGGTTGCATGGAAGTCAAGACACAAATGAACTGGATTGTGGCCTGAGTTGTTACCATTTGCTAAGACTAATTCAAGGATTCCACCCATCATTTTTTTGTTTTCCTCTCTGAAACACCCTAAGTGGGACAGGTGTGCCCAGACGTGGGTCCCATGCTCACTGTGCCACTGTAACTGAACTACCAGCTACCAAAGAGGCGCAAATAGCGTCTTCGGTGCTTGTTTTCTAGTTTGGAGGCCACCTGGCATTGCTGCAGGTCTAAGGCTGATTTTCAGATAGATGGTTCCAGTCTGAGGTTGCATAGTAGGTAACAGCAGAATGAACTAGAACGCAGCCTAAATAATTACCACTGGTAGAAATTGATTCAAGCATTTCACCCATCACATTTTTGTTTTCCTCAGATATTAATTGGACATTTTCTAAAAACTACCTTTTCCTAATATAATATTTACATTTTGAGCAAAAGCTTGTTAGTTTTTGACGAAAATACCCCTTTTTGTCTTCCAAATGTCATTGTTTCAGTTAGCAGGTTACCATTTTAATCCAGCACTCTTGTGTATTTCTACCCCACATTACAGAATCTGTCTTGCAATCAAGTCTATACAGTGCCCATCATTCGGTGGAGAATGCCTGTCTTATATCAAGATGCCCATTAGAATCCTTGGCCAGCAAACATATGCTAGGGTTAGCACAGTTAAATTATTGCTCCTTTTGATTCACACTGATCCTCAAATTAGGTATTAGGTTTAGTTGCTCTTCAAAACGATTCAAAAGGTTTCATTAAAGTATTGTTCCACTATAGCAACTTCTTAAAAGGATATCTCATTGTCCGAATACCAAAAACATATATTGATATTTATAAACTGCATAACCCTTGGGTCAAAGGGCTACCAATCAATGAGTTATTTTCCTCTCCAAAGTGTTATATATTTTCAGTGCATTTCAGAGCTCCTTGTTCCCATGCCAAATATGTTTTCTGGTAGATAGTTCTTACTTGTAGGTGAGACTTTTCAGAACGTGTCTGTACAGTACAGAGTCCTTCACTAATATTTTTGGAGATGAGTAGATTGATGCAAGTTCTTCTTCAGAGCTGAACAATAATCTACTATAGTACAAAGAGTACAATCCCCATAATATGCCAATGATGGGTACCATAATGAGCACAATGTGGCAATAGGGCACCATAGGCAAGAGCCTCCACCATGTCTGGGTAGTGCTTATATGAATGAAGCAAGCATGACTAAACTACGTGTGCCTCAACAACGTGTTTACAAAATGAATGCGTCTTAACTACACATTCCTTTACCACACTTGCCTTTTCAGCTAATTTTGTTTTAAAGGCATGATTGGTAAAGGTATATGTGTAGTAAACATCACACTCCAGCCCGAGCCCAAAAGTCTGGCCCCATCCCTGTAATCTACACAACCAAGCCCTAAAAAGGACCCGACTCCTCACCCTAAGCCCTAAAACCAAGTCCAGCCTCAGCCCAAAAAAAGACCCTGAACCCAGCACCCCTGCACTGAGCCCTATAAATTCCCTCAAGCCCTGAAAACCGAAATCCCAACCCCTGCCCTAATACCTACACCGACCCCCCAGCCCAAAAAACAGCCCCTTACCACCGCCCTAAGCTCTAAAATCCTGCCCTAATAACTACCCTGTCCCCAGCCCACTGCCCTGAGCTCTAAAACGGCCCCAGGCCCTAAAAACTGCCCCTCCCCTCCCCCTAAATCCTACATAAAAAGTATTAAAAAGTGCACACCAAGCCCACATTCCATCCGCAGACTACAGGAAGTCTGAAACACCCCCCGCCCACTCGCTGCAATGCTAGATCGCTAACTGCCTTTACAATACATGTGCATGGTTATGGTACGTTAGACTTGGCACCATTGGCGTGGGTCTCCCTTCCATTTTTTGCTGTTGCCTCATGTGTTTTTGCTGGTCTAGATGCTTTGGGCACTTTGCCACTGCTGTTCAGTGCCAAAGTGCAAGTGCTTCTTTTATAAATTGTTGTAATTGATTAGTGACTCCATGATTGGTTATTTGATTTACTTGTCAGACCCTAGTACAGTGCACCATGCGTGCCCAGGGCCTGTAAATCAAATGCTGTTGGTGGGCTTGCAGCACTGATTGTGCCACCCACAGAAGCAGCCTGTAAAATGTGACTCAGGAATGCCATTGCAGAGTCTGTGTGCAGTCTGGGACTGCCATGTCGACTTGGCCAGTGCACACACTTGCCAGTCCCTAAACCTTCACTTTTCTACATGTAAGTCACTCCTCTGGTAGGCCCATGGTACCCCTGTGGGCAGGGTGAATTGTATGTAAAAGGTAGGACATGCCCTGATGTGTGTGGCATGTCCTAATAGTGAAATACTGCCAATTTTGTTTTTCACTATTGCAAGGCTATCTGTTCCCACGTCTAACAGGGCTACAGCGACTGGAGAATTAGAAGCCTGTGACCAATCTAGCAAAGATACCATTCTTTTAACATGATCTGTCATGTCTCGCTGCGTGATAAACCCATGTTGTCTTTTGCATACTAACATAGGCATAAGATTATTTAGCCTATTCGCTATGATCTTTGAATAAATCTTACTATCTGCATTAAGAAGAGAGATCGGTCTATAGGACCCCATATCGATATCTTTCTTGCCTTTTTTCTTAAAAATTACTATAATTGCTTCAGACCACGAGTCCGGGGGGCTACCCAGAAAAGATTGTTGACATACTTCTATCAATACTTTTTAAAGTATCTTTCTAAATGTACGGTAAAATTCAAGAGGGATATTGTCAGGACCCATTGCTTTTCCAGGAGCTAAATCTAATAGAGCATTTTCCAATTCCTCCCAGACTATAGGAGAAGATAATAGTGATTTCTGTGCATCTAAAAGTTCTGAAGGCTCTAAATCTATCAGATATCCCCCTTCTTCGTAGTCTGATATCTCGTTCGCCGGTGCGCTGTATAGAGATTGATAATACATTTGAAAGGCTTCTAGAACACCCTCTTTGGTTTCTTGAAGAGCCCCGTTTACATCGATAATCTTAACTATGTCGTTATATACTGCTTTCTGCCTTAACCTTTTGGCTAATATTCTGCCAGTTTTTTCACTAAATTCGTATGCTTGTTCTTTATATTGTTTATATTTTAGAGCGATTTGGTCAGCAATACTAGAATACACTATAGTTCTTTTAATAGTAAGATCTCTCTGAGCCAAAGCTACATCCTGACCCAATCTAATCGCATCAGCTAATATACGCTCCACTGATATAACCATCATAAAATCGTTCCTATGTTTGACCATCATTTTTTTACGTCGTGAGTTCGAAAAACGTAGGGTTTCCCCTCTAACTGTAGCTTTAAAGGCGTCCCAGACTATCTTATTTGGCGCAGTTCCTTTATTAAATTTAAAAAACTCCTGTATCACCTTAACCATAAATTGGCAATAATCTTCATCCAATAATAAATTTCTTTCAAAAGACCGTGGGTGAATTCCCTCTCCCATCTGCGGACCCAACGTAAGATCAAGTATTAGGGGATTATGATCGGAGATGAGTTTGGGCAAAATTTCTAAATTGGTCTTTGCTGTATATTGCAATAAAATAAAAAAATTATCTAATCGAACAAATTTACTATGTGGGGCCGAAAAAAAAGTATAACCTGGGTTGTCTGCATATATTGCATTCCAAACATCATTCAACCCATGGTCTAGGATTAACTCCCGTAGGGCTGTAAATGTCTGCGGCTTTCTGCCAGAATATAATGGGGTCTCTCTTATGTCCATATTAGCTTCCAGATGGATATTCATGTCACCACACATCACCAATGGTTGAGGCCATTGGGCTAATTCTGTATTTAGGAATTTCATAAGTTCAGCATCATCCAAATTCGGACCATATACAGTACACAACGTAAATCTATTCTGACCAATCTTAAGTACGCTAATTGCCCATCGACCCCATTTATCTTCCAAAGACTTAATACATATACCTAGACCCCGTTTCATAAGGATGGCTACCCCTCTCTTCACCCCTGTTTGTTTAGAGCAGACAACCAATTCTAACCCTAACTTTTTCAAACATCCCCTTTTAGCCCATGCAATATGGGTTTCTTGTAAACATAATATATCGATACGTGTGAGCTGAACAATTTTAGCTAATACATCTCTTTTTTTTAGGTCATTAAGCCCGCAGATATTAAGAGTACAGATCTTTAGTTTCCTAGCCATACTTCAGAAAACTTAAAGAATATCTCTCGACTACAAATAAAGTAAATAGTATAGCACATAACTTTTCTATCTGAACAATCCTTACATAATGCTTTCTACATAGAGAACCAACCTGCATACACGCCGGGGCTGCTGCTGACTTTTCACCCTTCCTAGACCCCCATCCCTCCACCTTCACCCCTCCCTTCCCCTCACCCCGTCGCATATCCTCCACCCCTCCCAACCCACCATATGAGGCATATGGACTACCAGTCCCTATGAGTATGGAGTGCCGCCCTCCCCCCTTTGACTGGGTAGGAAAGAGAATATATATATATTTTTTTATTTTCCCACACGTCTATATTAGATTCCCCTAAGCAATTGCTCTTACAGAAAATCCTTAAATGATTAAATCATACCTTATAATGACTGTAAAAATTCTTTGGCCTCAATCTCTGAAAAAAAGAACCTAGTCTGGCCCTTAATTACAATCTTAAGCTTGGCCGGATTTTGAAGATAGACTATTGCTCCTTTTTCTTGGAATCCTGGTATAAGTTGACGTAAATGCCAACGTTTTGATACTGTTGCCTGACTAAAATCAGGTCTAACGAAAAAGTTACAGCCTTTCGCCACTCTCTTTTTGTCCGGCCTTGCTAATCCAAAAACGGCCTCTCTCGCCAGAAAATTATTAAATCGCACAAGAATGGCTCTTGGTCTGTCTTCCTCTCCTTGCCTCGCTCTTCTCACAGTAAAGGGAAACCTGTGAGCTCTTTGTATCTCCATTGACCAGTCCCAGAGGGTCAGTTCTGGAAAAGCCTCGGCAAAAAGTTCACAAATAAATTTCCGGACGTCCAAATGTTCCTTTTTTTCTGGAATACCTAAAATGCGCAAGTTCTTTCTTCGTGCTTGATTTTCCAACTCTACCAATTTAAAATTAGTATCATCCCGATGAGCTCTAATAGAATTTATCTCCAGTTTCTGTGTGGTCAAATCATCCTCTAATGTAGAAATCCTGGATTCTGCTTCGGTCACTCTGAGAGCCATGTCAGAACATATTTTATTTACTCGCCGAACAGAGTTCTGTATTTTGCGACAAGTTGCTTGCATACGAGTGTTTTCTAACTTTATTTCTGCTCTATGTTCCATCATAGTATTGTAGATCGTAGAAAGAGTTATCTCCTGAGCCGGTATCTGTTCCACAGGTTCTATTTCTGCATCTAGCCTAGAGATATCTTCCAAATCTAGTCCCGCCGTTATACTCTCCGGGGGTACCATACCACAAAACTCACCAACACCTGATGGTTGTTTATCGCAGTTTGTATGTTGGCTTCCTCCTGTTTTCGCTTTTTTAACGGTAGTTATGGCTAAGCTTGGGGAGACTGTATTTGATCTAACTCCGTCATCCGTGCTACTACCCTCTTCATTATAATCGGTCCAATCCTTGCTTAAGTTAGTACTTTCACTTTCATCTGACGAGTGATCTGATAAAGAATAGAAGTTGTCGGCAATTTCCTGAGATCCTGACAGGTCCTGTGATAGCATCTCCTTGCTTAAACCCAACGAATCTAGCTCCGATACAAGATTATCCAAACTGCCAGTTGGCCTTTCCGACGGAGGGCGTTCGAAAACCTCAGCTCCCAAAATGCACCTCTCTGGATTGAAGTTGTGCTGGATTTCTTCTCCTTGCTCCTTTGCTTGCTCTGAGCCCACTACTATTAACTTTGTTGTACATGTGGTGTCCAGTGCTACAATGTCTCGAGACATTATTAGCAATGTCAGTAATATCCAAAACTATCTCCCTACCTTGTACAGGTTGCAGCAATGTTTTTTTTAGTGTCTGCCTTTCAAACAAAGCTGGGAGAGTTTGTACCCCCTGTTTTGCCGAACGTGTTACCGTCTTTTCCATTACCACTCGTTCCCCCCCCCCTCTTCTGGGCTGCACTAGAGAGATTCTGGGCCAGCACGACATTTCCACCTTCCTCTCTCTCACCCGTCACTGCCGACTCTCCAGCTTCTCCGTTTTGAATGTCCTCCGCCATTGCCGACTGTATTTTAGCACTTCGAGTCGATACTTTCGGTGGCATTCTTCGACGGGCGGCTCCTCCGTGTCCACGAACCACTCTCTGAAAGACACCGAAAAGGAGAGCGGGGAGCCGCCAAGCCGAGGCTTTAGTCAAGCGAAATCGCAAAAGTCCAGACACCATCTGACCGCTAAGAGCTACAACGTCGAGCACAGATGAGAAAGCTCCTCCCCAGACTCAGCGGACTCTGCGGGCTCCAACGAGCAGCATAGAGCAGAAAATAATGTCCCAAATGCTAAATCTGAGTTGGTTTACAGCAATTTAAAACCGGCATCATAACATAAAGATTGCAGCGCTGTTCTGCAACAGTTCCACCAATACATGAGGGAAACAACCGATGCAGCTTCTCTTTCCAAACCCGGAGCGAGGGGCCAAGCTGCTCACACAGCCCACACTGCGGCCGCCATCTTGCCTCTAGAGACCCCCATTTCTAACAAGGTATATGCTTGGTAAAGGCTTATGTGTGGTTAAGGCAAGCGTTGTTCTGCTTGTTTGGAAATGGCACATGTAGCTCAGCCCACATTGTAAAGGCTGTTTCCCCTGGGTAGTCCATGATTTGCCAAGCACAGTCCTATTATGCCAGGACCTCCCTAGTTCTTAGAATGTTCCTAATATGGTAAGGAACTCCACCCTATGCATGGCCCAGTTAATACCTAAACTATCCATGATATGCTAAGGAAGGCCACCTTGTGCTACAGCCACAATATTGGCAAGAATGCTTATAATTAGCCAATCAGAGATTCATTTTGGCAGGGCCATCCTATGCCTAGAATGGTCACAGTATTACAAGAAGGGCTCACAATGATTACTCAAACTCCCACAATCTGCCAACATAGCATATGGTGGCTGGGTTACGATAACGCCCAAAATGCCCAGGATACTCCAAGGAAAACTACTTTGTACCGTAGACCCCATATTGAATGGAAAGTCTATAATATGTGAAGAAAAATGACACCTTGAGCCATATCCACATAATAGAATTACGTTTTCTTACGCACAATGCTGAGAATCTGGCGAGCTTGACGGTCAGCAGAGGGCGCTACTGCGATTCAGAAGCCGAACGAACGGCGGCGGCGAGCGAGCAGAGCTGACCGGAGCAGAGGCGAAGAGCCAGGACAAGGCAGGGGGAAAGGAAAGGAGAAGGAAAGGAGAAGGAGGAAACACCTCGGCCATCCCTCCCTTGCGACCAAGCCTCGCCTTGCCCCCGGGCCCCCATAGGGCTGCTGCATTCAGCCCGTGCCCGGCTTTGATTCACAGCGTCAGGGGACTCAGTACAGCAGGAGCCGTGGGCTTCAACGACCGTCGCATCGCGGCAGGTGAGTCCGCTGAGATCAGTGGCCCCGCTCTTCCCTCTCGCCGAACAGTTAAGTGAGTCTGACACTAGGAATCCGTCTTAGGCGTCCGCAGTGCCTCGGGAGCGGCGTGGAGAGAGACGGCACACTAGAGAGGAGAGAGCTGCGGGTGGCACTTGCACCTACCTCGTTCGTCCACCAGCGCCTTGCCTCCACCTTTCCCTCCACAAAAGCCTTCCACAAAAGCCCCTGACTTACAGCTGCTGCTCGCTTCCTCTGCCCCCACCGGACCAGCTCCCACCGGACTAGTGAGCAAAGGGGGGGGGGGATTGGACATAGTGCCTTTGAGAGCGCCGTGCAGGAGGAGAAGGGGAAGGGTGGAAGGCTGCTCAAGCAGTAGCTAACAGCAGCCAACAGCCAAACAGTAGCCAAACAAGAAAAACAACCGCCCACAGCACTTTTGCAAACAGCAAAAAAAAAAAAAAAAAAAAAAAAGGGGGAAAAATATCAACAAAAAGTTTAACAAAACCTAACAACTAACAACTATCAATTAACGACCAAGGCACAACCAATCAAGGAAGGATATTGGAGCGCAAGTCAATCAAAACCATTATCAAAACCATTACTACTACTTCAACTTTAGCCTCAGCTTCAGCTTTACTCTCAGCTTTATCTTCAGCACAAAAAAAACCAAAATTTAACATCCCATAACTCAAGCACTCATCGACCAAATAAAACCCTCCTGGTTAGAAAGTAACAGTAACACAACCAATAAACAAAAAAGCCAGACAAAGGAATCTTTGACAAGATACTAAATTTCCGCCAACCCACCAATAATCCTCTACATCAAAGGAACATAGGAATCCTGAGCCAGTTGGTGGCACACACAGAAACCCCAAAAAACCCTCAGGAATTTGCGTTAAATTAAGCATGCCATGAGGTCAGGCAAAATTAGGAAACCAATCGAAAACGACAACGTACCCGCCAAACGACGCAGGGCCAACAAGCGGAAACTTAACACCAACACAGACGCAGTCATTGTGCAGATAGAACAAGAAGATGCCGTGCTATTAGATCTAACGCCAGAGATTACGGAAAGAACAGCCTTTAACAATAGCAAAACGGAAAGAAAGAGCGCTCAACCCAAAATTTACTCCTTTTTCTCATTTCTGAAAGAGCCCGGCTCTTATCTAAGCTCCACAAACAGCAATCTGAGGGGACTGCCCTCCCCAATGGAACCACAAGGGGGCACACAAAGCAACCAAAGCAACCACAGTGAAGGTATCGAAGAGAAGCACGGCACTAAAACGTGGGTTTCTCACACACCTAAGGATAGTAGCGCACAGTCTGAAAACCCAAAACACCACCACAGTAGTGGGGACAACACCACAATCACTGACGCTACCAACAAAAGGGGACTCCCCATGGAGCCAAACATCGTAATCCAGGTGACCGCACAGCTCCAAGATCCAGCAACAGGGAAAGCGAACAGCAGCGACGAGCTAAACCTCGTAAGAAAAATAGATCCACTAGGATCCACCGAGCTGAAAACTCTAACCGAGCCACACCCAGAGCCCCCTAACAAGACTGAGACAAAAAACAAAGCAGAATCCAACATAGGGAGTAGCAGCAGTACCACGAGGTCTGCACAGGCCACACTTCAGGATCAGCTTTACAATCCGGGGATTCAGTCAGGCAGAGATTATACGGACTTGAGGTGGGACAGAGAGACAGAATCAAAGCCGGAAGGTGAGGAAACTGAAGCAACCGAGGACATGGTAAAAATCTTAACCCCTGCCCCAGTCCACACGGGGCGGGTAAACAAGCCAGAGAAAACACGGGTAAGGGAGCTTATAGAAGCAATCGATCCTTCGGAAAAAAACAGAAGTACAGACACAAGCCTGGTCCTTATCCAACCTGCATCCTCCAACATGGAAGAGCACGCTCAGCTAACAACAGAAGAACGGGAGAGGTTGGTAGCATCATACTTACCACCTGCTAAACAGCTCGACGCCAGTACTCCAGAGAGAAAGCTAGATCCCGAGAAGACTCCATCAACTGATAATTCCGAGAAGGCCCCGTCAACTGATGACCTCCCAAAAAGTGCAGATGCATTATGGTCATCTTTGCTAAACACGCTCCAACTATACATAAAGGCCATGCAGTACCATTCGGAAAAAATGGATATCCAACTATCCCTCCTGAACTTCTTGGCCATCCACGTAGCCAAAATTGATAACAAGCTGGCAGACATGAACTGCATGATCAAGAGGGTGCAAGCGGAAACAAAAATAGAGCAGCCGAGCTGTGCATGCTATACAATAGTAGACAAACTTACTACCTTCCCCCAACTCCTGGGAGACATCCTAGCAGACCTAAAACAAAAAACGGAAAATACAACTCACAGTAACCCAGGAATTGGGAAAGAGGGTCAAATCCAACACCTTAAATTCCCCAGAGAACACTTAGTTACCACAAACACACAGAACCCATCAACTACACCAAATAGCCAAAAAGGACAATTCGAGCCAAACAGCCCAACTGGCCTAGAAGTTAACGCGGAGACCCTAGGGAAATCCTTAAGACAGCCTCTTGCCAATCAAAAGAGTGAAGCCCTGCCACAAACAAATACACAACTTGAACACACGCAAGGGCATGAACCTAACACAGCGACAACTGCCCTCAATGATGCTACTGGAAAGGCAATCAAGGAAGAACACACGCAAGGGCATGTACCCGACACAACGACAACTGCCCTCAATGACGCTACAGGAAAGGCAAGTAAGGAGGAATCCAAGGCAGCAAACAAAAGACTACGAAAACAAAAAAGGAAAGGAAGAAATAAGATGGCCAACACACAAACTTTTTTCCACAGGGCAACCACTATCCCAGAAGCTGCAGCAGAAGAAGCATCAGAAGAAGAAGCAGCAGAAGACACAGTAAATCCGCCCACAACTATAACAATCCCATCGGCCAGGAAGGTGGAAGAGCCACCACAAATTAAAAACCCCACCCTCACAACCCCAAGGGAGGGACCAACAGCAGATAGAAGCAAAGGCCCGCCCCCAAAAGAAGACTCCAGAGCCAAGGCCAACATGACAAACTGGGTAGGGCAGGGGGAGGACCTAAAATCTGTCATAAGACATGATATCCCACATAGGGACAAGGGCATAAAAGATGACAATCAATGGGAGTCCACCCAGGCGGAAACCGATAGCAGCATAATACTGTTCATTCCAGACTATAACTCAAGAGGGAGCGGAGACATCCTCAATCGAGGCAACATCTTACTCCTACTATCGACTATTAGAAGTCTGACTGACATCAGCACTAAAGACCTAGCGGCGGTGGAATTTATCCACAGTTACCACTTGTCAAACTTGGAGGTCACAACAACAACATGGTTAAGAATGAAACCGCGAAGAGAATTATGGAATTCGAGTCAATTTTTCTATCATGGGGGATACGCTTAAAAAGAATGGAAAAAAACGGTTACCCGGAACCACTACGCAAGGCACAAAAAGAGAGACAAATTCACGAGCCAACGAGCAAGCTACTATCAGAAAAAACTGAAAGCGTCCTAAAGGGGGCCAGAAGCCACTCAGTATCCAGGATGACCCATCAATCAAATAGGCAAGAGCAACACCTAATTGATCAAACCGACTGGAACTGGATAGCGAGGACAATAAACACAAGGGCCGAAAAGTCTTGACAAAATACTCAAAAAAATCCAGCCATACAGCAACAACTAAGAACATGCTCTTGGAACATTAACGGCTTAGGAAACAAAAGAGACGACCTTCAGCTATTTTCCTACCTTCAAAAATTTGACATAATAGCCCGACAGGAGACCTGGCTAGAACAACCACATCACATCCAAGGCTTCAACACATATCACCTCCCAGCGACACAAATTACTAACTACGGCCATCCAAAGGGCGGTCTTACAATATACACTGCTATAAAGACCTTCAACGAATCTAAGTACATAAACGCAAAACAGACAGGTAACAACTGCTCCCTCACAATAGAACTAGAAGTGAGGGGAAAAGATTCAAAACAAAATCTAAGGCTGATGAATGTATACCTACATCCCTGGGAAAAAAAAACAGGAATGAACCTCCTGGTAGAAGAGATCTCAAAAACACTGACAGAGACAGCGAACACTAGCCTCATAGTAACAGGGGACTTCAATATGTTTTTGGGAGGGCCTCAAACAAGGGACACATCGTTAGAAGAACTGTTCCTTGCATGGGATATCCCACAACAAGCAAATGGGGTAACCAAAACCGGTTGTCAATCTCAAGCACTAAGGATCTAGAACACCTCAATCTGGCAGCATTAAATGGCCGCTTCACAAATGACAGCCCCCCGTCAGCCACGTTTCACAATTCAACAGTTAGCTCCTCCATAGATTTCACATTTGTATCCCTGCATCTCTTCGCGAAAATCACGGACTTCCGAATTGGCACAAAGTCAGCTAGCGACCACCAGCCCCAAGAATTTGGCCTTAACCTCCAGGGGGTGGTGCAAGCCAGACCGGCGATAAACTTGGGTTGTTCACTGCTGGTGGCACAGAAAAGAATCAAATGTAACACGTTAAACCTGGAAGGCTTTACAACTGATGCAAAAAGCCGGTGGGAAAAGAGCATCACAAACAACTCTGAGTACCTAAACGCCTGGGAACACTTCACGAGGAGCCTGGGACAGGCCCACACAAGGAAACCTAAGACTCGTCGTCAAAGCCACAAAAGTCAAGGAAAGGGAACTGATTCAACTGGCAACTGTGACAAGGCTTCAAACCAAAACATCAAGATAAAGCACCTGAAAAGTAATATCAACAAACTGCTGCGTAAACTACACTGTGACGGACCGGATCCCACAATTCAATTGGAGATGCAAAACTTAAAACAGAAAAAAAAGAGAGCAATTTGGCAGGACAAAAGGGAAGTAGAGGATGAACTGTGGGCAAGACTTCTACACGACGCTAAAGGAACCAACACAAGCGGAAGATTCTGGAAAACAGTTAACTCACTCCAGAACTCCAGGACTCTGACCATTGACTCTTATGTATCCGAGGAAGCATGGGCCAACCATCTTCAGGCACATTTCAACATAGTGCCACTGCCCACAACTACTAGTCGACCGGACAAGGCCAAAAAAAGTCCAACACGGACGTTACAATTGGGCAGTAACGCATTTGACCCAACGGAAAAACAAATAATAAGCAGGATCACGATGGGGAAAGCGGAGGGGGCGCCAGGCCCTAATGGGATTCCCCCCAATACTGTATAAACAAAACCTGGATTACTGGGCAGCAGCCCTAGCGCCACTCTTCAAACAGATAACAGACACTGCAACAATCCCAGCGTCATGGAAAGGGTCTATTATAGCACCAATACACAAGAAGAGCAACGTAAAGGACCCAAAAAACTACAGACTAATAGCCCTAATCGACAACGAAGCCAAATATTATGCTGGTCTCCTATTAGAGGAGCTTCTGGACTGGACAGAAGGAAATGCAGTAATTCCTATTACCCAGACAGGATTCCGCAAACAAATGGGCACAACATCAAACATGCTAGCTCTCTCGCTCCTCATTGACGCCACAAAGGCAGCTAATCTCCCCCTGTACGTATGCTTCATTGACTTCACCTCAGCGTTTGACACTGTCAACAGAAACTTACTATGGTCAAAACTGGAAAAAAGGAACATCCCATCAGGCCTTCTCACACAGCTGATTCTACTTCACACGGACACATGGGTCCAAGTAAAGCTAGGGCCAGGAGATTTCCTTTCAAGAAAAATAACGACCACGAAAGGCTTAAAACAAGGCTGTGTCCTAGCTCCAACACTTTTCAACATCTTTATGTCCGACCTGGCACAGCTGCTGGACGAAACTAACTCTCACGCCCCTAGCCTAGGCGGCCTTACTATTTCCAACCTAATGTATGCTGATGACATTGTCCTAATAAGCAGAACACCGATAGGGCTACAACATCTGATCAGCACCACGTTTAAGTACTCAACAGACAACAACCTTACCATCAACCTCTCAAAAACCAAAACAATGAGGATCAATGAAAAAAGATCATCAGCAGGTTTTCATTGGCACATGGGAGGGACTACACTTGAAACAGTAGAGGAGTACAGGTACCTGGGGGTAATTCTTGATAGAAAGGGCTCATTCAACCAGCAAAAGGAAGCAATAAAACGGAGGGGCATCAGCGTAGGGATTGCACTAAGGAACCTCAAAACCAAAGCAGTCGGCCGAAACTTCACACCCCTGCTTCAAGTGCTACAGGCAAAACTAACACCGGCCCTGACCTACGGAAGCGAATGCCTCCGAGGAAGGGATGCCGAGCAACTGAACAGCACAATAGCGAAGGCCATGAGAATAATTTTCAGTCTGCCCAATTACACCTCCCAGGCACAAATTAGGCTGGAATTTGGCCTGAGAAATCAAACTCTAGAGCGAATGGGTGCCTATGCCAAAAGATGGCACAAGATACAGAGAGGGGAATCCACAAGCCTAAATCACCACCTATGGAAAGAGATGGAAAGTAAGAGTAAGAGTGCGGCTGCGCTATACCTCAACCACTCTTTAAATTCCCTGAGCCTACAAGAAGCCTGGATGAGCAGTGGATCTCACAACATCTTTAAACAATCAGCTAACAAATCAGTTAGATCCATGTCGTTAATTGAGGACAAAGCAAGCCTAGCAACCCGGGCCCATGGCTGGACAGTTATCCAAAGCTATACAACCAGCCTCTGCCAAAGCTACTTAGGATTACAACAAACAAATGATGGACGGAATGCTGACAATGCATACATTCTCCCCCAGTCAAGAGATCTGGGTTAAATCCATTGTTCTTTTGCCCACTACACCGCCCCAGTTTAGACATGGCCATATGCAAATCAGTCTTGACCCTGTGCCTCATGGGCACAGTCCAGCCCGAACTGCCAAGCCATGTCTTCCCTGGACCGGAATCAAGCATCCTAGGACCGGTTTCTGGCTATCAGCCGTCATCAGCCAGGATAGCTTGACTCCAGTGGCGTAGTGAGCACGGGTCCCACGTCTGGGAATACCCATCCCACTTAGGGCGAAAAGCGTTACAACAAACAAATGATGGACGGAATGCTGACAATGCATACATTCTCCCCCAGTCAAGAGATCTGGGTTAAATCCATCGTTCTTTTGCCCACTACACCACCCCAGTTTAGACATGGCCATATGCAAATCAGTCTTGACCCTGTGCCTCATGGGAACAGTCCAGCCCGAACTGCCAAGCCATGTCTTCCCTGGACCGGAATCAAGCATCCTAGGACCGGTTTCTGGCTATCAGCCGTCATCAGCCAGGATAGCTTGACTCCAGTGGCGTAGTGAGCACGGGTCCCACGTCTGGGAATACCCATCCCACTTAGGGCGAAAAGCGTTACAACAAACAAATGATGGACGGAATGCTGACAATGCATACATTCTCCCCCAGTCAAGAGATCTGGGTTAAATCCATCGTTCTTTTGCCCACTACACCACCCCAGTTTAGACATGGACATATGCAAATCAGTCTTGACCCTGTGCCTCATGGGAACAGTCCAGCCCGAACTGCCAAGCCATGTCTTCCCTGGACCGGAATCAAGCATCCTAGGACCGGTTTCTGGCTATCAGCCGTCATCAGCCAGGATAGCTTGACTCCAGTGGCGTAGTGAGCACGGGTCCCACGTCTGGGAATACCCATCCCACTTAGGGCGAAAAGCGTTACAACAAACAAATGATGGACGGAATGCTGACAATGCATACATTCTCCCCCAGTCAAGAGATCTGGGTTAAATCCATCGTTCTTTTGCCCACTACACCACCCCAGTTTAGACATGGCCATATGCAAATCAGTCTTGACCCTGTGCCTCATGGGAACAGTCCAGCCCGAACTGCCAAGCCATGTCTTCCCTGGACCGGAATCAAGCATCCTAGGACCGGTTTCTGGCTATCAGCCGTCATCAGCCAGGATAGCTTGACTCCAGTGGCGTAGTGAGCACGGGTCCCATGTCTGGGATGCTTGATTCCGGTCCAGGGAAGACATGGCTTGGCAGTTCGGGCTGGACTGTTCCCATGAGGCACAGGGTCAAGACTGATTTGCATATGGCCATGTCTAAACTGGGGTGGTGTTGTGGGCAAAAGAACGATGGATTTAACCCAGATCTCTTGACTGGGGGAGAATGTATGCATTGTCAGCATTCCGTCCATCATTTGTTTGTTGTAACACTTTTCGCCCTAAGTGGGATGGGTATTCCCAGACGTGGGACCCGTGCTCACTACGCCACTGGAATCAAGCTATCCTGGCTGATGACGGCTGATAGCCAGAAACCGGTCCTAGGATGCTTGATTCCGGTCCAGGGAAGACATGGCTTGGCAGTTCGGGCTGGACTGTTCCCATGAGGCACAGGGTCAAGACTGATTTGCATATGGCCATGTCTAAACTGGGGTGGTGTAGTTGGCAAAAGAACGATGGATTTAACCCAGATCTCTTGACTGGGGGAGAATGTATGCATTGTCAGCATTCCCTCCATCATTTGTTTGTTGTAACACTTTTCGCCCTAAGTGGGATGGGTATTCCCAGACGTGGGACCCGTGCTCACTACGCCACTGGAATCAAGCTATCCTGGCTGATGACGGCTGATAGCCAGAAACCGGTCCTAGGATGCTTGATTCCGGTCCAGGGAAGACATGGCTTGGCAGTTCGGGCTGGACTGTTCCCATGAGGCACAGGGTCAAGACTGATTTGCATATGGCCATGTCTAAACTGGGGTGGTCTAGTGGGCAAAAGAACGATGGATTTAACCCAGATCTCTTGACTGGGGGAGAATGTATGCATTGTCAGCATTCCGTCCATCATTTGTTTGTTGTAACACTTTTCGCCCTAAGTGGGATGGGTATTCCCAGACGTGGGACCCGTGCTCACTACGCCACAGGAATCAAGCTATCCTGGCTGATGACGGCTGATAGCCAGAAACCGGTCCTAGGATGCTTGATTCCGGTCCAGGGAAGACATGGCTTGGCAGTTCGGGCTGGACTGTTCCCATGAGGCACAGGGTCAAGACTGATTTGCATATGGCCATGTCTAAACTGGGGTGGTGTAGTGGGCAAAAGAACGATGGATTTAACCCAGATCTCTTGACTGGGGGAGAATGTATGCATTGTCAGCATTCCCTCCATCATTTGTTTGTTGTAACACTTCTCGCCCTAAGTGGGATGGGTATTCCCAGACGTGGGACCCGTGCTCACTACGCCACTGGAATCAAGCTATCCTGGCTGATGACGGCTGATAGCCAGAAACCGGTCCTAGGATGCTTGATTCCGGTCCAGGGAAGACATGGCTTGGCAGTTCGGGCTGGACTGTTCCCATGAGGCACAGGGTCAAGACTGATTTGCATATGGCCATGTCTAAACTGTGGTGGTGTAGTGGGCAAAAGAACGATGGATTTAACCCAGATCTCTTGACTGGGGGAGAATGTATGCATTGTCAGCATTCCGTCCATCATTTGTTTGTTGTAACACTTTTCGCCCTAAGTGGGATGGGTATTCCCAGACGTGGGACCCGTGCTCACTACGCCACTGGAATCAAGCTATCCTGGCTGATGACGGCTGAGAGCCAGAAACCGGTCCTAGGATGCTTGATTCCGGTCCAGGGAAGACATGGCTTGGCAGTTCGGGCTGGACTGTTCCCATGAGGCACAGGGTCAAGACTGATTTGCATATAGCCATGTCTAAACTGGGGTGGTGTAGTGGGCAAAAGAACGATGGATTTAACCCAGATCTCTTGACTGGGGGAGAATGTATGCATTGTCAGCATTCCGTCCATCATTTGTTTGTTGTAAAGCTACTTAGGAGTCAGGTTTACTAGGCGCACAAAGGAGAAGTTCCTACGTCTACGGCTGGGCCAACTTCCAGTTCAAAATCATCTCCCCCCATGGACAAGGCCCAAAGAAACAATCAACTGCCGAGTCTGTGGGAACTCAAAGGAAGACATCCTGCATCTACTACGCACCTGCAAAGGTATGGACGCAGAGCGCAGATCCCTTTTAAAAAAGTACTTCAACAGGCTGGGCATAAGAACACGCCGGCAGGCAGTAAAGGCATGCTTGGTCGGAACGAACATTCAATTAGCAAACCATGTCGTCAAATTCTTGGAGAAAGCAGAAAAGAAACAAGAATGACAGAGGGCCAAAATAGGCCGACGCCAACTAACGAAGTGAAATCCAAAACTGAAAAGGAATCATCTCATTCGATATGGGTAATGGCCCGACACCCAAATGGTAAAATAGGACACAATAACACTGCAGGGGACTGTCATGATTCAACAGACCCAGCAATAAATACCATAGCTCGGCCTAACACCCAGGCGCAAAACAACAGACAGTCCTTCTTTTAATTTCTATGCTCAGTCCGAAATAAGCACAAATTTCTGTATTCATTATAATTATTCTCTTTTTATCACTCGAAGCTAATCTCGTTACATACATATATTTGTCATTGTCTTTTTTAAACACCAATTGTATTTAACTTATGGTTTTTATATGCTAACAATTGCAATGGTTTTAATTAACTGAGCAATAAAGACTTTACTTACTTACTTACTTACTTACATAATAGAATGCACACAGTACACCCTGGTTGTGGGGCCCGGGTATGGGCCCACATGATGTCTGGAATGCCCACGATTTTCAAAGGAAAATCACCTTAAGAGGGGAAAAGGCACCTAATCATTGACATTGTAAGGATTTGTAGGGCCCTGTGAAGAAATATTTTGAGGCCTACTATTTGGAGCAATTTTGAATGTTTTACCCCTGTTTTGCTCATTCATGTCCTTGTGAGGCCAAGAAATATGGAATTATATTTTAAACCTTTAGGAACGTGGGCATTTCAAAACAGTCGAAAGCTCGAGCTGCTTGTCATGTGTTAGCCAAATAGTAGCAAGTAAAGCTTGAACAGGCATTCGTAAAGCTATTTTTTTTTGTTTGGGTCTAGATTCTTATTGACAATAGTATTTTATGTGGAATTCAGTGGGGTGTGTGTCACTAGCACTCACAAAGAATTTCTTTATGTACGAGGAAATCATCTACGTACAAAAGCACTAGACCAGCATGGGGAGCACTTTTGCTCCCAGCATAGCTGGTCTCTACGTGCACCATCTGGAAACAAAGAAAATCCTACATCACAGCAATCCTTTCTTTTCCAACATAAAAACTTGGAAACATTATATTGGTGACGTGTTGGTGATATGGGAAGGGGACGTTCCATCTACAGAAGCCTTTATGATCTGGCTCAACCAACAGAATGCCTTCCTTAAATTTACGAACACCACTTCTAGGGACAACTTGGTTTTTCTGGATCTCAATATATATCCAGATGAAGGGACTTTGAAGACCTCCACACATTTCAAGGTCACAGCCAAGAACTGTTTACTGCTGTACAACAGCTTTCATCCTCGCCAATATGCCCCATAGTGTGGAAGAGAGGAAGGTAGATAGAGGGGTTAGAGGTAAAAAAAGAAGTTGGCTATTTAGAGAGGTGAAGGAAAGGGGACTGAGTTAGAACAAAAGAAATGAGGCAGTGACCTATTGGCAAGGTAAAATGAAAGGATAGGCAGTGAGGGACAAAGGGTTGCGGTAGAAAGAGATGAGGTAGTGAGGGGAATTTGAGATTTGAGATAGAAATGAGTTAGAGAGGTAAGGGAAATGGTAAGGTAGAGAAAAAGATAAAAGACACGGAGAGCGAGACAGGTGAAGGAAATCTAAAGATGGTGTGTGAGAGGAGATGTAGATGAGAGAAACATGGGGTCAGATGGAAAAAAAGCAAGGAGGTCAGAGAGAGGAGTGATGCGGAGAGAAAGTTGAGGTAAGAAGAGAGGATTGTAGGTGATATTAGATGTAGGCACAGAGAGGGATAGGGTCATAAGAGAGAGATTAAGTCAACTGACGTATATTGGATATATTGAAAGGGAAGTGAGGAAGGCAAAAACAACTCACCCTCCCTTTCCTCAGCCATACATTCTTTCACTCATACATCCATCCGCCCTTTAATCCTTCCATCCACCCTGCCTTTAACTCTTCCATCCACCCTTTATTTAATCCATTCTTCACTCATTCATTCATACTTTCCCTCACCCATGCACCTATTCACGCTGCCATCTATCTGTCCATCCTCCCTTTCACTCATCCCACCCATCACTCCATCTACCTTCTTTTTCACTCTTGACCCTGTTCCTCATGGGAACAGTCCAGCCCGAACTGCCAGGCTAGGTCCTACCAGGGTGGAAACAGCATTCTGGGGCCTGTTTCAGGGTATCAACCCTCATTAGCCAGGCTATCTTGACTCCAGTGACATGGAGAGCACGAGACCCACGTCTGGGCATACCCGTCCCACTCGGGGTGACAAATGCATAAACAACAGTTGATTGACAGAATGCAGAACAATCAATTGTGTGTCTTTTGCTTTCTCACCCTTAGTGCGCCAGGTATGCCAGACGTGGGTCCTGCGCTCACTGTGCCACTTGAATCAAGCTATTCTGGCTGAAGAGGGGTGAAACCCCGAAACCGGTCCTAGGATGCTTGTTTC
Organism: Triturus cristatus; assembly: GCF_964204655.1. Classification (NCBI taxonomy): domain Eukaryota; kingdom Metazoa; phylum Chordata; class Amphibia; order Caudata; family Salamandridae; genus Triturus; species Triturus cristatus. The sequence continues at coordinate 496,593,441 of NC_140590.1, forward strand.
CGGTCCAGGTAGGACCTGGCTTGGCAGTTTGAGCTTGACTGTTCCCATGAGTCACAGGGTCAAGACTGATTTGCATATGGCCTGGTCCGAACTGGGGTGGCATGGTGAGCAAAAGAATGATGGATTTAACCCAGATCTCTTGACTGAGGGTGAATGTTTTGATTTGTTCTGTATTCGGTCCATCAATTGTGTGTCTTTTTCTTTTTCACTCAGCCATCCATTCTTTCGATCTCTCATTCATCCACCCTTTTACTCAGATGAATGTATCATCAATCTACCCTCCCTTTCACCCACCCATCCATCTATTCCATCCTTTCATCCATCTACCCTTTCGCTAATGCATTGATTATTTCACTCATCCATCCTTTCATCCATCCTTTAAGGCATTCATCTACCCATCTACCCATCAACAATCCTTTCACTCACCCATCCATCCACCCTTTAACTCACATCCATCCACCATTTCACTCACATATCCATCTTCTCACTCCCTCACTCCTCTTTGTCTTCCAAGTTGCAGACAGAAGAGGCCTATCACGAACTCCAGCCCACTGTAGCTTTTAAAGTTGGGGGGATCACAATGTCCCAGCATCCACCCTTTCATCCATCCATCCATCCATCCATCCATCCATCCATCCATCCATCCATCCATCCATCCATCCATCATTCATCCATCCATCTAACCATCTATCCATCAATTAATTCATCCTTTGTTCATCCATCTGTCCACCCTTTCAATTCACCCATCCACCCTTTCACTCATCCATCCATTCTTTCTCATCATCTATTTACCCTTTTCAGTCATCCTTCCTTTCACCTTTTCACTCATCCATCCATTCATCCTTTCATCCCTCCACCCATGCATCTACCCTCCCATTCATTCATTCATTCAGTCATTCATTCTTATACTTATACATCCATCCACACTTTCATCCATCCATTCATCCACCCTCCCTTTCATTCTTCCAGGCTCTCACCCTTTTATCCACCTAACGACCCCTCCTTTTAATCGTTCATCTATTCTTTCACTTATCCATCCATCCACACTTTTATCCATCCATCCAACCCCCTTTTAATCATCCATGCATTCACTCACCCATCCTTACCTTCATCTTTTCACTCTTTCATTCATCCATCTATCCACCCTTTCGCTAACATACCTGGTCATCAGTCATTTCGCTCACTCAACCAACCAGCCAATTCACAGTAGAGCCTTTTTTTCTGCTGAACTGCAGACAATAGAGGCCCATCATGAACTCCATCCCTGCCTTAGCTGCTAAAGCAGGAGATTTAAGATGCCCCTGCACTTACACACATGCAAATACACACACCCACACACTCACACACTCAAACAGACATGCACCAACCCACACAAACACACACAGACACAGGAGCACACAATCAGGAGCACACACATATACATTCATGCCCCAAGATTGAATAGTGTCAAGATGCCATGAGGGTGCAAGGCACATGTTGATTGGACACTCTGTTCCAGGCCTGTGCTTTCTGTCAAAATCATGGGCCTCATTTATGAGGATTTGGCGCCGGGCAGCCCTGCAAGTAATCTTGCTGTGCTGCCCTGAGTCAAAAGAAAGGGGCAGGAATGGGCTGTATCTATGAGATACGGCGCATTCCTGTACTTCCTCCCTGCGCTGACGCACAATGGGCTGCAATGAGCCAACACAGGTACCCTTGGGCCATGTTGCAAGGGTGCCTGCGTTGCGGGGCAGATTGATTTTGTGCAGGAAGGGACACCTTTCTGCACAAAATCAATCAATTGAGGCAATGTCCTCTTTCTATGTGTGCTGCACAATGCACCATACATAGAAAGATGATAAAACAAGTAAAAATGAAAGCATTTCTCCTCGTTGCGCCTCCCTAACACCACCCCTGGAGTGGCGTTAATATCTGACACATTCCCAGGCTTGCGATTCCTCGTAAATCTGGGAATGCTTCAGATCCCTTGGGTGTTGCGTGGGAATACTCACAGCAACACCCATGGAACGTTCCTTTCACGCACTGTTCTGTGTGAAAGGAGCACATATTTACAAGGCCATTAAAAGCCACAAAGGTGGCTTTGTGTGGCCTTGTAAATATGCTGCGGAACATTGCGCCACAGGAGCTTTAAAAAAGCGATGATCGGGCGGCACAAAAGTGCCACCAGGGGCCTCGTAAATGAGGCCCCGTGTGTGAGCATGGCCCCTGGAGTGCTTGTACATTTCCCATCATGTAGGGCATTGTCTGATGGGAGCTGTGCTTTATCTGGGCATTGCTGCTTTAATGACTACATGAATTCAGCTCTGAATCGAAACTCTGAGGCCTGAGGAGTCTATCAGGGAATACTTCAGTATTCCAGTAGTCAGACCTCCACGGATTTTATGTTCACTGTTCATTTTGTAACACGTCTTTTGAAAAATGTTGTTAAAGCAGGCCTGAATCCTAACTATTATGTGAGTATAAGGTGCCCTGTAATACTCCACAATTTAATTTTGACTTCTGCTACAAATCATTGGTATTGGGTAATTTGTCTTTTTCTGGCTATTCATTTAGCCACAATCTTTGCTGTTACATGCACTTTTCTTTCACCCTTCCACGTTTTCTTTTGAGGCCTTTCATTTTTAGGTCTAGGTAGACAGCACAGCTTTCTACATAACCTATTGTTACCAATTCTTTGGCATATACATAGAGTAGGCTTTGACCCACCCCAGATGACTATTTCTCTCTCATCTCAATCTATTGGCTGCTTAATGCAACATTCCGCCTTCTTTATTAAGGGACTAAATTACATCTCAAAATTAGACTAACTCATGATATATTACATTCCTTATGTATACAGAAACCAATTGATGTTTGTTTTGTTTTTTCGCTACAGGAAGCTCCTGTAATGCTTTGCTCCGAAATCAAAATGCAAGCCACACCTATTGGCTTTGTCAGTGCTTGTTTTATTGTCAATATTTTATGCTGGAAATTATGTTGGAATTGCTAAAGACAGAAACTGTTCAAGATATTCAGTAACAAAAAAACAAATATTTGAGGGGTGCAGAGATGGTAAATGCAATTTTTTGATCCAAAACCATTCTTCAGTAAAAACCTGCAGTGCACAAGTAATAAGCATTGGCGAAACCAATAGGTCTGGTGTTGACCACGGCTGCCAGCCTTTTAGCTTTGTCACTGCATTTCTTGGTCTCGATTAACATGAGAAAATACAGGGCCCTTTAAAAAAATAGAAGAAAGAAAGTTTGAATTCTACTCTAGATCTCCATTTTTATCGACATTTTAAACCCCCATGAATTGTGTCCTTTTCCACTCTCAATCATTTTTCTGTTCTTGGTGTGTAACGTGGGCAGTGATTACTGAATGTATGCATTACCATAGATAATGCCTTTTTGCAATTTTATGTGCCTGGGAAATACCATGATGACTTACACATTTGAGTGTGATGCACGAATTGTGTGTGGCCATACCCTGTGCACCCTTTTTCCAATGACCTAACTTAAACATATCAATGCAGAAAAGCCATCGCATTTTTCAGACTCTCAATTTTAGTAAATGATATATGCTTACAAATGTAAACGAATTTTTGACACTCTTAAGTTCAACTCAAGTGGTCTTTAAAATTGGTGAATGAGGCCAACGCATCTTACGTAATGGTAACAATATTTTCCATGTCTGGCACTTTTTCCTCCTTTCTATTTTATCAGGATGAGATCTGGAGATCACAGTGATATTGATCACAGGGGAGAGGGGTTGGCAGGTGTTTGCACCGTCTGTCCCAGGCCCCAACATCATACTCATTTAGGGATGCTCCCCTGACCTGTGTTGTCATAGATTGCAATGACACAAAATTAATAATAAACCAATTTCCTGAAACTAATAATAGCTACTGAGATTTCCTTTGGGTGACATTCCATTGTATCGCATTTAGATTCTCGGTTGGTTTAGTAAAGGGGCTGAATGTCCATATTTGGGATTCTGGGTACCTTTGGTAGTCATTTTGTCACGGTGCCTCTTGGAACTGCATATGTTATCCGCCAGTATAGCGCCATGTTTCACAGATCACTGCGTAGCATAGCTGATAGCTATATTTTTAGTTTTCAAACCTACAGTGCCAAATTCAGATACATTAAGGGGTAAAGTCCTTCAAATTGAATCCAGAATCCCGCTGTGCCTTTACAGCACCGGCAAAAGAACGAACGCGTTTTTTGTGCGCACTCGTTATGCATGCAAGTCGTTACGACTTGCCCTAGGGGGGCACATTGGTGGAATGGTGTTGGATTTAAAGTCCAACACCTTCTCTACAGTTGGGCATACTGGAGTTGAAATAGTAAAATAACCCATTCCAAAATCCAGCGCCTCCCAAAGGCACGTTTTTTAATGACCTGTGTGGTGAACCAATGCATACTAAAGACGCATTTGTTCTAATGACAGTGCTGTGAAGGCACAGGGTGATTCCACCTTGCGGAATACCGTCACACATCACATAGAAGATGAGGACCACAGGTTGATGCTGTAGAAGTGTCAGGAGAAAAACGCCACTCCATGACTGCTGCTACATTTTAACATATTGTATTTTGGCCTCTGAGGAAAGAGGTATACAAAAAAGATGGCTGGAGTGCTTGTATTAATCTTAGCCATTGATTATTACTCTGGGTTCCATACTAGTCCATCATTAATTTGCACACCATGCCAACTTAGTTTGGGCCCAGTCATATGTAAATTAGTCTTGATCGAAGTGCCAGACCAGGTCCTACCAGAGCCGGAACATGAGCAACAAAGGGAGCAAACTTCCAGATAAATACACTAAGGAAACTTAAACCTTTCCTACCACCCAACGACTTCAAACAGGCAGTACAAGCACTAGTCATACCAAGACTGGAATACGGTATTATCTCTCTTTGTGGCCTTCCCAAAGTATCAACTGCACCTTTAAGAGCCTCTATCAATTCGGCAGCTAGACTCATCACTGGCTCCAAAAGAAACTCCCACATCACCCTGGATCTTCAATCCCTGAACTGGCTACCCCTTGAAGCCAGAATTCATCTGAAAATAGCGTGTATGACACACAAAGCTGTGCATCATAATGCACCCACATATCTGGCACAGAAACTGACTATCTCTGGCGGGATCAGACCTTCAAGAAGTGCGGATAACCTACTACTGAAACCACAAAGGTTCCACAAGAAGAAAACATATAACAGATCCTTCTCCGGGATGGCACCCAGAATCTGGAATGCCTTACCTCCTGAAACCAGACTTAACCCCTCCACTGCTTCTTTCAAAAGGGAGGTAAAATTGATACTGATGGCCAAATTCACCTAACTATGGACTATAGACATCTGGGTTCCAATCACATCCGTGTCCCTAACAAGACGGTCATAATAGACCATCTAAGCAACTAGACTTTTTGTTTTTTCCTCAGGTTGATTATTGCTCTGCCTACACAAGATGCTCTGTGTATGTGCTATGTGTAACATTTATTTGTTGTATAGTAACCTTTATTGATTGTATAACGCTCTGATATCCGTTTAGGATCTTGTTCGCGCTCTATAAAACTTTCTAAATAAATAAATAAATAAATAAGAGTGGTTTCGCCCTTATTTTGGCTTATCAGTAGCACATAGCTTGGTTCCAGTGGGTCATGGTGCCCAAATCCGTTCATATCCATCCTACTTAAGGCATTGCACTGAAGTATACAAGAAATGATGATTGGAATACTTGAATTAATCTCAGCCATGGGTAATTACTTGGGCTGCATCGAGACGTATACAAAAAAGCACTGCTCCAATCAGTGTGAAACCAGTCTTAGATTACTTGTTTTCTTGTTCAGGGGGGAAATGGCCAGGCTGTTTAAGAAAGACTTTTCTTATTGAAACTGGGTGAAGACTGTAGCTGGATCCAAACTGAGGTGGCATGGTGTGCAAAAGAATCACCCTACGTGGCAAGGGTGTGCCCAGAAGTGGGTCCCGTGCTCAATATGCCACTGAAACCAAGCTACAGCTGACTGAAGAGTGGAACTAGTCTTTGGTTGCTCCTGTTCTAGTTCTGGAAGATCAGGCTAGACTGTTCCGACTGAATTGGGGTCAAGATTGATTTTCATGTGACTGAATCCAGTGCTTAAATTGTGAAAAAAATAAGTGCCGGGCCTTCGTCAGGAGTCCACTGCAGCGTGCACCACCCATTACCCTTGCCGGCACTGCTAATGCCAATATCAACACAACTATAGGGGAACAACTTTTACTACGCGGTTTTTACACCGCAATACAATCACAATGCAGCCGTTACCACGACCGCGTTGTGACCACGCAGAGCCATTACAATGCAAGTTGTTACAACGACTTGCGCTAGATGGCGCTTTAGACTAAGGAATAGTATGATTTACTATTCCAACACCTTTGCTAGTGTTGCACACACTGGAGTTCGTATAGGACATCATACTATTCCGAAGTTCAGCACGCCATCTAGCGCAAGTCGTTATAACGACTTGCATTGTAATGGAACTGCGTGGTCACAAAGGGCGTTGTAACAACCGTGCTATGATTGTATTGCAGTGTAAAAAACGCGTTATAAAAGTATATATTCCAACTACTAAGCATCACACATCATTTAATTTATCTCTGGTCCGAATGTGTGGAGTATGCATTCTGCAATTTTCTTTAAAAAACCCTCACTCCCATTAACAGTGGTAGAGCCCACCCTGGGCTCCATCAAGACCAGGGTGTGGGAACCCCAATGATGAAGCATGCCACATTTTTACGTGGGTGAGGGCATTCCTAGAAATAGGTTGGACTAAGTAGGAGACCAAATAAACCTAGAACATTTTGTTTTGTATTCGGATGTAATTGTAGGAGGAAAGTCCTGGATTATTACGGTTCATCCTTCTATTGCGTATGAGCTATCAATACACACCTCAGGTTGATTTGTGTTCATGTACCTATTCATGTTTGCTTCCTTTCGGCCCACGGGGTTACTTCTCGTCGATCTCATTCTACGCTTATAGATTTGGTGAGAAAGAGTTTGAGAGTCGGTATGAGCACTTGAAATGATTTATTTTGGGTTGCTTTTCTTAGCTTATTACCATGGCCACTGTATGGATAAGCAAATAAGAAGCTATAAATAGTTCCCTCCATGAAATAAATCACGATGAGACTTGGTCGACATCTGTAAATTGTTATTCATCTAATATACAGCATGAGAGGCTAACGATCTGTCACCAAAGCAACAAAGCATATCAACCCTAACACAGATCCAGAGTGTGCAGGGTAACCATGACAACAAGATACCTAGGGGTCACAGGGTTGTGACTCCTCTCTTGATGGGTACTGGCTGCATCCCGGCTTATAGGAATTGATCGGATAATCGTTTTGTTTCCGATTTTATATTAGTAATGCGTATTTATTTGCGTGCTGAAAACCTTTCCTGAAGAAGTGTCAGATCTAACATTTTAAAACTGATTTTCTTTGCTATCAATTCTCATGCATCATGGAATTAGGCAGGATTCAGTTTCTAACTGAATAAATCGAGCATTTTCTGCAAGTCCACCCGTGGACCCGTCCTGGAACACAAAGATAACATTTTCATTTTACTTCCATTTCATGCTTTTATTTTTATTTTTCACCAGGATCACATGGGTCAATTATGCTGGCTTACTGCCAAAAGCTACTTTCTGACAGTTTCCCTGTGACCTCTTTTTTAGCATGTAATTAGGAATGTGAATATAAAAGTGTTGATATCTGGTGCCATTTAAAAAATAATTGTGTCTTCTTTCCAAACCACTTGTCAACCATATGCGATGTGACAGGGAATTTTAATGGATTATGATAATTTATATATTACAAAGTCGCGAATCACACCCTATAGTAATTGTTCTATAGATTACCCTATATAAAGGTCATTTGGGATGGCTTATAACCTTGGTGTTTTTTTGACGTATCTGAGCCAAATTGTTGCTTGAATATAAATTTACCTTAATTAACTAAAAAAACGGGAACATGTTGGTTTAATTAAATGCTGTGGTGAGGAGAGCATAGTCAGAATGCCTCTGCTCAAAATCTCTCAGGTACAATGTTTTGGGCGTCAATGTATACAGTTCATGAGCTACAATAAAATTTTCTCTACATTCCATAAGGGTACCCTAGTCATAAATCAATCACATGTCTGCATCTGATAAGGACACAGATGACTCTCGATCTTGGGGAGAGCTAATGTGGGTCAGTATGTATGTGTCTAGATGTCCGATGTGAGGAGCGCATGATTACGTGTGGTGTGCATGACGTGTCCTGATTGGGTTGGTGTACTTATTTACATGTGGTATATAGCTTTGTGGTATTTCTGGGGTTATTGGGGCTAATTATCTCGGACTTATTTGTGGTGAAACTATCTATCTGTGGAATCGACCAGGGTTTTCACTGTGTGTGTGTTTGCCTGTAATTTATGAGGGACCCCACCGGTGACCTGTTATCGATAAGCGTGGGCATGGGTTCTAGGACCTGCCTAACCACGTATCTCTGACTCAGGGATGTCGGAGAGGTCACCTTGGGTGAATCTAACAGCAATGAGGTGAGTTCATTGGAACTCTGAAAAGTAATATGGCAGCCACTGGAGTCATGCTTTCTGACATTATCCTTACTACACATACAGTTGTCATTTTGCACATTGAAATAGGTTGTACTGGTATTAACCCTTTCGGTGCGCATGATGGAATGGTTCCGTCATGAGCACCAATGCTTGTGCGCTCATGACAGAACCATTCCGTCATGGGCACAAGCTTACTGAATCCCTCTGCTGTTTCTTTTTTTTGGGATGGGGGGCTCGGGAGGTGGGGAAGAGCTTCTCCTGCCTCCCGAGGTATTTTTTTTCAATGTAATAATGATCGTGCGCATGGCGCGCTGACGTCATTACATTGAAATTCAAACTGAAACTTGGGGGCATATTAGGATGGCGGTCGGAAAACCACCCGACCGCCATGGAAGCGGAAAAACACCGCCCGCCTGTACCGTGGAAAAATCACCGGCCAAATTAGGATCAACTGCCAAAAAACACAGACCGCGGTAGAACAGGGCCAAGAAAAACTGCCAGTAGCAGGCGGAGATGGCCAAAATCCGTCCGCTACAGTCGGAACCGCAGCGGAAAAACACCAACCTGCCGCAAGTATAGCAGAGACACCGCACAGGAAATTAGGATATCCCAGATGGTCCCACGGTACGTTCCGCTGTTTCTGACCGCTGTGGGTGCACATAGGGATGAATGGGAGAGCCAGCTGAAGAGCTGCATAGCCACCGCTGCGGACGATCCGTGAAAAATATGGCGGCCAAATGAAAAAATCCACAATAAGGCCAAAAAGTGCACAAAGCAAACCAGCCATGCCCCCCAAAAAACAAAAAATAACACCCCAATGACACAACCACATGGCAAAAAGAAAAATACAAATCCCAGGACAACCCACACAACACACCTGACAGCACTCCCCCATATGGACACACCCACATAGCTGAGTATAACACGAGCCCCTTCCCTAACCACAATCCTTTGCAACACTCCAGAAGAGAAGGGCAATCACCAGATCAGAGAGGAGAGGCAAAAGAATACAGCACACACACATCACCACCACCACTACCATCACCACCACACCTGCACCACTAACCCCTCTGCACATCACACACCATACACATCACAACCACACCCACCACTCACAACCCTGCACCCACAGCCACCTTGCACACCACACACCATGTCAACACATAAAATGCCCAAATTCACAGAGAGTGAGTTGATAGTCATGGTAAATGAGATAGTCAGAGTGGAACCACAACTGTTTGGTAGCCTGGTCCAACAGACACCATTAGCCACAAGGACACAAATGTGGGCAAGGTTAGTTGAAAGGGTCAATGCAGTAGGGATCACCCTGCAATCCAAAAAGGAGATCATCAAGCGGTGGCATGATCTGAAGAGGGTTGTCAAAGAGAGGAGAAGCAAGAACTGTGAGCTGGCTGAGAGGACTGGTGGTGGCCCTCCCATTCCACCAATACCATTTACACCATGGTAGAAGAAGGTGCTTGCCATACTGCATCCAGAGAGTCTCACAGGAGTAGCCGGGGGAGTGGAGGCTGGTAAGTACAAACAAATGGCTACCACCACACTGCCATGTACTGTCTTGCACAACTACAAAGCCACACCACCTAGGACAAATTCCATTAATCTGCACCACACAATCACAAAAACATGTCTCACAGATCCAACAGTCACTCACTCCCATTCACCCCAATGTAGCTAGCAACATTACCATGGCGGCATATGTACAGGCAGCCAGCACTCCAACTCCCACCAGGCCCCCTTGTCCCACAGCATCAGCCAGATGGATCCCTCCCCGCACCCCACCCAGAAGCATGTGTCAGACATTACACAACCCACATCAAACTTACAGGTAGGTAGTCATTTTCCCTGGGAGGGTGTTTGTGGATGGGAGGCCTGCACTACAACTCCCACCATGCCCCCTGTCCCACACCGAGCAGGATGGAGCACACCCCCACCCAGAAGCAGTTGGAGTACACCTAACAAAGTTACAGGTAGGTAGCCATCTTCCCTGGGAGGGTGTCTGGGGGTGGGAGGCCTGTATCACTACTCCCACCATGCCCCCTGTCCCACAACCTAGCAAGATGAATCCCTCCCCCACCCCACACAGAAGCATGTGTCAGCCATTACACAACCCACATCAAACTTACAGGTAGGTAGCCATCTTCCCTGGGAGGGTGTTTGGGGGTGGGAGGCCTGCACTACAACTCCCACCATGCCTCCTGTCCCACACCTCAGCAGGATGGAGCACTCACTCCCACCCAGAAGCATGTGGCATCCATTGCATTGTTCACCTTCACCTAACAGGTAGGTAGTCACCTTCCCTGGGAGGGTGTATGTGGGTGGGAGGCCTGTACCACTACTCCCACCATGCACCCTTGTCCCCCAGTACAGCAAGATGGAGCTCTCCATACCACCAAGATGCATGCGGCATCTAATGGCCCACCTCAAACAAACTAACAGGTAGGGAGACATATTATTCTGTCTTGTGACACCACTGAGCAGGATGTAATCCTCTACCATGCACACACAGATGTGTCACATAACAAAGCCAAATGTGAGCACATAACAGGTAAGTAGCCAGTATGTGCACCCAACCATTCGTTACAAAAGAAATGATGCCATATGACAAAATCAGCCCACTCATTGCATAAATATGCACACCTACCCCATTGCCACGCACAGTGTGCACACAGGTAAGCAAAGGAAACTGTCACAGCTACCAAAGTGTGACACACCAATGCGCATGTAGAAGAAAGTCTGGGCACAATCATGTACAGCACCTATTGACATGTGCAGTGCCATGGGGCCAGAGCAACAAGGACCATTCGAAAAATAATAAAGCATGTTTGGTGGTACAAATCAAGATATGCACATGACAGGACAAAGGTATGCAGGAGATGACAATTTGCCAGTCCATGGCCAGATGTGATGTCTGCCAGGTCAGACAAATCAACAAAGAGTCCTCAATGAAATAACATGTTGTGCCAGTCCCTAGATGTCAACAGGTCCCTGTAATCATAAATTATGCACGTGGCGCATGGTATGTATTGACACCTCACACCATGGACAAGTAATGCATGTACCACTGCATCATGTCAGGAAGCACAGTGGTGCACATAGGAAACAATGTGATGATCAATCAACTGTGTAGTGTACAAACAGTGAATGACACACAGCTAACACAAAGCTTGCGGGGTTCACTGCAATGAACATTTCCCATCTGACCCACAGGTGACCAAGAACTCACTGCAGAGGACAACACCAGCAACCTGCAGAGCCAGTCTCCCCCTCGGTACATGGACTCTCGGATGTTGACTCCCGGGATTCTCTGGACGATGAGCTTGAAGCTGGCCATCTGGTGTGCCAGGGAGCAACAGGTCCCAGGACCCCATTGTCCCCCCTACCACATCTGCTGCAATAACAACGTCACTGCAGAACCCTGCTGTTACGGCCTGTGAGTCCACTGCCACCACCACCACCACCAGCGCTGCCTGCAACACCCACCCTGTCTCAGAGGATGACCACCCCACACCACCAACTGAGGAGGGCAGGGAGAGGATGCGGGTGGCCACAGTGGTGAGGCAACAGGTCAGTGTCAGCAGGGTAGGTGGGAGGGGCGGGGTCACCCACAGACATCAAGAGGCTGGGACCCAATCCCTGGGCCACATCACCAGAGTCCTTGGGGCATATGAACAGGCCCAGGACGAACGGGCCGGTCGGACGAACTGTTACGCGAGCTCATCCTGCTGATGAGGTCTATTGACACCCGCACGGGACAAATTGTGGACCTCTTGGGCCAGCAAGTGGCGGTACTGAGGGACAGGCCTGCGTCACAACCAACACCTCCACCTCCCTCTGGTGAGCCACAGGATGACAGTTCAACATCCTCCCCTGTGCCCACAGAGAGGGGTGAGTCCTCGGATCCCACTGGCCCTGCAGCAGGGCCCCCCATGCCAAGCGACGAAGGGGCCGTCCTAAGAAAACCCTGACTGTATCTGGATGCAAAGCACCTGCCAAACGCCAGTCACAGAGCCAGCCCTGATGGCAACCCTCTTCACCACTGCATTGACATTTTGGACTGTCCTTCCCCACACTGCCTTGTGAATGGCATCTGTCAGTTGGACTGGGTCACCACATCAATGTGGTGACTACTCGATTATCTCATTTACCATAACTGTCAACTCACTGCTCTGCCACCACCTCAATGAAAAAGTACACCCCCCACACATGTCACCATTGTAAATAAAAAATCCTTACACACATGTTGTGTCTGCTCCGTCTTTATTGCAGGATGTACAGTCTTCAACATGATCACAATTAAGCCTGGGCAAAGCACTACGCTACGCTCGCGTAGTTTGCGAAGTTTGCGCTACTTCGCACTAAGCGAATTGCACGTAGCACAGTGCAAACATGCGTAGCGTAGCGTTGCGTAGTGCAGCGGTCATTTTTTGCTTGCTCGCGGTCCTCAACATCAAGTTGACGACCGCGAGCAAGCAAAATGACATCCCGGCGAGACTTTTTCCTTGTTCGCGATCAGCAACATCAAGTTGCCGATCGCGAGCGTGGAAAATAAACATCCCGGCGAGATTCTCAATGCGAGGAGGTCAGGTTTCTCATTGCGAGTGGTCGCGTATGCTCGCGACCGCTAGTGATGAGAAACTACCAGTCCGCTTTGAGAAAGCTGCAGCTCGAGTAAAAATCTACTCGAGCGGCAGAAAACTACAGCTCGCACTGTGCAAGATGACGTTTTCAATGATTGCACAGTGCCGGTTGCTTGTCCGCACTGTGCAATCATTGAAAACGGTGCGAACAGGGTACTACGCAGTTCGTGAAGTGCTACGCGTAGCTCGCGTAGTGCGAAGTGCACTTTGCGTAGCTTCACGTAGTGCTACTTCGCGAACTACGCCCAGGGTTAATCACAATGTACCAGGAGTATGGACTGTATGTAGGCAAGGAGAAGTTGAAGGCACCTAGGAAATCACAACAGAACAACATTCACTGGTCTGGGTGTGGCATCACAGACATCACACAACACCTACCGTCAAGATAATACAGCGTCACAATCGGTAACAAGTGTCAACATACACATCCTGTAGATGTTCCTAAATGACCTGTCCCAGAAACATTGCCAGCCACCACTGAGTCTACAACCGGCTGCTGACACAAATCTCACATACCCCTTCACAACAACAGCAACATCATCAGACAATGGGTACGTTGTACATTGTCACCCACCTTCAAGTGAAGTAGCGGGTGATGAGCTGTTCATGCAGGTCATCACCTTCCTCCTCTCCACTGTCCTCATCACTGGACACGGGTTGGTTTGCAGGCGGGGGCCTTGGGTCCTCATCATCATCCAGGAGCAGGGGAATCTCCTTGCGAATGGCTAGGGTGTGGAGCATGCAGCATGCCACTACAATCTGACACACCTTCCCGGGTGAGTACGCCAGTGCACCTCCGGTCTTGTCCAGGCAGCAGAAACGTGACTTAAGCAGACCAAAAGTACGCTCCACCACACAACGTGTCCTCCCATGGGCATCATTGTAGCGAACTTCAGCCGGGGTCCTGGGATTGCGCAGTGGGCTCAGCAACCAGGGATGGTTGGGATATGCAGTCACCTAGGTATGATAAACCCAAATAGACATTGCAGGGTCGCTGATGCAGAGGGCAGCAGGTCACATACCATACGACTAGGCATACTCACCCACAATCAATGCTTGCTCGGGAAGCAGATTAGCCGTCAGCTGGGGCACAATGCTATTCCGCAGGATGTAGGAGTTATGGGCCGAGCCTGGGAATTTTGCACACACGTGGGAGATGATCATATCTGCCAGGCACACCACTTGCACATTTATGGAGTGGTAATGTTTACGATTCCTGTAAATGTGCTCACGTGCCTGTGGTGGCACAAGCCAGACATGTGTGCAATCAATGGCAATAACAACATGGGGGATTTGTCCAAGGGGATAGAAATCTCCCTTCACAGCTGCCAATTCAGGACCCCTGGGGAAATGGATATATCTGTCCTTGTATACCATCATGGCGGACAGAACATCACGCAGCACAATGCTGAACATCGGTTGTGACATCCCACCTGCGCTGGCCACCGTGTGCTGGAACAATCCTGTGGCAAAAAAATGCAGGGCTGCCATCACCTTATAAGTTGGGGTGAAAGCTGTTGGATATGTCCTGCCAGGCTGCAGGTGGGGCTCCAACATATCACAAAGGGTTTTTAGGGTGGCTCTATCCAGACGGCATTTCCGGATGATCGCAACATCCTCCATGTCCTCCAGCACAGTCAAGTGACGAAGCACATTTGGTCTCCTCCTAGTTGAGATGAAAGTGGACATATGTCAATGCAATACATCATGAGATGGGAACAGCATCTCACATTCTGGATGACACAAAGCCAACAATGACTGTCATCAAAATTGAGTTACAGACCAGCTTACATGTAGGGACATCTTCAGCTACACAAATGGCACACCTGTCAACTTACACAAAACAAGTTCCTCAAACACCACCTCGGTCAATGTGAATGAACGTAGGGATATGGCCACATTTCACATGGGCATGCCTTGGAGTATAGCATCCAGCATATGTGTAACAAATCAACCCCACCGTCTCATACCTAGCTGCTGTACCTGACACACCTTCATGCGTCATTTGAACCTGGCACACATGCATGACACAATGACCACAGTCGGAGCAGAAATGATGACTGTGTGCATGATCAGACACAAGAGGACATGCAAAAAATATCATCATTCATTGAGACGAACATTGCTGTGATTGTCACTGCACCTCAACACATTGACATGTGTACACATTGCAGAGTCCAGAACAACACTTTCCTGCGTACACGACCATCAATATCATAAGTGACATGTGAGGGAGTACAGGCCAATCAACGAATTCACATACACGAACATGGCATTTGTAGTCACCATTGGAGTAAAGGGAACATTGGCATCATGTGCACAATGATGTGCCATTGACCATGTGGGTACTGTTGATGTTTGCCGGAAGGCCATTGACATTGCATGGCACCCAAATCGCGGTAGCTACTGCCTTGCCCCAGCGGGGTGTCACCAGCACCCCCCATTCACACAGGTGCGGTAGTGATAGGCTTGGAGACATGCCCAAATGGTGGCTGGCATGCTCTGCCGCCCAAATCGCGGTGCCTCATGTCAATATATGGCACCCATATCGCGGAAGCTACTGCCTGGCCCCAGTGGTGTGTCACCAGCACCCCCCATTCACACAAGTGCGGTAGTGATAGGCATGGAGACATGCCCAAATGGCGGATGGCATGCTCCACCTCCCAAATCGCGGTGCCTCATGTCCATGTATGGCACCCATATCGCGGTAGCTACCGCCTGGCCCCAGCGGTGTGTCACCAGCAATCCCCATATACACAAGTGTGGTAGTGATAGCCATAGAGACATGCCCAAATGGCAGTTGGCATGCTCCGCCGCCCAAATCGCGTTGCCTCATGTCAATATATAGCACCCAAATCGCGGTAGCTACCGCCTGGCCCCAGCTGTGTGTCACCAGCATCCCCCATTCACACACGTGCGGTAGTGATAGGCATGGAGACATGCCCAAATGGTGGTTGGCATGCTCTGCCACCAAAATCGTGGTAGCGCACACCAGGCCCCTGCGGTGTGTCACCGCCATGGAGCATGCCCTTACGGCCTATTGGAACTTTGATTGTGGTGGCATGATGCAATCTTGAAAATCGTGGTAGGCGTGCTCCGCCACAGAGGAGGCGGTCATTGGATGCATTTGAAAGATGCACCATCGCGGTAGCGCACACCGGGCCCCAGAGGTGTGTAGCCACCATGGAGCATGCCCTCACAGCCAGTGGGGACCTTGATTGTTGTGGCATGATGTAATCTTGTAAATCGCGGTAGGATGCATTTGAAAGAGACCACCAATTACTGCAGCTTGGCACCTTTGAAACGACCCCAGGGGGCTATATATGTGTGGGAGGGAGCCTCACATTTCCACTGCTCCCAGAGCCTGCTGCTAGACACCCCTCACCTGCTGCTGCCTCAAGGGACTGCTGCCAGAGACCCCTCACCTGCTGCTGCCTCCAGGAACTGATGCCAGAGACCCCTCACCTGCTGCTGCCACCAGGGACTGCTGCCAGAGAACCCCCACCGGCTGCTGCCTCCAGGAACTGCTGCCAGAGACCCCTCACCACCCAATTCCGCCGCTGTTGTCTCATCTCCACAGTGATGGCAAGGACAAAGAAGATCCGTCTTAGTCCCTTCACAAGTGAGGAGCTGGAGGTCCTGGTGGACGAGGTGCTCACACAGTACCCAAGGCTATATGGTGCCCCAAATGTCGTGGTAAGTCCTCAACAGTGGGGGGAGGGCATGGGGGCAAACATGTAGTTGGACTGATGCAGTAGGTGCCTGAGAGTGTGGAGCTGTGTCATGCACTGCATAACGTGCTGTCTCCAGGGGGAAGGTGTGTGTACCCAATGCCACAGGTTTCCCTGCCTTCACATATATGTTTGAGTGACCTGTGTTGTGTTGTCAGCCATACAGTGATGCAGAAAGTTGTTCATGCAGGAGTCAGGAGTGTGATTGCTTGGCTGAATGGCTGTGTGTGCCCCTGTTATCCATTTCAGTGTGAGCCCAGCTGGCCTGCACAGTCCCGGCCCACAAAGACAAGGACGCATCACTTCACGTACAGAGTATTACATCAGTCTTTTCTCATTGCACTGCAGCTATGAGCCATCTCAGCACTGTAGATTGCACACAACCGGCCTTGTGATGCGGATTTTTGATTTGTGAGATCATGTCCCTCAATGTGACATCCATGGCACAGTTATCTATTCACAGGGCAGGGACATTGAGGGCTGCGCAGTCTTGGACACAGTGAGTCTACCCCCCAAACACAGGTTGATATGTGATGTCTGTGTTGTTCAACCTAAAAATGGACTGGAGATGTGGGCAGGCTACATAGGGGTTTCAGTGCTGGCATCCTGCATGTGTGTGAGATGTGCAGGGACTGTGTTCCCCCTCACACCTGCATGCATTTACATAAGCTTTTCCCATGCAGATGTACCATGTGAGATGTATTATTGTCTCTGTTAGACATATCTTTGGATTAGTGATGAGTTTGTATCTTGCTGCTGTACTGAGAGATGTAGGTACATAACACTGTAAAAACCAAAGAAAATGATGGACGGAGTGTTGAACATTGCAAGCACTCACCCCCAGTCAACTGATCTGGGTTTAATCCATCACCGTTCTTTAGCCCACTCTGCCACCCCAGTTCAGACATGGCCATATGCAAATCAGTCTGACCCTGTGCCTCATGGGAACAGTCCAGCCCGAACTGCCAAGCCATGTCTTCCCTGGACCGGAAACAAGCTTCCTAGGACCGGTTTCTGGCATTTCAGCCGTCTTCAGCCAGGCTTGCATGAATCCAGTGGCAAAGTGAGCAAGGGACTCACGTCTGAGCATACCCTGCCAACTTATGGCGAACAAAGCAAAAACCAAAGGAAATGATGGACGGAGTGTTGAACATTGCAAGCACTCACCCCCAGTCAACTGATCTGGGTTTAATCCATCACCGTTCTTTAGCCCACTCTGCCACCCCAGTTCAGACATGGCCATATGCAAATCAGTCTGACCCTGTTCCTCATGGGAACAGTCCAGCCCGAACTGCCAAGCCATGTCTTCCCTGGACCGGAAACAAGCTTCCTAGGACCGGTTTCTGGCATTTCAGCCGTCTTCAGCCAGGCTTGCATGAATCCAGTGGCAAAGTGAGCAAGGGACTCACGTCTGAGCATACCCTGCCAACTTATGGCGAACAAAGCAAAAACCAAAGGAAATGATGGACGGAGTGTTGAACATTGCAAGCATGTCTTCCCTGGACCGGAAACAAGCTTCCTAGGACCAGTGCGAGCTCTGGGGGTCTCAAACCGACGGCACACCCACTGCCACAAGAGGTGGGACGACATCAGCCAGTTGGCAAAGAACGTGGCTGAGATGACCTTGGGGCTGCTTCCTCTCACTGGGCGTTCAGCATGGCACAGCACGACACCACTAATGGGCTGCATCTTGGCGGTGACACAGCCTGAGCTGGATGCACGTTTGAAGGAGCATCAGCAGCAAGCCAGGGGTGCGCATTCGGGGAGGGTGACTTTGGCTGGGAGTGGCTGCATGTGTACAGAGCCTGTGCCAGCGCTGGCCTATGTGATGTTGGTAGTGTGATGCAGTGGCTGCTGGGCTGGGTGCTGGTTTTATGCATTTGCCCTACCTGTACTTACAAAGGTAATTGGAATGCTGCGCATTCCAATTGCATTCTGAGTCGTGGTCTTCAGGTATCGTCTGCATTGGGGTAGTCTGGGGAATCCCATGGGTGGTAACAGCAGTGTGTCCGATCTAAGTGTGCCTTCATCAATGAGTCCATTGCATGCACTCAGATTTGGGAGGCCCACACATCTGACAACATTGTGCACCAGTCTTTGGGCCACAAAGTACAACATGGTGGGTGGCATGGGCTCATGGCCATTGTGGAATGTCATGTTGTAGTCTGTGTCTGTGTTGTCCACTCCTGTTCCATCCAGATCTGTTAGTGGCAACAAGTAGTGTGCCCCCATCATGTTCCTAGGTGTGCTCAGAGCTAGTTGTGTGTCTGGTTGAACGGAGCCACTAGCAGGGTGTTGTGCTGTGTGGTCATCACATGGCTCACTTATGCCTGAATTTCCAGTTTCCACGCACTGTTTGAGTCTATATAGTGAGTTGGCATGATGTGATTGCACAGGGTGGTGTGCAACATGTAGATTTGGGCATCTTTTGTTATACATTGCTTGCATATGTTTGTTCTGTTGCTGCCACTGACCTGACCCTATATCTCTCTCTCTCTCATACAGCATCTCCTGTGGTCACGGAGGGACAGGGAACAAACACCAGTGGGGGTAAAACAAGAACAACAGCTGCACAGGAGCCCAGTGACACAGATGTCACCAGAGCCTCAGAGGGGGACAGGAGTCTGCTGGAGAAGTCCCAGCTTGAGACCCAAAGTACCACATCATCTGATGCCAGCGGGGATGCATCCATGTTGGCGGACACAGGGAAGGGGGACTCTGCATCATCTTCCACCACACAGCAGCCAGTGCCCACCCTCCCAGTCACTTCCTCTGGTGCTGCCTGTGTCCGCCTCAGTAAGAGAGGAAGAGTGTCCTTCACCCCTGGCACCACTGCACCTGCCCATGCCCCTGTCCCCCCTGCTGCCATCAGTGCTGAGTCTGTGGACCTTTTGCGCCAGCTGTATGTAGACCAGACAGCTCTCCTCAATGCCTTCATTAACCACGGCACAGGAGGTTGCTTTCATGGAGGGCATACATTCAGACGTGGGTGGGCTGCACCAGACTGTCCAGGCTTTGTCCTCCACAGTGACGTCTGCCCTTCAACAGGCACATATTCACAGTCCACTCCGGTCCCTTTGTCCACCCCCCTGGCATTGACCACGTCTGATGATAGTGACCATGGTCCATATACATCAAAGTCACGATACAGCACATGAAGCACACAGCAGCAGCAACCCAAGCTGTCCCGGGCGCAGACACCATCCCCACAGAAGACCAAAGCCACCCCAGAGCGCAGAGAGAAAACCCCGTCAGGCGACACCAGGGGACAAAATACAAAGAAGCAGACCTCAGGCACACATGCCTCAGCGGCATCCCCATCCAAGGACTTTCTTGTCGCTAAAGCATCTCGCAAAGAGAAGCAAACAGTTTCTGTGCCCACCGAGTAGGTGGTGCATGCCAAGGGTACACCTAGGAAGGGCTCCAAGGCAGATTCACCCAGCACCTCGACTCCCATTCCAAGCCCAGTGAAGCAGGGAAGGAGGGCACTCTAGGGGTAACACCTAGTAAACAGGGGAAGGGGGGCAAAGGCGAAGCCAGGCAAAGCTTTCCGCTGGATCCAGCACATCACCAGAGGGGGTGCCAGCATCTGCACCTGATGCAGCTTTTGTGGTTAGTGTTCCTGTTGTGTCCACGCCACTTCCAATTGATACCAATGTGGGAAAGCCATTTAGGATCCCCAAGAAGTGGAAAGGCAACCCTCCAAAATCTCCCAGCCACACCGTGTCTCCCATCTGCATGACTCCACCTCCACGTGCCACTACACTACCTGGTCCAAGCAGCTCTCCGGCTTGCCAAGTCACTGATAGCTCTACATCAGCCGGTCCACTCTCTCCCCGGTCAAGTGCCCCGACAGTCCCCGCGACACAGTCAGCTCCCAGTCCACCTGACAGCCAAGTCTGAGTGGTAGTCACCCTCACACACCTGTCTCTCACACAGGTGGGCCTGTACTACACATTGTTGCCACCTGACTGTATTGCTGACCATGGAAAGGTACAGTCATGCACATTCCCTGTGTAGCCTCTCCTGGATATACCCTGCACTTTGTTTTTGCCACTGGCCTTGTTGCTCTTTGCTGTGTTCAAGTATACCCTGTGCAGCTTCTCATGGACATACTCTGCACTTTGCCCTGGCCACTGGCCTTGTTGTACACTGCTGTTTTGCCCTTGCTTGTGCAGCTTCTCATGAACATGCTCTGCCCTTTGCCCTGGCCACTGGCCTTGTTGTACATTGCTATTTTGCCCTTGCCTATGCAGCTTATCATGGACATGCTCTGCACCCTGGACTGGCCACTGGCCTTGTTGTTCACTGCTGTTTTGTCCTTGTCTCTGCAGCTTCTCATGGACATGCTCTGCCCTTTGCCCTGGCTACTGGCCTTGTTTTTCACTGCTATTTTGCCATTGCCTGTGCAGCTTCTCATGGACATGCTCTGCCCTTTGCCCTTGCCACTGGCCTTGTTGTACACTGCTGTTTTGCCCTTGCCTGTGCAGCTTCTCATGGACATACTCTGCACCCTGGACTGGCCACTGGCCTTGTTGTTCACTGCTGTTTTGCCCTTGCCTGTGCAGCTTCTCATGGACATGCTCTGCATTTTGTGCCTTGCTTTTCTCTTCTCATGGTGCCTATCTGTGCAATATGTGAATAAAGACATTTGCTCCTGTTGTCTGTTTTGTCAGTGTCCTTACTGAATAAAGTTCTTTTGCTGAGAAGTGTATGGTTTACTGTGCCACTTCAACATAGCCAATGGCTTGGCTCACTTACTCAATTTTTTACATGGGTGACAGGGACTTCCTGACCCAGATACTTGTGGGGGCAATGATGTCAGTTTTAAATGGAATGCAGTTGTCATTTTCTTTATTTGTTCATGTTGGCTATATTGTACACATGTCAGGTTGGGGGGCACTGCCAGCACAGAGTGGGATTCTATCTGCAGTATTGCAGGCAGGCTGGCCAGGGTCATCATGTATGAGTATTTTTCCATTATGTGTGCCCAGTGGTGTATGTGTGTGGTCATTATGTGATGGCCAGTCATCCTAGTCCCATGGCTTACTTTCAGTGTGTGCTCTTGGATGGTCAGGAAGTGCGCAGTGTGAAGGGAGAGAGTTTGTCGGGAGTGTTGATGTGTACATGCCCCTGCATTGTCAACTACACACGTGTCACCCAGGAGTTGTATGCCTGTTGTTTTGCTTGTTCAGCCCTGTGTATGTGGTTGTATGCACATGTGTGAGTTGTATGTTGTGCACTGTGCAGTGTGTTGGTGTGTCCTTGAAGTTCTGGCTGACTCCTACTTGTTGTTTTTGTCACTTGTGAGTATGCAGAGTGTGTGACTGGCAAGTCAGTGTAGTGTTTTGTTGTTCATCCATGTGTCTTGATACTGTTTTTACTCACTGTGCAGACCTGCTGCGCCACACTGCCATTGTGGTTGTGATTTCTCATGCATTGCTGTCACATGGTGCCTTTTTGCCTCCAGTATGGCATGTTGTGTGTGTTGTCATACCATCCCCTATCTGTGCTTCAGATGCCTACCCATTGTGAGTCTGCACTCCCTCTCTTTGTGCATGATACCCTCCTGCCATGTCCCCTACTGACGTGCAGTACACTTCACTTTGATGTCAGTTGTCCCCTTGGTTTACATGTGTGTGTGCCTCCCCATCACTTCATTTGTGACACTGTGCTTTGTGGTGCAGTTCTTTGGCCGGGATCAATTTGTCACTCAGGGCATTTCCCCAATGGGTTGTATGTGATGTTCTTGTGCTGTTTGGCAGTCATGGTTGCTCATATGCAGTTCAACTGTGTGTGATGCCCATTCCTCTGGTCCAGTTGTTTCCACCTTTCTGTCCCAGACTTGTGCATCTGTTGGTGTTGTGTTGAGTGTATATGTGTTGGCTGTGGTATTGCTTCACTTCCTGTGTGTGCTATTGTCTTTGTGCCGTGCTGATTGGTGTTGTGTGGGTTGATGTTATGTCACTCATGTCTGTGTGTGGCTGGTATGCTTGGTGTACACACACTGCTTGTTGTGCATGCAGTGCTGTGTGTGTATGTTGCCTTGTCATTGCCTGGTGTGCATCCCCTGATGTCTTGCTGTGTTTGCTATGTGATTTTTTTGCCGATGCATCTGTTGTTTGTTTGATGTGGCTGTGTTGTTCTGTTATGGTGCACTTCTTGTCTGTGTTGTGGTATGTTGTCTGTGCATTGTTCCTGAGTGATGAGGTTGTGCACTCCTGTTGTGTCTGTGCTCCCATTGCCTTTCCACAGTTTAGCTGCACATGACATGTCTGTTCTTGTTGTGGTTCTGTGTGTGTTTCTGTTGGGTTATGTGTTTGCCTGTTGTTTCTGTGCAGACATTTGTTCTGGCATCCCTGTGTGTGTGTGATGTTTGTGGCTACCCCCAGGGTGTGTTATTGTTTGTCTATGTATTGACTGGCAAATAGTGCCAGCCTTCATTGTGTTTGACACTGGTGTTGTGTGCTGCTGGTGTGAGGGGGGTATGTGTGTAGATTCCTACTGGTGTTTGGTAGTCATGGAGTGTGTCAATGGGCCCTGTGTGTTGTACTGCTGGTGTACTCCTGTGTAGTAGTTGTATACATGTGTGGCTGTTCACAGTTTGACTTCAGGGCCTTCCTTTCATCCTTGTGCCTATACATGGTTTGCCTTGCTGTCTCCCTGTGTTGTTGCACTGAGCTGTCTGTGGTTTGACTTCACTCACTGTGCCAGCCATGTGTGCTTTGATGGTCTGAGGGTGTTGTTCTCTGTTCCTTGTCTTGATGTGATGTACACATGCTTGTTGTTTGTCTCCATGGCCTTCCATTTGTGTGCAACCCACTTTGGCTTTCCTATTTGTTGTGCTCCATTACTGTTTGCATGTGGTGTGTGTATGCGTCTGTGTGTCAGTATGGGGTATGTCTGTGTGACTTGGCAGGCTGGGTGTCCAGTGGGATGTTTGTTCCTTGTATGTGTGTGTGTTCATTTGGTGCTTGTACTCATTTCACTTGCCCTGAAAGTTATGGTGTGTGTTTCCCTGGCCCTGTGCTACTGTGCTGTGTGTTCCTGTGCAGCCACTCCTGCAGTGGCTGTCTCCCTGGTTGTTTGTTGTGTGGTGCGGGTGTGGATTCACCTGGCTTGCATGGGGGTGCACAGGAGGGGCACATGGCATGTGCCTTCAGGGGGTGTGCTAGTGTGTGATGGGTGGAGGTGTGGCCCTGTGCTCTTTGTGCCCTGCCCATGCCTGGCGCTGGCCCTGCCTTCTTCATTGTGCACATGTATTCCCTTGTGTTCACTGCTGTGGAGACGTGATCATGACATTGCTGCATGATCGCAGAAAATGTGTGTCCAGGATGCAGAGGGGGGACTTGGTGGCAGGTGGGTCATGAGTGGGTGTCTGATGTGGATTTAGACAAAGTGTCAGCCCATGTGTTGTGTTTGTGCTATTGCGTACCTGCGGCGGCGTCCGCGGCGGTCCATGAGTTGCTGGTGATGTGGAAGGTACAGCACCGGAAAGACGTGTAGAGCTGGATCCCTGGCGGTCGGGACCGGGTGGTGTGGCTCCGCTGTCGAGCTTCTGCTATCTCTGGTTGGGCGGCTTCTCCGCTGCGGTGCGGCTGCTTGTTTGGGGCATCCTAATTTGTGGAGCATGGCGGACGTCATTCCGCACGACGGTGAGTCTCCATTGGCTCCCACTGCCACGGTGGTGGGCACACTTTGATGGCAGCGCGCTTCGCACCGCGGCGGACGGGAAATGGGCTATGTTTGGCCATGCTAATATGGCGGCCGTGAGAACCGCTGCTCGCGGGTGGAAAAATGAATTTTTCCGCACCGCCAGCACCGCCTGCCATCCTAATAGACCCCTTAGTTTCAGTTTCACTGTTTTGGCTCTCGTGGGGTTATCCCAGTCCCCCTAGCACTGCAGCAATCTCCAAGCTGGGATCCACCCACTAGGCACCAGGGAGGGGTGAGCGAGCCCTTTCAGCAAAGGTCTTTCCTCCCCCATATTGAAATGGGCATATTTAGTCTTTCTTCCCCCCCTGCAGGGAGTGGGGGGTCTCAAGACACCAGGATTTTTTTTATAGTTCAGGGGTGAGAGCTGGCAAGAATTGGTATGCCAATGCAACCCCCCTCCCCTTCCTAAAAATCCCAAAGTCTTTCTGCCACCACCTGGAGGCAGATGGGGGAATTGCCTCCAGGGGGCAGAAAGCCCACTAGGCATCAGAGATTAAATATTTTTTTTATACGTAGGGGTGGGTGCTGGCCAGAATGGGGATGACAATGCCCCCACTCCCCCAAAAATTTCCACAGTCTTTCTGCACCCCCTGTGAGTCAGATGGTGCAATAGCCCCTTATCTGCCCCCGGGGGGGCAGAAAACCCATTAGGCACCAGAGATTATATTTTGTCATTATACGTAATGGTGGGGGCTGCCCAGAATGGGCATTCCAATGCCCCCACCCCCAAGTGAGGTATAATTTTTATCGGGAGACCAAGGAGAGTGCTGGGTGGTAAGATGTTTGTGCCAGCACAGTGATTATTTTAGCTACATTTGAGTTTTGCAGAGGATTCTGAGTTGGAAAACATTGGGGAACCCACAAGCTACGTCTCCCTGGACTCCCCAGGGTGTCTAATTTTCAAAAATGTGAGTTTGGTAGGTTTCCCTTGATGGCTGTTGAGCCCAGCACCAAAAACGCAGGTGCCCACCTTGCAAAACCAGGTTGTTTTGTGATAGATAATTTTGATGTCTCCACAATATGTTTGGGGCCCTTGCCTATCGCGCGTACTTGGCCCACCCACCCACACATGTTAGTTACCATTTTTATCAGGAGACCTGGGGGAACGCTGGGTGGTAGGAAATTTGTGTCAGCATAGAAATGTGAGAGAAATTTGATATGTTTAAGCTAAATTTGAGGTTTGCAGGTGATTCTGGGTAGGAAAACATTGGGGGATCCACGCAAGTCACACCTCCTTGGACACCACCAGGTGTCTAGTTTACAGAAATGTCTTGGATTGGTAGGTTCCCCTAGATGGCTGCCGAGTCCGGGATTAAAAAAGCAGGTGACTCCCTCGCAAAAAAAAAGGTCTTTTTGTAATCGATAATTTTGAAGTCTCCACAGTACATTTTAGGCCATTCCTGTTGCGGGCACTAGGCCTACCTACACAAGGGATGTGCCATGTTTATCGGGAGACTTGGGGGAATGCTGGGTTGGTGGAAGTTTGTGGCTTCCCTCAGATTCAAGAACTTTCCATCACAGAAATGTGAGGAAAATGTGTTTTGTTTAGAAAGATTGAGCTTTTTAATGGATTCTGGGTAACAGAACCTTGTGAGAGCCACACAAGTCACCCCATCCTGGATTCCACTGGATGTCTAGTTTTTAAAAATGTATAGATTTGCTTGGTTTCCTGTTACAAATTCACTCTGCAGACAGCAGGATAAGAAGAGGTAAGATGCTTTATTCAAGCACCATCTGGCAACGGACCGGTTTCCTCCTGGCCAGTAGTCAACTGACAAGTACAGAACGTTTGTTGTATAAAACACACCCAGTGGGATTTCACTGGGGTGAGATTCCACATGGAACAACTCAACACGCCCAAGCAAATTACAACACATCTCCTTTTCTTCCAATATGATAGAAACTGTAGTTAAATAAACAAGTGCACTTATAGAACATGGGGAAAGAAAGATAGGAAAACACTGAACAACAAAGATCCCACATAAGGCTACAAACGAGATCAGAAGAGAAAATATGAAAGGATGCGCAAACAAATAAAGACCAAACACAATGTATCAACAAACTTAATCTTTCAAGAACAAGGGGGATTTATGCTCTCTAGTTTGTTTTCCTTCACCACACCCAACGCCTTCTGTCCTTTCCCCCTTGTTCTGCTTTGGTTTTCGGATCAGATAGAACCCGCTCATCAGAGCCTCACTAACCCAGCCAGAACGTTATCCTCTCCCCCTCCCTAGGGCCTATTTACAATAGGTAACCACATATATATCTACCACCTAAGGACAGGGAATTCCTACTCATACATACCAAGACCTCTTATAATCGGCGGCCTCGCGATCCCATACGGATCCAGACCTCTCTGCCCATACGACAGTCTCAGCACAAGTGGCGGCCTCGCGATCCCATACGAATCCAGACCTCTCTACCCAGACGGCAGTCTTAGCACAAGTGGCGGCCTCGCGATCCCATACGAATCCAGACCTCTCTACCCAGACGGCAGTCTCAACACAATCGGCGGCCTCGCGATCCCATACGGATCCAGACCTCTCTACCCAGACGGCAGTCTCAGCACAATCGGCGGCCTCGCGATCCCATACGGATCCAGACCTCTCTACCTAGACGACAGTTCATACGATAGTTCATCCTATGATCACCATAACATACAAAAAGGGAATCAGTCTCACTATTCATCAGATCACACAAGGACTGCCAGTTCGAGCATAGCCTGTTCTCCGGTTCGAGGGGCTCCTCTCTCCCTTATTCAGTTACCACTTACCTGATCAGGGTTAACATCTGTTCATGTAGCCGCAGCTGACTAGAAAAATAGGCTACCCTCTCATACAAGAACACGCAGCACATGTTGGTTCACTACAAACTGGGTACTTTATTACTCATTACATACGCAATCACATAACATTACAATATAACACATAACCTGCAAAGAAAAGTGAAAGATTAAGTTGTACACTCTAATAAGAAAGGGTCGACATCACCTTAGTAGTGTGTAGCCTGCACTCAGTGGTCATCTAGGTTCCCGTCTCGTCTGTGCCTCGGCTCGCCTGGAAGTCACACCTCCGCAGTCACGGATACACGTCTGCACCACTATGCGCTGTTCCCTTCACCCTTCTCCGAGTCACTGGGACCTCTTCCTTATCGGCTACTCTCTCCTCTCTGGCTATTCTGCTAGGAGAGTATCTGTCTCTCGGTTTTTCTCCGCCTCCAAGATGGCGTCTGTCTTCCCTGGAATAAGTAGTAGCTTTATTGCTAACGGCTAGATGCCGCCTACGGACTGAACATGTAACTGCCTCAGACTTTCACTAATATAGAGGTGCGTTTCCTCATGGAAAATTCCGGCCCGTAACCTGCCGCCCACCAAATTCTTGTACCTCCCCGTACCAAGGACACGTTCCCAGCCGGCCGGCCTGATGTAGTGTCTTCGGCATGAAGAAAAATACAATCCTTCGATAAGGGCCGGCCTGAACCGGTTCTCTCCAAGCGAATAACACCTCATAACTAAAACATTACATTTGACCTAGAAGCATCCCAAGCTGCCGGAGCAGAAAGAAAGATGGAGTCTCTCCCGTTTGAGGCCTACCAGGCCTGAATTCAGCACGGCTCCATGAAATACCCTCACTACAGGACAGGTTATCCCTAATACTAACGAATCTATCCCCTAGGCTATGTGTGCAAGCCCTGATCTATGGGGAAGAACACAGAATCATGTCGAAGTGCCTAGTAAATAGGCTCCATTCACTACTCTAACCCTTAGACTTGAATGGTAAGAGACTGAAGTCACATTCAATCATCTTTTCCTCACAAGAAGGCCGGGAAAATCGAGCAGAACATTTCACCCTTGACTTCAGTCTATTATACATTCATTAAACAGAACTAATATCTGTGGAAGAATAATATGAAACAAAACTAACTGATCTATGTCTAGTACCAGGTGTGCAGAATTGAAGTAGTGAAGGAATACACTGAATAAAGCAACAGATAGAAATCAAAATGCCGATAGTAACCAGAATACCTCCTAATATCGGACGTAACATATGCAAATCAGGTAACCAATTAAAGAGCCAGTCAAACCAGCCCTGGTCAATGTGTTTTCTAACTTCTTCTGTCAAGTCATGTAGTTTATCAATGTGAGCTTGAATGGATTTTGTATGATCAGACAAGTTAAAACAACAAAGACCCTCAAAATCAGAACAATCGTGTCCATGTTTAAGCAAAAGATAATCAATGGCCGCTCGATTTTGCAAGATAGCTCTACGTTCACCCTGGGCGTCTAACAGCATGTCAGACAGGACTGTAGAAGTATGATTAATGGATTTTACCATCCAGCAGGCCATTTTCCCAATAGATTTGGCATTATAAACTGCCAAAGCAGGAACACCAACAATTGAAATAGCCAGGCTAAGGTATTCAGACTTGGAATATAAATGCAAAGATGAGTCACAATCCTCCTGTAACCTCACTGTATCTCGAATCACACGAGAGTTGGCATTCGGATGTGATGAAAACATTAACAAGCTCAGTCTAGTAATGGCACAAGGGCCTCCAGAAAAATTTGCGGGGATATATGGCCAGGAAGTATTACCACATGAGAAAAGCCATCCGGCAGGTAGTAACATCGTGCGATAATGACTGGGGGTAACTACCAAACTCTTGCAAGTCATGTTATTCTGAACAGAAGTACATGTTTTCGGTGTCCTTTGAAGGCACAAAGTCCGTTCATGAGCGATGAATGAAGTGGCACCTTTCAATCTTAAACGCATACATTCAGAAATCGCACTAGGATCACAAGTAAGGAAAAAACACAAATCACCCCGTGTGATATTATAGGTAACTATTTGGGACTGGATGGGGGGTATCGGGTCTGACAGTACAGTACACAAGGGGCAATACTCATGGGTAGCAAAATCGCCCAGAAGAACATTGGGGCGAGCATTCGATATATTGAAAATATGAGTCAAAGTCTCCAATGAAGCAGGGACAGCAACTAAACAAGTTGCTAGAATGTCAGTTACCGATCTCATCGGTGTCAAGCAGAAATGAGGGGCTTTAGTCACTCGTTTGGCTAACGTAGTCCAAAAGTTCGACGACGAATCCCACGCAGCGAAGGAACGCGACACTCGGGTTCTCAACTCAGCCCGGGTTGATGGGATCCCTCCTCTCTCGTCGTACCAGCCCAAAAGGAGTCCAACGCCGACACATCCTGCAGCAACAGTCCAAAGAATGATCTGAAAGAGAATCGAATACAGGCATTATTCATTCTCGTAAGTAACATTTGTCAGCCGGGACTGCTTCCCAGCTATCTTTCCCTGGTCTCATAACTAAAATGGTGTTGTCTTGACCGGTTGCAATGACCTCTGCTTGTTCAGGGGGATTCTTAGGCGACTGCACCCAAACTCTGGCCCCAGGATTATCTGTGGAGCCAAAACCTTTCTGGCCTCGTACAGTTAGCAACGTTGGAGCAGTGCCTTTTGTGATCTCACCACTGAAAACAGGCATTATTAACAATTGAGCCACTCGGTCAGTTTGATGTATCAGTATGTCAATCTCACTGCTATTCAGCAGGAGCACCTTAATCTCTCCCTGATAATCACTGTCAATGATTCCTCCAAGCACCTGAACGCCTTTTACAGCCAGCCCCGATCTAGGGGCGATTAATCCGAAATTCCCAGTTGGTATATGAACACCAACACCAGTTTCAATGATGACTCGATCCTTACTTTTTATAACGGTGTCATCCATGGCATGCAAGTCTAAACCTGCCGACCCTGGGGTCGCTCTACATGGAGCCAAAGCTCCGGGAGTAATTTCCCAGTACATCACAGTCTCTCTGATTTCATTGGGCTTAGCATCAACATTCGGAGGAAACAAACGCATAAGTGGGGATTCAGCATTTAGAAAAGGACGGTTATTCAAAATCAATAGCGCTTGAGGCAAAAAGTCTCGCCAATTCTTATACTTGTCATCTGTTAATTTACGTAACTGATCTTTCAGCAGGCCATTCAACCTCTCCACAAGACCCGAGGCCTGTGGATAATATGGTATATGAAACACCCATTCAATATTGTTTTCCACACAGAATTCCTGTACCAATCTTCCACGAAAATGGGATGCATTATCAGATTGAATTTGGAATGGCACACCATAATACATCATAATCAATTCCAATGTTTTAATAGTATTCAATTGGGTAGCTTGCTTACAGGGAAGGGTCACCAACAGGCCACTGTATGTATCAACAATAGTGCAAACATATTGACAATTCCTACTCATAGGAAGTGGACCGATGTAATCAATCTGCCAAATTTGAACGGGCAATTTCCCGCGATGTAAATGACCTTTAACAATTTGGGGCACTTTGCGCTGCCTGATATGCTGACAAATGGGACAATGTAGAATAACATTTTTGATTAAATCTAGGGGAATATAAATTCCTCGATCAGCAGCCCACCTGCTAGTGGCTTTCTCTCCAAAGTGTCCTGCTTTCTGGTGGGCCCATTTCGCCAATCGAAGCAAAGTAATTTGACCACCACCATTAAAGTTACGAAAATGATCCTGTACAGTAGAATCCGTACTCAAGGAACAAAATTTCAAACAATCGCCAGCATCCAACATAATGCCAGCAGCGCCCAGTTCATAAAGGCGCACCATCCATGTGAGTAAGGTCTCACCAGCTCGCTGCCGAAATCGCTGCAAAATATCACTAATTTCTTGTTGAGTAAAATCCTCCAAAGAGTCTAAAGCAATACCATTCGGAACACCGGGAGCCTGCTGCAACTTCCGCCGAAAAACTGGATGCACCGAGACCGCGGGACGAGCATCACAAGGAGCTCGATCAGTACACATAGAGGAACAATCAGTGTAAGAAGCATCGACCCCACTCAAAGGACGAGCGCAATCACGGGGTGCACCATCAGAGGCGCAAGAAGCAGACTTACAATCACGGCCTGAGCGAGAGGACTCGCGCTTGGCAGACTCCTCACCCGAGGAACGAGAATCACTCGAGTTCCAGATATTACCATCCCATTCATCAGGATTCCAATCCAGTCCGGCTTTCGCCACGACCAGACGCACCTTTCGCGTCGAAACTTGACCACGCCGATTCTTGTATTTATAACGAGCAATTCGCACAGCCGCCCTCTCGGCAATAGTTTGGTAAGTCTCAAGTTTGTCAGCAAGCAACGTATTTTGACATCGCAACAAAGTATGAGCATTCTGAATCTCAACAAAGTTCGCTTCCACATCCTGATGTAATTTCTGTAACTTCAACAACCTCTCATGCAGAATCCTGTACGCAGACAGAACAATCCAACCTCTACGCCCCAAAACGGGAAGCTCATCACCCTTAGATACCGGCACCTTCTGTAAACAAGTAATCACATTAGCCGGCTCCGCCAGCTCCAAAAAAGAATTCCAATTCTCACTCAAACCAGTAGAATCAGCCCACTCACGGGCTAAGGCTTCATAAGGCGTTGAATCCCAGCCGGGAATATCAACGGGCAACTTAAAAGTAGATTTCGACTTTCTAGAAAACATCTCGGAAAAGAAAGAGAAGAAAAAGAGAAAGAGAAAAAAACTATACACACAATTAAATACAAATAATATACAAACGAAACCACGCATGCGCCGAAAGCAAACACGATACAACCACAACGCACACAGGTTTCGTAAACGGTTCGTGACGCCAAATGTTCTGCTTTGGTTTTCGGATCAGATAGAACCCGCTCATCAGAGCCTCACTAACCCAGCCAGAACGTTATCCTCTCCCCCTCCCTAGGGCCTATTTACAATAGGTAACCACATATATATCTACCACCTAAGGACAGGGAATTCCTATTCATACATACCAAGACCTCTTATAATCGGCGGCCTCGCGATCCCATACGGATCCAGACCTCTCTGCCCATACGACAGTCTCAGCACAAGTGGCGGCCTCGCGATCCCATACGAATCCAGACCTCTCTACCCAGACGGCAGTCTTAGCACAAGTGGCGGCCTCGCGATCCCATACGAATCCAGACCTCTCTACCCAGACGGCAGTCTCAACACAATCGGCGGCCTCGCGATCCCATACGGATCCAGACCTCTCTACCCAGACGGCAGTCTCAGCACAATCGGCGGCCTCGCGATCCCATACGGATCCAGACCTCTCTACCTAGACGACAGTTCATACGATAGTTCATCCTATGATCACCATAACATACAAAAAGGGAATCAGTCTCACTATTCATCAGATCACACAAGGACTGCCAGTTCGAGCATAGCCTGTTCTCCGGTTCGAGGGGCTCCTCTCTCCCTTATTCAGTTACCACTTACCTGATCAGGGTTAACATCTGTTCATGTAGCCGCAGCTGACTAGAAAAATAGGCTACCCTCTCATACAAGAACACGCAGCACATGTTGGTTCACTACAAACTGGGTACTTTATTACTCATTACATACGCAATCACATAACATTACAATATAACACATAACCTGCAAAGAAAAGTGAAAGATTAAGTTGTACACTCTAATAAGAAAGGGTCGACATCACCTTAGTAGTGTGTAGCCTGCACTCAGTGGTCATCTAGGTTCCCGTCTCGTCTGTGCCTCGGCTCGCCTGGAAGTCACACCTCCGCAGTCACGGATACACGTCTGCACCACTATGCGCTGTTCCCTTCACCCTTCTCCGAGTCACTGGGACCTCTTCCTTATCGGCTACTCTCTCCTCTCTGGCTATTCTGCTAGGAGAGTATCTGTCTCTCGGTTTTTCTCCGCCTCCAAGATGGCGTCTGTCTTCCCTGGAATAAGTAGTAGCTTTATT
Source organism: Triturus cristatus (assembly GCF_964204655.1). Taxonomy (NCBI): domain Eukaryota; kingdom Metazoa; phylum Chordata; class Amphibia; order Caudata; family Salamandridae; genus Triturus; species Triturus cristatus. The sequence goes on from NC_140590.1 coordinate 496,626,935, forward strand.
GCTAACGGCTAGATGCCGCCTACGGACTGAACATGTAACTGCCTCAGACTTTCACTAATATAGAGGTGCGTTTCCTCATGGAAAATTCCGGCCCGTAACCTGCCGCCCACCAAATTCTTGTACCTCCCCGTACCAAGGACACGTTCCCAGCCGGCCGGCCTGATGTAGTGTCTTCGGCATGAAGAAAAATACAATCCTTCGATAAGGGCCGGCCTGAACCGGTTCTCTCCAAGCGAATAACACCTCATAACTAAAACATTACATTTGACCTAGAAGCATCCCAAGCTGCCGGAGCAGAAAGAAAGATGGAGTCTCTCCCGTTTGAGGCCTACCAGGCCTGAATTCAGCACGGCTCCATGAAATACCCTCACTACAGGACAGGTTATCCCTAATACTAACGAATCTATCCCCTAGGCTATGTGTGCAAGCCCTGATCTATGGGGAAGAACACAGAATCATGTCGAAGTGCCTAGTAAATAGGCTCCATTCACTACTCTAACCCTTAGACTTGAATGGTAAGAGACTGAAGTCACATTCAATCATCTTTTCCTCACAAGAAGGCCGGGAAAATCGAGCAGAACATTTCACCCTTGACTTCAGTCTATTATACATTCATTAAACAGAACTAATATCTGTGGAAGAATAATATGAAACAAAACTAACTGATCTATGTCTAGTACCAGGTGTGCAGAATTGAAGTAGTGAAGGAATACACTGAATAAAGCAACAGATAGAAATCAAAATGCCGATAGTAACCAGAATACCTCCTAATATCGGACGTAACATATGCAAATCAGGTAACCAATTAAAGAGCCAGTCAAACCAGCCCTGGTCAATGTGTTTTCTAACTTCTTCTGTCAAGTCATGTAGTTTATCAATGTGAGCTTGAATGGATTTTGTATGATCAGACAAGTTAAAACAACAAAGACCCTCAAAATCAGAACAATCGTGTCCATGTTTAAGCAAAAGATAATCAATGGCCGCTCGATTTTGCAAGATAGCTCTACGTTCACCCTGGGCGTCTAACAGCATGTCAGACAGGACTGTAGAAGTATGATTAATGGATTTTACCATCCAGCAGGCCATTTTCCCAATAGATTTGGCATTATAAACTGCCAAAGCAGGAACACCAACAATTGAAATAGCCAGGCTAAGGTATTCAGACTTGGAATATAAATGCAAAGATGAGTCACAATCCTCCTGTAACCTCACTGTATCTCGAATCACACGAGAGTTGGCATTCGGATGTGATGAAAACATTAACAAGCTCAGTCTAGTATGGCACAAGGGCCTCCAGAAAAATTTGCGGGGATATATGGCCAGGAAGTATTACCACATGAGAAAAGCCATCCGGCAGGTAGTAACATCGTGCGATAATGACTGGGGGTAACTACCAAACTCTTGCAAGTCATGTTATTCTGAACAGAAGTACATGTTTTCGGTGTCCTTTGAAGGCACAAAGTCCGTTCATGAGCGATGAATGAAGTGGCACTTTTCAATCTTAAACGCATACATTCAGAAATCGCACTAGGATCACAAGTAAGGAAAAAACACAAATCACCCCGTGTGATATTATAGGTAACTATTTGGGACTGGATGGGGGGTATCGGGTCTGACAGTACAGTACACAAGGGGCAATACTCATGGGTAGCAAAATCGCCCAGAAGAACATTGGGGCGAGCATTCGATATATTGAAAATATGAGTCAAAGTCTCCAATGAAGCAGGGACAGCAACTAAACAAGTTGCTAGAATGTCAGTTACCGATCTCATCGGTGTCAAGCAGAAATGAGGGGCTTTAGTCACTCGTTTGGCTAACGTAGTCCAAAAGTTCGACGACGAATCCCACGCAGCGAAGGAACGCGACACTCGGGTTCTCAACTCAGCCCGGGTTGATGGGATCCCTCCTCTCTCGTCGTACCAGCCCAAAAGGAGTCCAACGCCGACACATCCTGCAGCAACAGTCCAAAGAATGATCTGAAAGAGAATCGAATACAGGCATTATTCATTCTCGTAAGTAACATTTGTCAGCCGGGACTGCTTCCCAGCTATCTTTCCCTGGTCTCATAACTAAAATGGTGTTGTCTTGACCGGTTGCAATGACCTCTGCTTGTTCAGGGGGATTCTTAGGCGACTGCACCCAAACTCTGGCCCCAGGATTATCTGTGGAGCCAAAACCTTTCTGGCCTCGTACAGTTAGCAACGTTGGAGCAGTGCCTTTTGTGATCTCACCACTGAAAACAGGCATTATTAACAATTGAGCCACTCGGTCAGTTTGATGTATCAGTATGTCAATCTCACTGCTATTCAGCAGGAGCACCTTAATCTCTCCCTGATAATCACTGTCAATGATTCCTCCAAGCACCTGAACGCCTTTTACAGCCAGCCCCGATCTAGGGGCGATTAATCCGAAATTCCCAGTTGGTATATGAACACCAACACCAGTTTCAATGATGACTCGATCCTTACTTTTTATAACGGTGTCATCCATGGCATGCAAGTCTAAACCTGCCGACCCTGGGGTCGCTCTACATGGAGCCAAAGCTCCGGGAGTAATTTCCCAGTACATCACAGTCTCTCTGATTTCATTGGGCTTAGCATCAACATTCGGAGGAAACAAACGCATAAGTGGGGATTCAGCATTTAGAAAAGGACGGTTATTCAAAATCAATAGCGCTTGAGGCAAAAAGTCTCGCCAATTCTTATACTTGTCATCTGTTAATTTACGTAACTGATCTTTCAGCAGGCCATTCAACCTCTCCACAAGACCCGAGGCCTGTGGATAATATGGTATATGAAACACCCATTCAATATTGTTTTCCACACAGAATTCCTGTACCAATCTTCCACGAAAATGGGATGCATTATCAGATTGAATTTGGAATGGCACACCATAATACATCATAATCAATTCCAATGTTTTAATAGTATTCAATTGGGTAGCTTGCTTACAGGGAAGGGTCACCAACAGGCCACTGTATGTATCAACAATAGTGCAAACATATTGACAATTCCTACTCATAGGAAGTGGACCGATGTAATCAATCTGCCAAATTTGAACGGGCAATTTCCCGCGATGTAAATGACCTTTAACAATTTGGGGCACTTTGCGCTGCCTGATATGCTGACAAATGGGACAATGTAGAATAACATTTTTGATTAAATCTAGGGGAATATAAATTCCTCGATCAGCAGCCCACCTGCTAGTGGCTTTCTCTCCAAAGTGTCCTGCTTTCTGGTGGGCCCATTTCGCCAATCGAAGCAAAGTAATTTGACCACCACCATTAAAGTTACGAAAATGATCCTGTACAGTAGAATCCGTACTCAAGGAACAAAATTTCAAACAATCGCCAGCATCCAACATAATGCCAGCAGCGCCCAGTTCATAAAGGCGCACCATCCATGTGAGTAAGGTCTCACCAGCTCGCTGCCGAAATCGCTGCAAAATATCACTAATTTCTTGTTGAGTAAAATCCTCCAAAGAGTCTAAAGCAATACCATTCGGAACACCGGGAGCCTGCTGCAACTTCCGCCGAAAAACTGGATGCACCGAGACCGCGGGACGAGCATCACAAGGAGCTCGATCAGTACACATAGAGGAACAATCAGTGTAAGAAGCATCGACCCCACTCAAAGGACGAGCGCAATCACGGGGTGCACCATCAGAGGCGCAAGAAGCAGACTTACAATCACGGCCTGAGCGAGAGGACTCGCGCTTGGCAGACTCCTCACCCGAGGAACGAGAATCACTCGAGTTCCAGATATTACCATCCCATTCATCAGGATTCCAATCCAGTCCGGCTTTCGCCACGACCAGACGCACCTTTCGCGTCGAAACTTGACCACGCCGATTCTTGTATTTATAACGAGCAATTCGCACAGCCGCCCTCTCGGCAATAGTTTGGTAAGTCTCAAGTTTGTCAGCAAGCAACGTATTTTGACATCGCAACAAAGTATGAGCATTCTGAATCTCAACAAAGTTCGCTTCCACATCCTGATGTAATTTCTGTAACTTCAACAACCTCTCATGCAGAATCCTGTACGCAGACAGAACAATCCAACCTCTACGCCCCAAAACGGGAAGCTCATCACCCTTAGATACCGGCACCTTCTGTAAACAAGTAATCACATTAGCCGGCTCCGCCAGCTCCAAAAAAGAATTCCAATTCTCACTCAAACCAGTAGAATCAGCCCACTCACGGGCTAAGGCTTCATAAGGCGTTGAATCCCAGCCGGGAATATCAACGGGCAACTTAAAAGTAGATTTCGACTTTCTAGAAAACATCTCGGAAAAGAAAGAGAAGAAAAAGAGAAAGAGAAAAAAACTATACACACAATTAAATACAAATAATATACAAACGAAACCACGCATGCGCCGAAAGCAAACACGATACAACCACAACGCACACAGGTTTCGTAAACGGTTCGTGACGCCAAATGTTCTGCTTTGGTTTTCGGATCAGATAGAACCCGCTCATCAGAGCCTCACTAACCCAGCCAGAACGTTATCCTCTCCCCCTCCCTAGGGCCTATTTACAATAGGTAACCACATATATATCTACCACCTAAGGACAGGGAATTCCTATTCATACATACCAAGACCTCTTATAATCGGCGGCCTCGCGATCCCATACGGATCCAGACCTCTCTGCCCATACGACAGTCTCAGCACAAGTGGCGGCCTCGCGATCCCATACGAATCCAGACCTCTCTACCCAGACGGCAGTCTTAGCACAAGTGGCGGCCTCGCGATCCCATACGAATCCAGACCTCTCTACCCAGACGGCAGTCTCAACACAATCGGCGGCCTCGCGATCCCATACGGATCCAGACCTCTCTACCCAGACGGCAGTCTCAGCACAATCGGCGGCCTCGCGATCCCATACGGATCCAGACCTCTCTACCTAGACGACAGTTCATACGATAGTTCATCCTATGATCACCATAACATACAAAAAGGGAATCAGTCTCACTATTCATCAGATCACACAAGGACTGCCAGTTCGAGCATAGCCTGTTCTCCGGTTCGAGGGGCTCCTCTCTCCCTTATTCAGTTACCACTTACCTGATCAGGGTTAACATCTGTTCATGTAGCCGCAGCTGACTAGAAAAATAGGCTACCCTCTCATACAAGAACACGCAGCACATGTTGGTTCACTACAAACTGGGTACTTTATTACTCATTACATACGCAATCACATAACATTACAATATAACACATAACCTGCAAAGAAAAGTGAAAGATTAAGTTGTACACTCTAATAAGAATGGGTCGACATCACCTTAGTAGTGTGTAGCCTGCACTCAGTGGTCATCTAGGTTCCCGTCTCGTCTGTGCCTCGGCTCGCCTGGAAGTCACACCTCCGCAGTCACGGATACACGTCTGCACCACTATGCGCTGTTCCCTTCACCCTTCTCCGAGTCACTGGGACCTCTTCCTTATCGGCTACTCTCTCCTCTCTGGCTATTCTGCTAGGAGAGTATCTGTCTCTCGGTTTTTCTCCGCCTCCAAGATGGCGTCTGTCTTCCCTGGAATAAGTAGTAGCTTTATTGCTAACGGCTAGATGCCGCCTACGGACTGAACATGTAACTGCCTCAGACTTTCACTAATATAGAGGTGCGTTTCCTCATGGAAAATTCCGGCCCGTAACCTGCCGCCCACCAAATTCTTGTACCTCCCCGTACCAAGGACACGTTCCCAGCCGGCCGGCCTGATGTAGTGTCTTCGGCATGAAGAAAAATACAATCCTTCGATAAGGGCCGGCCTGAACCGGTTCTCTCCAAGCGAATAACACCTCATAACTAAAACATTACATTTGACCTAGAAGCATCCCAAGCTGCCGGAGCAGAAAGAAAGATGGAGTCTCTCCCGTTTGAGGCCTACCAGGCCTGAATTCAGCACGGCTCCATGAAATACCCTCACTACAGGACAGGTTATCCCTAATACTAACGAATCTATCCCCTAGGCTATGTGTGCAAGCCCTGATCTATGGGGAAGAACACAGAATCATGTCGAAGTGCCTAGTAAATAGGCTCCATTCACTACTCTAACCCTTAGACTTGAATGGTAAGAGACTGAAGTCACATTCAATCATCTTTTCCTCACAAGAAGGCCGGGAAAATCGAGCAGAACATTTCACCCTTGACTTCAGTCTATTATACATTCATTAAACAGAACTAATATCTGTGGAAGAATAATATGAAACAAAACTAACTGATCTATGTCTAGTACCAGGTGTGCAGAATTGAAGTAGTGAAGGAATACACTGAATAAAGCAACAGATAGAAATCAAAATGCCGATAGTAACCAGAATACCTCCTAATATCGGACGTAACATATGCAAATCAGGTAACCAATTAAAGAGCCAGTCAAACCAGCCCTGGTCAATGTGTTTTCTAACTTCTTCTGTCAAGTCATGTAGTTTATCAATGTGAGCTTGAATGGATTTTGTATGATCAGACAAGTTAAAACAACAAAGACCCTCAAAATCAGAACAATCGTGTCCATGTTTAAGCAAAAGATAATCAATGGCCGCTCGATTTTGCAAGATAGCTCTACGTTCACCCTGGGCGTCTAACAGCATGTCAGACAGGACTGTAGAAGTATGATTAATGGATTTTACCATCCAGCAGGCCATTTTCCCAATAGATTTGGCATTATAAACTGCCAAAGCAGGAACACCAACAATTGAAATAGCCAGGCTAAGGTATTCAGACTTGGAATATAAATGCAAAGATGAGTCACAATCCTCCTGTAACCTCACTGTATCTCGAATCACACGAGAGTTGGCATTCGGATGTGATGAAAACATTAACAAGCTCAGTCTAGTAATGGCACAAGGGCCTCCAGAAAAATTTGCGGGGATATATGGCCAGGAAGTATTACCACATGAGAAAAGCCATCCGGCAGGTAGTAACATCGTGCGATAATGACTGGGGGTAACTACCAAACTCTTGCAAGTCATGTTATTCTGAACAGAAGTACATGTTTTCGGTGTCCTTTGAAGGCACAAAGTCCGTTCATGAGCGATGAATGAAGTGGCACCTTTCAATCTTAAACGCATACATTCAGAAATCGCACTAGGATCACAAGTAAGGAAAAAACACAAATCACCCCGTGTGATATTATAGGTAACTATTTGGGACTGGATGGGGGGTATCGGGTCTGACAGTACAGTACACAAGGGGCAATACTCATGGGTAGCAAAATCGCCCAGAAGAACATTGGGGCGAGCATTCGATATATTGAAAATATGAGTCAAAGTCTCCAATGAAGCAGGGACAGCAACTAAACAAGTTGCTAGAATGTCAGTTACCGATCTCATCGGTGTCAAGCAGAAATGAGGGGCTTTAGTCACTCGTTTGGCTAACGTAGTCCAAAAGTTCGACGACGAATCCCACGCAGCGAAGGAACGCGACACTCGGGTTCTCAACTCAGCCCGGGTTGATGGGATCCCTCCTCTCTCGTCGTACCAGCCCAAAAGGAGTCCAACGCCGACACATCCTGCAGCAACAGTCCAAAGAATGATCTGAAAGAGAATCGAATACAGGCATTATTCATTCTCGTAAGTAACATTTGTCAGCCGGGACTGCTTCCCAGCTATCTTTCCCTGGTCTCATAACTAAAATGGTGTTGTCTTGACCGGTTGCAATGACCTCTGCTTGTTCAGGGGGATTCTTAGGCGACTGCACCCAAACTCTGGCCCCAGGATTATCTGTGGAGCCAAAACCTTTCTGGCCTCGTACAGTTAGCAACGTTGGAGCAGTGCCTTTTGTGATCTCACCACTGAAAACAGGCATTATTAACAATTGAGCCACTCGGTCAGTTTGATGTATCAGTATGTCAATCTCACTGCTATTCAGCAGGAGCACCTTAATCTCTCCCTGATAATCACTGTCAATGATTCCTCCAAGCACCTGAACGCCTTTTACAGCCAGCCCCGATCTAGGGGCGATTAATCCGAAATTCCCAGTTGGTATATGAACACCAACACCAGTTTCAATGATGACTCGATCCTTACTTTTTATAACGGTGTCATCCATGGCATGCAAGTCTAAACCTGCCGACCCTGGGGTCGCTCTACATGGAGCCAAAGCTCCGGGAGTAATTTCCCAGTACATCACAGTCTCTCTGATTTCATTGGGCTTAGCATCAACATTCGGAGGAAACAAACGCATAAGTGGGGATTCAGCATTTAGAAAAGGACGGTTATTCAAAATCAATAGCGCTTGAGGCAAAAAGTCTCGCCAATTCTTATACTTGTCATCTGTTAATTTACGTAACTGATCTTTCAGCAGGCCATTCAACCTCTCCACAAGACCCGAGGCCTGTGGATAATATGGTATATGAAACACCCATTCAATATTGTTTTCCACACAGAATTCCTGTACCAATCTTCCACGAAAATGGGATGCATTATTAGATTGAATTTGGAATGGCACACCATAATACATCATAATCAATTCCAATGTTTTAATAGTATTCAATTGGGTAGCTTGCTTACAGGGAAGGGTCACCAACAGGCCACTGTATGTATCAACAATAGTGCAAACATATTGACAATTCCTACTCATAGGAAGTGGACCGATGTAATCAATCTGCCAAATTTGAACGGGCAATTTCCCGCGATGTAAATGACCTTTAACAATTTGGGGCACTTTGCGCTGCCTGATATGCTGACAAATGGGACAATGTAGAATAACATTTTTGATTAAATCTAGGGGAATATAAATTCCTCGATCAGCAGCCCACCTGCTAGTGGCTTTCTCTCCAAAGTGTCCTGCTTTCTGGTGGGCCCATTTCGCCAATCGAAGCAAAGTAATTTGACCACCACCATTAAAGTTACGAAAATGATCCTGTACAGTAGAATCCGTACTCAAGGAACAAAATTTCAAACAATCGCCAGCATCCAACATAATGCCAGCAGCGCCCAGTTCATAAAGGCGCACCATCCATGTGAGTAAGGTCTCACCAGCTCGCTGCCGAAATCGCTGCAAAATATCACTAATTTCTTGTTGAGTAAAATCCTCCAAAGAGTCTAAAGCAATACCATTCGGAACACCGGGAGCCTGCTGCAACTTCCGCCGAAAAACTGGATGCACCGAGACCGCGGGACGAGCATCACAAGGAGCTCGATCAGTACACATAGAGGAACAATCAGTGTAAGAAGCATCGACCCCACTCAAAGGACGAGCGCAATCACGGGGTGCACCATCAGAGGCGCAAGAAGCAGACTTACAATCACGGCCTGAGCGAGAGGACTCGCGCTTGGCAGACTCCTCACCCGAGGAACGAGAATCACTCGAGTTCCAGATATTACCATCCCATTCATCAGGATTCCAATCCAGTCCGGCTTTCGCCACGACCAGACGCACCTTTCGCGTCGAAACTTGACCACGCCGATTCTTGTATTTATAACGAGCAATTCGCACAGCCGCCCTCTCGGCAATAGTTTGGTAAGTCTCAAGTTTGTCAGCAAGCAACGTATTTTGACATCGCAACAAAGTATGAGCATTCTGAATCTCAACAAAGTTCGCTTCCACATCCTGATGTAATTTCTGTAACTTCAACAACCTCTCATGCAGAATCCTGTACGCAGACAGAACAATCCAACCTCTACGCCCCAAAACGGGAAGCTCATCACCCTTAGATACCGGCACCTTCTGTAAACAAGTAATCACATTAGCCGGCTCCGCCAGCTCCAAAAAAGAATTCCAATTCTCACTCAAACCAGTAGAATCAGCCCACTCACGGGCTAAGGCTTCATAAGGCGTTGAATCCCAGCCGGGAATATCAACGGGCAACTTAAAAGTAGATTTCGACTTTCTAGAAAACATCTCGGAAAAGAAAGAGAAGAAAAAGAGAAAGAGAAAAAAACTATACACACAATTAAATACAAATAATATACAAACGAAACCACGCATGCGCCGAAAGCAAACACGATACAACCACAACGCACACAGGTTTCGTAAACGGTTCGTGACGCCAAATGTTCTGCTTTGGTTTTCGGATCAGATAGAACCCGCTCATCAGAGCCTCACTAACCCAGCCAGAACGTTATCCTCTCCCCCTCCCTAGGGCCTATTTACAATAGGTAACCACATATATATCTACCACCTAAGGACAGGGAATTCCTATTCATACATACCAAGACCTCTTATAATCGGCGGCCTCGCGATCCCATACGGATCCAGACCTCTCTGCCCATACGACAGTCTCAGCACAAGTGGCGGCCTCGCGATCCCATACGAATCCAGACCTCTCTACCCAGACGGCAGTCTTAGCACAAGTGTCGGCCTCGCGATCCCATACGAATCCAGACCTCTCTACCCAGACGGCAGTCTCAACACAATCGGCGGCCTCGCGATCCCATACGGATCCAGACCTCTCTACCCAGACGGCAGTCTCAGCACAATCGGCGGCCTCGCGATCCCATACGGATCCAGACCTCTCTACCTAGATGACAGTTCATACGATAGTTCATCCTATGATCACCATAACATACAAAAAGGGAATCAGTCTCACTATTCATCAGATCACACAAGGACTGCCAGTTCGAGCATAGCCTGTTCTCCGGTTCGAGGGGCTCCTCTCTCCCTTATTCAGTTACCACTTACCTGATCAGGGTTAACATCTGTTCATGTAGCCGCAGCTGACTAGAAAAATAGGCTACCCTCTCATACAAGAACACGCAGCACATGTTGGTTCACTACAAACTGGGTACTTTATTACTCATTACATACGCAATCACATAACATTACAATATAACACATAACCTGCAAAGAAAAGTGAAAGATTAAGTTGTACACTCTAATAAGAATGGGTCGACATCACCTTAGTAGTGTGTAGCCTGCACTCAGTGGTCATCTAGGTTCCCGTCTCGTCTGTGCCTCGGCTCGCCTGGAAGTCACACCTCCGCAGTCACGGATACACGTCTGCACCACTATGCGCTGTTCCCTTCACCCTTCTCCGAGTCACTGGGACCTCTTCCTTATCGGCTACTCTCTCCTCTCTGGCTATTCTGCTAGGAGAGTATCTGTCTCTCGGTTTTTCTCCGCCTCCAAGATGGCGTCTGTCTTCCCTGGAATAAGTAGTAGCTTTATTGCTAACGGCTAGATGCCGCCTACGGACTGAACATGTAACTGCCTCAGACTTTCACTAATATAGAGGTGCGTTTCCTCATGGAAAATTCCGGCCCGTAACCTGCCGCCCACCAAATTCTTGTACCTCGCCGTACCAAGGACACGTTCCCGGCCGGCCGGCCTGATGTAGTGTCTTCGGCATGAAGAAAAATACAATCCTTCGATAAGGGCCGGCCTGAACCGGTTCTCTCCAAGCGAATAACACCTCATAACTAAAACATTACATTTGACCTAGAAGCATCCCAAGCTGCCGGAGCAGAAAGAAAGATGGAGTCTCTCCCGTTTGAGGCCTACCAGGCCTGAATTCAGCACGGCTCCATGAAATACCCTCACTACAGGACAGGTTATCCCTAATACTAACGAATCTATCCCCTAGGCTATGTGTGCAAGCCCTGATCTATGGGGAAGAACACAGAATCATGTCGAAGTGCCTAGTAAATAGGCTCCATTCACTACTCTAACCCTTAGACTTGAATGGTAAGAGACTGAAGTCACATTCAATCATCTTTTCCTCACAAGAAGGCCGGGAAAATCGAGCAGAACATTTCACCCTTGACTTCAGTCTATTATACATTCATTAAACAGAACTAATATCTGTGGAAGAATAATATGAAACAAAACTAACTGATCTATGTCTAGTACCAGGTGTGCAGAATTGAAGTAGTGAAGGAATACACTGAATAAAGCAACAGATAGAAATCAAAATGCCGATAGTAACCAGAATACCTCCTAATATCGGACGTAACATATGCAAATCAGGTAACCAATTAAAGAGCCAGTCAAACCAGCCCTGGTCAATGTGTTTTCTAACTTCTTCTGTCAAGTCATGTAGTTTATCAATGTGAGCTTGAATGGATTTTGTATGATCAGACAAGTTAAAACAACAAAGACCCTCAAAATCAGAACAATCGTGTCCATGTTTAAGCAAAAGATAATCAATGGCCGCTCGATTTTGCAAGATAGCTCTACGTTCACCCTGGGCGTCTAACAGCATGTCAGACAGGACTGTAGAAGTATGATTAATGGATTTTACCATCCAGCAGGCCATTTTCCCAATAGATTTGGCATTATAAACTGCCAAAGCAGGAACACCAACAATTGAAATAGCCAGGCTAAGGTATTCAGACTTGGAATATAAATGCAAAGATGAGTCACAATCCTCCTGTAACCTCACTGTATCTCGAATCACACGAGAGTTGGCATTCGGATGTGATGAAAACATTAACAAGCTCAGTCTAGTAATGGCACAAGGGCCTCCAGAAAAATTTGCGGGGATATATGGCCAGGAAGTATTACCACATGAGAAAAGCCATCCGGCAGGTAGTAACATCGTGCGATAATGACTGGGGGTAACTACCAAACTCTTGCAAGTCATGTTATTCTGAACAGAAGTACATGTTTTCGGTGTCCTTTGAAGGCACAAAGTCCGTTCATGAGCGGTGAATGAAGTGGCACCTTTCAATCTTAAACGCATACATTCAGAAATCGCACTAGGATCACAAGTAAGGAAAAAACACAAATCACCCCGTGTGATATTATAGGTAACTATTTGGGACTGGATGGGGGGTATCGGGTCTGACAGTACAGTACACAAGGGGCAATACTCATGGGTAGCAAAATCGCCCAGAAGAACATTGGGGCGAGCATTCGATATATTGAAAATATGAGTCAAAGTCTCCAATGAAGCAGGGACAGCAACTAAACAAGTTGCTAGAATGTCAGTTACCGATCTCATCGGTGTCAAGCAGAAATGAGGGGCTTTAGTCACTCGTTTGGCTAACGTAGTCCAAAAGTTCGACGACGAATCCCACGCAGCGAAGGAACGCGACACTCGGGTTCTCAACTCAGCCCGGGTTGATGGGATCCCTCCTCTCTCGTCGTACCAGCCCAAAAGGAGTCCAACGCCGACACATCCTGCAGCAACAGTCCAAAGAATGATCTGAAAGAGAATCGAATACAGGCATTATTCATTCTCGTAAGTAACATTTGTCAGCCGGGACTGCTTCCCAGCTATCTTTCCCTGGTCTCATAACTAAAATGGTGTTGTCTTGACCGGTTGCAATGACCTCTGCTTGTTCAGGGGGATTCTTAGGCGACTGCACCCAAACTCTGGCCCCAGGATTATCTGTGGAGCCAAAACCTTTCTGGCCTCGTACAGTTAGCAACGTTGGAGCAGTGCCTTTTGTGATCTCACCACTGAAAACAGGCATTATTAACAATTGAGCCACTCGGTCAGTTTGATGTATCAGTATGTCAATCTCACTGCTATTCAGCAGGAGCACCTTAATCTCTCCCTGATAATCACTGTCAATGATTCCTCCAAGCACCTGAACGCCTTTTACAGCCAGCCCCGATCTAGGGGCGATTAATCCGAAATTCCCAGTTGGTATATGAACACCAACACCAGTTTCAATGATGACTCGATCCTTACTTTTTATAACGGTGTCATCCATGGCATGCAAGTCTAAACCTGCCGACCCTGGGGTCGCTCTACATGGAGCCAAAGCTCCGGGAGTAATTTCCCAGTACATCACAGTCTCTCTGATTTCATTGGGCTTAGCATCAACATTCGGAGGAAACAAACGCATAAGTGGGGATTCAGCATTTAGAAAAGGACGGTTATTCAAAATCAATAGCGCTTGAGGCAAAAAGTCTCGCCAATTCTTATACTTGTCATCTGTTAATTTACGTAACTGATCTTTCAGCAGGCCATTCAACCTCTCCACAAGACCCGAGGCCTGTGGATAATATGGTATATGAAACACCCATTCAATATTGTTTTCCACACAGAATTCCTGTACCAATCTTCCACGAAAATGGGATGCATTATCAGATTGAATTTGGAATGGCACACCATAATACATCATAATCAATTCCAATGTTTTAATAGTATTCAATTGGGTAGCTTGCTTACAGGGAAGGGTCACCAACAGGCCACTGTATGTATCAACAATAGTGCAAACATATTGACAATTCCTACTCATAGGAAGTGGACCGATGTAATCAATCTGCCAAATTTGAACGGGCAATTTCCCGCGATGTAAATGACCTTTAACAATTTGGGGCACTTTGCGCTGCCTGATATGCTGACAAATGGGACAATGTAGAATAACATTTTTGATTAAATCTAGGGGAATATAAATTCCTCGATCAGCAGCCCACCTGCTAGTGGCTTTCTCTCCAAAGTGTCCTGCTTTCTGGTGGGCCCATTTCGCCAATCGAAGCAAAGTAATTTGACCACCACCATTAAAGTTACGAAAATGATCCTGTACAGTAGAATCCGTACTCAAGGAACAAAATTTCAAACAATCGCCAGCATCCAACATAATGCCAGCAGCGCCCAGTTCATAAAGGCGCACCATCCATGTGAGTAAGGTCTCACCAGCTCGCTGCCGAAATCGCTGCAAAATATCACTAATTTCTTGTTGAGTAAAATCCTCCAAAGAGTCTAAAGCAATACCATTCGGAACACCGGGAGCCTGCTGCAACTTCCGCCGAAAAACTGGATGCACCGAGACCGCGGGACGAGCATCACAAGGAGCTCGATCAGTACACATAGAGGAACAATCAGTGTAAGAAGCATCGACCCCACTCAAAGGACGAGCGCAATCACGGGGTGCACCATCAGAGGCGCAAGAAGCAGACTTACAATCACGGCCTGAGCGAGAGGACTCGCGCTTGGCAGACTCCTCACCCGAGGAACGAGAATCACTCGAGTTCCAGATATTACCATCCCATTCATCAGGATTCCAATCCAGTCCGGCTTTCGCCACGACCAGACGCACCTTTCGCGTCGAAACCCGACCACGCCGATTCTTGTATTTATAACGAACAATTCGCACAGCCGCCCTCTCGGCAATAGTTTGGTAAGTCTCAAGTTTGTCAGCAAGCAACGTATTTTGACATCGCAACAAAGTATGAGCATTCTGAATCTCAACAAAGTTCGCTTCCACATCCTGATGTAATTTCTGTAACTTCAACAACCTCTCATGCAGAATCCTGTACGCAGACAGAACAATCCAACCTCTACGCCCCAAAACGGGAAGCTCATCACCCTTAGATACCGGCGCCTTCTGTAAACAAGTAATCACATTAGCCGGCTCCGCCAGCTCCAAAAAAGAATTCCAATTCTCACTCAAACCAGTAGAATCAGCCCACTCACGGGTTAAGGCTTCATAAGGCGTTGAATCCCAGCCGGGAATATCAACGGGCAACTTAAAAGTAGATTTCGACTTTCTAGAAAACATCTCGGAAAAGAAAGAGAAGAAAAAGAGAAAGAGAAAAAAACTATACACACAATTAAATACAAATAATATACAAACGAAACCACGCATGCGCCGAAAGCAAACACGATACAACCACAACGCACACAGGTTTCGTAAACGGTTCGTGACGCCAAATGTTCTGCTTTGGTTTTCGGATCAGATAGAACCCGCTCATCAGAGCCTCACTAACCCAGCCAGAACGTTATCCTCTCCCCCTCCCTAGGGCCTATTTACAATAGGTAACCACATATATATCTACCACCTAAGGACAGGGAATTCCTACTCATACATACCAAGACCTCTTATAATCGGCGGCCTCGCGATCCCATCCCAGTCAAACCAGCCCTGGCCAATGTGTTTTCTAACTTCTTCTGTCAAGTCATGTAGTTTATCAATGTGAGCTTGAATGGATTTTGTATGATCAGACAAGTTAAAACAACAAAGACCCTCAAAATCAGAACAATCGTGTCCATGTTTAAGCAAAAGATAATCAATGGCCGCTCGATTTTGCAAGATAGCTCTACGTTCACCCTGGGCGTCTAACAGCATGTCAGACAGGACTGTAGAAGTATGATTAATGGATTTTACCATCCAGCAGGCCATTTTCCCAATAGATTTGGCATTATAAACTGCCAAAGCAGGAACACCAACAATTGAAATAGCCAGGCTAAGGTATTCAGACTTGGAATATAAATGCAAAGATGAGTCACAATCCTCCTGTAACCTCACTGTATCTCGAATCACACGAGAGTTGGCATTCGGATGTGATGAAAACATTAACAAGCTCAGTCTAGTAATGGCACAAGGGCCTCCAGAAATATTTGCGGGGATATATGGCCAGGAAGTATTACCACATGAGAAAAGCCATCCGGCAGGTAGTAACATCGTGCGATAATGACTGGGGGTAACTACCAAACTCTTGCAAGTCATGTTATTCTGAACAGAAGTACATGTTTTCGGTGTCCTTTGAAGGCACAAAGTCCGTTCATGAGCGGTGAATGAAGTGGCACCTTTCAATCTTAAACGCATACATTCAGAAATCGCACTAGGATCACAAGTAAGGAAAAAACACAAATCACCCCGTGTGATATTATAGGTAACTATTTGGGACTGGATGGGGGGTATCGGGTCTGACAGTACAGTACACAAGGGGCAATACTCATGGGTAGCAAAATCGCCCAGAAGAACATTGGGGCGAGCATTCGATATATTGAAAATATGAGTCAAAGTCTCCAATGAAGCAGGGACAGCAACTAAACAAGTTGCTAGAATGTCAGTTACCGATCTCATCGGTGTCAAGCAGAAATGAGGGGCTTTAGTCACTCGTTTGGCTAACGTAGTCCAAAAGTTCGATGACGAATCCCACGCAGCGAAGGAACGCGACACTCGGGTTCTCAACTCAGCCCGGGTTGATGGGATCCCTCCTCTCTCGTCGTACCAGCCCAAAAGGAGTCCAACGCCGACACATCCTGCAGCAACAGTCCAAAGAATGATCTGAAAGAGAATCGAATACAGGCATTATTCATTCTCGTAAGTAACATTTGTCAGCCGGGACTGCTTCCCAGCTATCTTTCCCTGGTCTCATAACTAAAATGGTGTTGTCTTGACCGGTTGCAATGACCTCTGCTTGTTCAGGGGGATTCTTAGGCGACTGCACCCAAACTCTGGCCCCAGGATTATCTGTGGAGCCAAAACCTTTCTGGCCTCGTACAGTTAGCAACGTTGGAGCAGTGCCTTTTGTGATCTCACCACTGAAAACAGGCATTATTAACAATTGAGCCACTCGGTCAGTTTGATGTATCAGTATGTCAATCTCACTGCTATTCAGCAGGAGCACCTTAATCTCTCCCTGATAATCACTGTCAATGATTCCTCCAAGCACCTGAACGCCTTTTACAGCCAGCCCCGATCTAGGGGCGATTAATCCGAAATTCCCAGTTGGTATATGAACACCAACACCAGTTTCAATGATGACTCGATCCTTACTTTTTATAACGGTGTCATCCATGGCATGCAAGTCTAAACCTGCCGACCCTGGGGTCGCTCTACATGGAGCCAAAGCTCCGGGAGTAATTTCCCAGTACATCACAGTCTCTCTGATTTCATTGGGCTTAGCATCAACATTCGGAGGAAACAAACGCATAAGTGGGGATTCAGCATTTAGAAAAGGACGGTTATTCAAAATCAATAGCGCTTGAGGCAAAAAGTCTCGCCAATTCTTATACTTGTCATCTGTTAATTTACGTAACTGATCTTTCAGCAGGCCATTCAACCTCTCCACAAGACCCGAGGCCTGTGGATAATATGGTATATGAAACACCCATTCAATATTGTTTTCCACACAGAATTCCTGTACCAATCTTCCACGAAAATGGGATGCATTATCAGATTGAATTTGGAATGGCACACCATAATACATCATAATCAATTCCAATGTTTTAATAGTATTCAATTGGGTAGCTTGCTTACAGGGAAGGGTCACCAACAGGCCACTGTATGTATCAACAATAGTGCAAACATATTGACAATTCCTACTCATAGGAAGTGGACCGATGTAATCAATCTGCCAAATTTGAACGGGCAATTTCCCGCGATGTAAATGACCTTTAACAATTTGGGGCACTTTGCGCTGCCTGATATGCTGACAAATGGGACAATGTAGAATAACATTTTTGATTAAATCTAGGGGAATATAAATTCCTCGATCAGCAGCCCACCTGCTAGTGGCTTTCTCTCCAAAGTGTCCTGCTTTCTGGTGGGCCCATTTCGCCAATCGAAGCAAAGTAATTTGACCACCACCATTAAAGTTACGAAAATGATCCTGTACAGTAGAATCCGTACTCAAGGAACAAAATTTCAAACAATCGCCAGCATCCAACATAATGCCAGCAGCGCCCAGTTCATAAAGGCGCACCATCCATGTGAGTAAGGTCTCACCAGCTCGCTGCCGAAATCGCTGCAAAATATCACTAATTTCTTGTTGAGTAAAATCCTCCAAAGAGTCTAAAGCAATACCATTCGGAACACCGGGAGCCTGCTGCAACTTCCGCCGAAAAACTGGATGCACCGAGACCGCGGGACGAGCATCACAAGGAGCTCGATCAGTACACATAGAGGAACAATCAGTGTAAGAAGCATCGACCCCACTCAAAGGACGAGCGCAATCACGGGGTGCACCATCAGAGGCGCAAGAAGCAGACTTACAATCACGGCCTGAGCGAGAGGACTCGCGCTTGGCAGACTCCTCACCCGAGGAACGAGAATCACTCGAGTTCCAGATATTACCATCCCATTCATCAGGATTCCAATCCAGTCCGGCTTTCGCCACGACCAGACGCACCTTTCGCGTCGAAACCCGACCACGCCGATTCTTGTATTTATAACGAGCAATTCGCACAGCCGCCCTCTCGGCAATAGTTTGGTAAGTCTCAAGTTTGTCAGCAAGCAACGTATTTTGACATCGCAACAAAGTATGAGCATTCTGAATCTCAACAAAGTTCGCTTCCACATCCTGATGTAATTTCTGTAACTTCAACAACCTCTCATGCAGAATCCTGTACGCAGACAGAACAATCCAACCTCTACGCCCCAAAACGGGAAGCTCATCACCCTTAGATACCGGCGCCTTCTGTAAACAAGTAATCACATTAGCCGGCTCCGCCAGCTCCAAAAAAGAATTCCAATTCTCACTCAAACCAGTAGAATCAGCCCACTCACGGGTTAAGGCTTCATAAGGCGTTGAATCCCAGCCGGGAATATCAACGGGCAACTTAAAAGTAGATTTCGACTTTCTAGAAAACATCTCGGAAAAGAAAGAGAAGAAAAAGAGAAAGAGAAAAAAACTATACACACAATTAAATACAAATAATATACAAACGAAACCACGCATGCGCCGAAAGCAAACACGATACAACCACAACGCACACAGGTTTCGTAAACGGTTCGTGACGCCAAATGTTCTGCTTTGGTTTTCGGATCAGATAGAACCCGCTCATCAGAGCCTCACTAACCCAGCCAGAACGTTATCCTCTCCCCCTCCCTAGGGCCTATTTACAATAGGTAACCACATATATATCTACCACCTAAGGACAGGGAATTCCTACTCATACATACCAAGACCTCTTATAATCGGCGGCCTCGCGATCCCATACGGATCCAGACCTCTCTGCCCATACGACAGTCTCAGCACAAGTGGCGGCCTCGCGATCCCATACGAATCCAGACCTCTCTACCCAGACGGCAGTCTCAGCACAAGTGGCGGCCTCGCGATCCCATACGAATCCAGACCTCTCTACCCAGACGGCAGTCTCAACACAATCGGCGGCCTCGCGATCCCATACGGATCCAGACCTCTCTACCCAGACGGCAGTCTCAGCACAATCGGCGGCCTCGCGATCCCATACGGATCCAGACCTCTCTACCTAGACGACAGTTCATACGATAGTTCATCCTATGATCACCATAACATACAAAAAGGGAATCAGTCTCACTATTCATCAGATCACACAAGGACTGCCAGTTCGAGCATAGCCTGTTCTCCGGTTCGAGGGGCTCCTCTCTCCCTTATTCAGTTACCACTTACCTGATCAGGGTTAACATCTGTTCATGTAGCCGCAGCTGACTAGAAAAATAGGCTACCCTCTCATACAAGAACACGCAGCACATGTTGGTTCACTACAAACTGGGTACTTTATTACTCATTACATACGCAATCACATAACATTACAATATAACACATAACCTGCAAAGAAAAGTGAAAGATTAAGTTGTACACTCTAATAAGAAAGGGTCGACATCACCTTAGTAGTGTGTAGCCTGCACTCAGTGGTCATCTAGGTTCCCGTCTCGTCTGTGCCTCGGCTCGCCTGGAAGTCACACCTCCGCAGTCACGGATACACGTCTGCACCACTATGCGCTGTTCCCTTCACCCTTCTCCGAGTCACTGGGACCTCTTCCTTATCGGCTACTCTCTCCTCTCTGGCTATTCTGCTAGGAGAGTATCTGTCTCTCGGTTTTTCTCCGCCTCCAAGATGGCGTCTGTCTTCCCTGGAATAAGTAGTAGCTTTATTGCTAACGGCTAGATGCCGCCTACGGACTGAACATGTAACTGCCTCAGACTTTCACTAATATAGAGGTGCGTTTCCTCATGGAAAATTCCGGCCCGTAACCTGCCGCCCACCAAATTCTTGTACCTCCCCGTACCAAGGACACGTTCCCAGCCGGCCGGCCTGATGTAGTGTCTTCGGCATGAAGAAAAATACAATCCTTCGATAAGGGCCGGCCTGAACCGGTTCTCTCCAAGCGAATAACACCTCATAACTAAAACATTACATTTGACCTAGAAGCATCCCAAGCTGCCGGAGCAGAAAGAAAGATGGAGTCTCTCCCGTTTGAGGCCTACCAGGCCTGAATTCAGCACGGCTCCATGAAATACCCTCACTACAGGACAGGTTATCCCTAATACTAACGAATCTATCCCCTGGGCTATGTGTGCAAGCCCTGATCTATGGGGAAGAACACAGAATCATGTCGAAGTGCCTAGTAAATAGGCTCCATTCACTACTCTAACCCTTAGACTTGAATGGTAAGAGACTGAAGTCACATTCAATCATCTTTTCCTCACAAGAAGGCCGGGAAAATCGAGCAGAACACCCCTCAAGACCACGGAATCTGCAGTAACTCCCTAAGCCACTTCTCCCCCCTTGTTGTGACTGGAGAAAGGACCATCACTACATCCCAAGCCTCCATCCCTCATGAACATAAAACCATCCACGGCTTCATCAATATTTCTTGAGCAAACCCCACCCTTCTGTAATAAGGCAACTCTGCATCTGTTCCAATGTTCTCCATTCTCCAAGACCACATGAAAATCAAAGGGCTGCTTAACCTTGAAAGGACTCCTGAATTTGGTCAGCCTTTTAGTTACTCTACCTGCTTTAATTTTCACCCCATTACCGCTAAAATTCTTCCCTTGCTTACAATCTTTCAACCAGGCTGGTATACAATCTTTCAACCAGGCTGGTACCAATCTATTGCCAGGAAACCTTCCTCTCATTACTTCAAATGGAGATTCACCCAAAGTGTCTTGTTCGGTGGTGCAGTAAGCCCACACCATATAATCAACATCTTTTTTTTTTTTAAAGACCTTTATTGAACCAAAAAAAACAAAAAAAAACACAGTTTGACACAGCTGTCTTCCGCCTACAACCCCGTCGGGCCGGAAGCAGCATAGGAACATCATGAAGTTACACATTGTGCAAATTTAACACAGCATGCCGCCTACAACCCATCAGGGCCGGCCGCGTACAAAAAAAACATATATGTCAGGTAAATCCAGGCAACCCGAGAGGCAGTCAAAAAACAATTATGGCATCTCAGTATTAAAGGACAAAATAAATAGTAGGGAAGCAATAACAAGGTGGGAGGCTAGCATATGTTTCACACCGCACAGCCCTCACCGCCACGCATTCAAAGAGGACCCCCCCGACAGGCCAGGCATCAGTACTCCAAGCGCAGCATACCTACGGGGACGCCCGACGGCCTCCCCACATCCCCGCCCGCCGCCCCCTGCATAATACGGCAATAAGAGGCCTCGGGACCAGACAGCCCACGCCTATAGGAGAGATCAGGCACCAGAGTCTCCGAACTCACCCAGCGCACCCCATTCATCCCCAGTGTGCGGCCAGCTTAGGAAGAAATAGCGTCCGTACCAACATGTGCCTGAGGGTACTGAAGCAGGTACCCCCTCAAGGGGTCCCATATGTCCCTGGGCTTGGAAGCAGTCGGCAGGAGGTCCGCATACAGAGTCAATTGATCCTGCCATCTAATCAGGTCCTCCAGCCAGTTCTTGAACTTGGGAGCCCGTCCTCTCCCCCATCTGCAGGCTACCTTACGCTTGGCCAGGAGGAGGCAAAATGAGCCGAACTTCCTGTGAGGAGCCGGTATGCCCTCCGTACAACCTAAAACACCCACTAGTGGGGTCGGCGGCAAGGGGGCCGCAATCATCTTCCCCACCGCATCAAACACAAGCAGCCAGAACGCATGCACTGAGGGTCAGGCCCACGCCAGGTGGAGCATGTCCGCCCCCTCGGCCCCGCACCGAGCACACATGGTATCCTCCCTCAGCCCAAACCTATGCAACTTCATGGGGGTGTAATAGTATCGCTGAACGAATTTGTAGTGCTTGACCCGAAGCCTGCTATTAGCCGCAATCTGCTCTGTCTGCCTGCAACTAAATAGCCAGTCTCGGTCAGTCAATGGCTGTCCTAACTCTTCCTCCCAATTGCCCAGTGCGGCACATTGCGCATATTCCGACCCAGAGTATATGGATCGGTAAAGTATCGATACCAGATGAGAGGCAGTAGTAGCACGTAGCAACGCATGTAGCTGGGGTGAAGTCTCCGGTTCTGCCGGATAGTCCGATGTGACAGCCTGAACCCCGGCTCGGAGCCGAATGTACAGGAAGGTTTCCATGACGGTGGGGGCAGGGTCAGCACACAGCTGCTGTAAAGTAATGAACCTGCCGTCCCTGTATAAATCACCCCAGGTACGGAGCCCCCTGTGCTGCCTCAGTTTAGTGAAAATACCTTCCTGCAACAGTGGTATGCGAGGATGGTACACAAGCGGGAGCAGCGGGGAATACAACAAAGGCAGCCCCGTCCGCTGCATGAGCCACTCCCAAGCGCGATTCGTACACTCCACAGTGTCGGGACTGCGTTCTCGGCGGGAGGTGGGCCTCCACAATGCCCCACCCAACGGCACGGGATCAGCCAGCCAATGCTCCGTGGCCACATGCGCCGTGTACCGCGGGCCGCTCGTCCAGTAGTGCGCATAGTGGGCCTGAGCGCACTGATAATACAGTTCAAAATTTGGCAGATCCAAGCCCCCCGCCGCGTACGGTCGAGCAAGCACATCCCACCGAATGCGGGCCTGTTTCCCTCCCCACACCAGCCGCAAGAGCTCAGTGCGCAGGGCGGCGAAGAACACTCTGCCCGGATGATAGGGAATATTCATGAAATAGTAAAGCATTTTCGGGAGAACAACCATCTTTATCAGAGATGCTCTGTCTGCAAGAGACAGCGGCAGGGCTATCCATCGTGTGATAGAGTCTTTCATGGCATCGAGCGCTTGCCCATAGTTGTCTCTCATTAGTTCCTCCCGATCCGCCGAAACATGCACCCCCAGATATCGCAGCGTAGTGGCGCACCACTCCAATGGAAAGTCAGCCTGAAAACGCGACACCGCCGCAGTAAGGGGGAATATCTGGGATTTGGCCCAGTTAATGTGGATACCCGAGAGCCCCCCGAAACGCACAAACTCCCTCAATAATGGATTCAAATTTGTCTCCGGATCCTTGACATAAAGGGTGATGTCATCCGCGTAAAGCGAAATAAGGATGGGGCGTGGAGGGCAGATAAGCGCCTTGTCCTGGTGATATTGCCGCACCCGAGCCGCCAAGGGTTCCACTGCCAACGCAAACAATAGAGGCGATAACGGGCACCCCTGTCTGGTACCCCGGGAGAGTGCCACGGCAGCAGAGGTGTGGCCATTTACCATCACCCTAGCCACTGGTGCAGTGTATAGCAGCCGTATCATAGCCGAGAAGCCTACCGGGAACCCCATGTTGCACAAGACCGCATGAAGATATTCCCACTCGATAGAGTCAAACGCCTTAGTGGCGTCCAAGAAGACAGCGGCCAACGGGAGGTGCGGGGCCACCTGATGCATGATGGAGAAGAGAGTGCGCAAATTATGAGACGTCGCTCTCCCAGGGATAAATCCCGTCTGGTCCAGTAACACCAGCTTATCCATGAGGAGATTTAGTCTGTTAGCTATCATTTTAGTAAAAATTTTAATATCCACGTTGATTAGCGAGAGAGGCCTATAGGAATCACACTTATCGGAGGGTTTCCCAGGTTTCAACAGGGAGATAATAAGGGCTTCCCTCATCGTGGCCAGCAATACCTGCGCTTCCAGCGACTCCGAGTAGACCTCCAGCAGCACTGGCGCGAGGTGTTCAGCATATAACTTATAGAAGTCAGCCGGCAGACCGTCGGATCCGGGCGCCTTCCCCGTTGGCAGTTGGGCAATAGCCTCCCGAATCTCCTCAAGTGTAAACGGGGTAGCAAGGAACTCCCTCTGCCGCCCACTTAGATATCCCAATGTGACGTCGCCAAAGAAGGCAGCAAATTCAGTAGAGTTTACCCCTTTGGAGGAATATAGTGACTCATAGAAGTCGGTGAAGGTATTCAGAATCTCCAAACCATCCCTGTGCCTATCCCCATTGGCATCCTCGATTTCCAGCACGTAGTTCGTATACTGTGGTTCACTAATGTCGCGCGCCAAAGCGCGCCCCGGCCTGCCTCCCTCGCCATAGCGTCGGGCAGTAATATAATTCCCCCGAAACCGGGCTTTCCGCTCTGCCGTGGAGGTGTAGTCAGTGATGATGTCTCACATTTTAGCCCGCCCCTCGCCAGAGTCTCCGCGCCACAACTCCCACTCAAGCACCTTTAGTTGGCCCTCAAGCAGGCAAAGGCGCCGGCGCAAGTCACGCAACACTCCATAGCTTTTCGCCATGCAGGTGCCCACCTGCGCCACAGACCCCCTATTGCGGGCAAGGAAATCAACAATCTCTTCCTCTAGTTCCTTTTTAAATACTTCGTCCAGAAGGGCCCCCGGGACAGCCTCTAGCTGCAAGGAGTGGCAATAAGGTTCGGTATCTCAAGCGTGAGGCACACAGGCGAATGGTCAGAGAAAGTGCGGGCAAGGTGCTCCACCGCGCAGGCCCAGTGGCACAACCCCCGAGACCCCAGCCAATAATCCAGCCGCGACCAGGTCGCCTGTCCCGTCGAATAGTATGTACCCTCTCTGTCGTCTGGGTGCGTATATCGCCAAAGGTCAGTAAGCCCCTCATGCGCGAGGAGCCCGGCCATCGCCGCCTGACTACGGGTGTAATGATGCGGGAGTGCCTCAGATCTGTCCACCCGGGGGTCACTGACTGTGTTAAAGTCCCCAGCCCATAGGACGTGTGTGGCTCCCACCCCCACTATCTGTCCCCAGAGGGAGTGCAGGAAATCTGGGTCATCAACATTCGGCCCGTAGCAATTTACAAGCACAACAGACTGCGTGCCCAGCGTGCCCCACAGCATACAACTCCTCCCATCCCTACTCCTCTTCTGTCCAGCACATACAAACGGAGTACCCCGATTCACAAGGATGACGGTGCCTCTGGCATACGTAGAATAGGATGAAAACACTCGCACAGAAGCCCACTTACACCCAAACGCCGGGTCCTCACCCGGGGCCATGTGTGTTTCCTGGAGGAGCGCTACACTAATATGATGCCTATCAAGGTATGCGAGGATCTGCCACCGCTTACGGGGGTCCCCTAGCCCTCAAACATTCCAGGACAGGAGTTTCAATTTGGTTAGGGCAGGTTGCGCGTGCGTACCGAACAAGCCATACCTAGCAAATGACCATGTGTTATCCACCCTTCCAGTGCCTCCCTCTCTCTATGTGAAAAAGTGCCCTCAGGATAATGCCCTCCCACGTTCACAGCTGCCAAAATGATTGTCGATGCCTCCCGTCCCCTCCACCCACCCCCGAAAAAACCCAACCAACCCACTGCTGCACCCAATCCCACCCACAACAGCACCCCAAACGTGCCGGTATCCCCACAACCCTTCCCCACCCATCCCACTAGCGACCTCAACAGGTGGGTCAACAGAAAGTCAATAACATTTCTACCCCGTGGGGGACTTCCCATGATGGGGGCGCCTGTGGACCCAGAGAACCCTCCCGCGCCCCTCTCTTCCTTGGTGTTCAACTACCTCCCAGTAGGTAGGAGCCTAGAGAGGGAGCATTGGGAGGGAGCCTGGCTAAACATCAAAATTCGCACGTATCCCCTTACTCAGTAAATGCACAAGCAGGTGTGCGCTACGGGTTCAAACATTGCCAGGATCAAGTGTAATCATGCCTTATACATCCCCACAGGCCACTTATCCGAAAGAGAGACAATTCCATGCAGCACACATCTAATGGTTCACATCACCACCCCAGAATAAATCTCTCACCTCCAGCCGCCATGGTATAGTCAGTCCAACTGCAGAGTCCATGCCAATGTCCGGGACCGGAGATGCTCATTCCCCCCCCCGCTCCGCAAGGGCAGGCGAAGAGGAACGCGGCCCCCCGTCTTCCAACGACAGGTCGGGCGAGCGACGTCGCAGCGTCTTAAGGAACTCTTCCGCTTGTTGTGGGGTCCCACACAGGATCGTGCGACCCTGATGCCGGAGGCGTAATTTCGTCGGATACAGAAGGGCGTATTCCACGCCGGCCGCGCGTAGTTTTTGCTTAACAGCCACAAATTTGCGTCTCGCCTCCTGCACAGTCACCATAAAATCCAGGAATATGGAGAACACTGCGCCTTCAAACTGTAAATTTTGCTGTTCTCTTGCCCGCCGCAAGGCCACATCACGGTCTCTATAATTAAGGAGTCGTGCCACGATAGGTCGAGGCGGACCTCCCGGCGGCGGCCGAGGCCCCAGCGATCTGTGGGCCTGCTCCACTATCAGATGAGACGAGAATGCTTCAGCCCCAAAGGTCGTCAGGAGAAGTCTCTCAACGTAGTCCTCCATCCGTCCGATATTGGTACTCTCCGGAATCCCCGTGAGGCGGATGTCATTCCTGCGGCTGCGGGCCTCCAAATATTCGTTCTTCGCCGCTATTACCTTCAGGAGGCGATCCATCTGCGTCAGCTGCTTATCCATGGTGCCCGTGCGATCCTCATTGTCTGAAATACGCTGCTCCATGTCCTTCAGCTGTTCCTCATGCTTATCCACCTTCAGAACGAGAAAGTCGAGCCTGGTGTTCATGGTGTCCATCTTCCCCAACAGCCTGTTGACACTCTGCTGGAGCAGCTGCAACATTTCCTTGACCTCATTTTGCGGGCTCGCCACCGGAACGGGTGGCGATTCCCGCTCCTGCCCGGGGGGCTCCTCCGTCCCCGAGCGAGTGCCCGCCTTCTTGGACTCAAAGTGGAGCTTCTGTTGGCGCCCATCCGATTTTCCCATCTCGGCAGGCCCAGCGTTATACGCAGTGGCACTTTACGCAGCGGGGTCGTCCATGCACTACCAGTGGGTCCGTTCGCCCCTAGACTACAGCCGGCAGCCTCGATCCCAGTGCCCCCGCCTGCACGGCCCTGAGGGGACCAGCACGTCAATATCCAAGCGGGGGGAAATCGGGGCAGCTCTCCGCCACTAGTTGGCAAGCCCCGGGGCAAGCTCCTCGCGCACAGCCGATCCAGCCCCACGGGCCTCCTCCCGGACGGCTAAGGGCCAGCTGTCCCCACTTCGTAACGCAATCTCCCCCACAAGTTCACACAGGGCTATGGGGCAGCCGAGGAGCTCAAGTAGTCCGTAGGATAGTCCCCGATAGGCCTACAGCGTAGCCAGCAGCACCCCAATGGACCCCCCCGGTCAGCTCCATGCAGCGGCAGTACAGGTGAGGGGTCCCACAGCGCGCCCCCGGTCCAACCTCAGCCCCATCACGGGCAGCAGCAACCGCGGGCAGGAAGGCGCCCAATGCAGCCAGCCAGGGTCACAGGATGGGTGGTCCGTCCTCCGCAGCGCCGAGATGCGCAAGGTGAGCCCCACAGAGGCAAGCAGCCCCCACAGCCTGAAGCGAGGACGCCAGCCCCCGCCACCGCTCCGGCGATCGGCACTTCAGCGCGGGAGGTACGGTCAGATCCGGGCGCCCGCCAAAGTAGAGTAGCAGAGGTCAGCGGCGCTCTTCCGCGGCGCAAACGGTGCCTCACAGCAAAGGTGCAGCTTTATTTTTCAGGCGCGACTCGGCCGCAGCATCAATCCGAGCTCCAGGCGGCCGCGCGCCACTCTCAGCAGCTCCGCTAGCGGTCCGCGGCCTCCCGCCTCGTGGCCGCGCCGAGCTCGCGTACCGGCAGTGTCCGCCCCAGAGCTCCAGCGCCGTCTGCTGGCAACCTCCCGGGCAGCTTGTCAAGGTCGCCGCGCCTCCGTCTCGCCACGTAGCGGGCTGTAAATTTCACCGATGTCAGTCACCGCTCTCCGCCCAACAATCCAGGCAGCATGCCACACGGGGAACGCGCGAAAGTGCAGATTAATGTAGGATCACTGGGCCAGGCAGCCAGAGCCTCACAGCGGTGCGGCCATCTTGGTCTGGCGCCACCTAGCGCCCCCCCATATCATCAACATCTTCCTCAGCATCCTGATTAGACACACAAGCCATCTGAATGACTCCCTTAACCAACCTATTAGCCCTTACCACTATGTCATTCCCTTCGGGATTGTACAGCGAGGTGCTCTGGTGTTTGATATCATTTTTACATAAAAATTCCTCCATGACCTGGGAAGTAAGATGCGTACCATTGTCTGTCACTAGGACGGAGGGAACTCCTTCCTCATGGAACACTTTTCTCAAGGCCTGAACCGTGGCACTTGTGGTAATATCACTCATTAATTTCACACAACCAACCACTATGAATAGGCGTCCATGCATACCATGGCAAACCTCAAGCCACTGCGTACCTCAGACATCGGACCTATGAAATCCACATGAACTGTATGCCATTGCAACCCCGGATTTCCAATGTGTCCCATGGTAGTTTGATTACCAACACAAACATGCCTCTCACTTTCTTTACACACACCTTGTTTCCCAATGGTATCCATGAGCCATTGCAACCACTTTCCATCTCAAATTAACTGGCGGCACAAATTTGTTCACCCCTCATACTGACTGCCACATATCGACAACTTATCTAAATGGTCGCAGGGAATTGGCAACACAACTATCTCTAGACAGCATTTTGTTCTAAAACAGTCTTGCCAAAAAAAAGTATGTCATCCTGAAAGTAAAGGACATTTACCAACCCTTTGAAAACTTCAGCGAATCCTCCTTTGAAACACACTTGCAGCCTATTATAGTCCAAAGGGCATCCTAGTGAATTGATAAGTTCCATCTATAGTGATGAATGCTGTGAGCTATTTGGAGTCTCCATGGAGCTTTATTTAATGGTAGGCGCTCTTTAAATCCAATTTCGAAAAATTGCTTCCACCCTTCAACAACAGAATAATTTCCTTAATGTTGGGATGGGGGTTTGTATCTGCCGCAATGTTTTGGCTCAGCGACCATAAGTCCACACAAAATCTAAGCTGCTCATAAGGCTTTCACGTAATAACCACAGGAGAAACACAGCTTGACGCCTCCACAGGTTCTATAACACCCTGTTGCAAAGTTTGGTGAACAGTCAAAATATCGATCTTTAAATATAGAAGTACATTTATATCGAGTTTTAAATATCGTAGCGACAGAATATCGACATCAAGAATATCGAGAACCAGAATATCGAACTTAAGGTAAGAAATAATGATGTTGCAAATATCGATGGTAGTAATATCGATAGTAAAAACTTATTGATGTTAATAATATCGATATTTATATTAGTGTTATGTATTTTAGTGTGTATTTTATATGTATGTGTTCTATATTTTTTGTTAAGTATTGTACTGTTTTTTTAAATATATGGTTACAATTTGTAGAAATTAGTAATTTAAAAAAAAAGTAAATTATGCATTTTAGTACTGTAGCGGGTTGTGGGTTTATAGGGGAATAGGGTGGGAAGTAATTTAATTATAGCAAATTAAATAATAATTTTTAGGAATTTTTAATTATTTGTAATTACATTTTGGGGCCGATTCCGATCTCGCTTGGAAGGGCACCGAATCGGGTTCGGCCGGAAAAACTACAAGCCGTACGCGTGTTTTCCGGCTGACTCATACAGCTGTACGAGCGAGCAAGTATGATCCGAGCTACATGAAATTCAATGACCGAGTCGTTTCCTGGTCCGAACCGCTCCGTACGTCCCGGTCGGAAGCTAACTGTGGCGTGCAATGAATGCGATTTACAACCGAGCCGGTACGATGCACGCATCGGACAGCCTGTGCGAGCCGGAGTGTCCGGCTCGCAAAAGCTCCCGGAGTCGGACTTTAGGGGTACGCGTTGGACCCCTGACACCCGCAGCGTAATTCATTTTGTTGTTAATTAATTATTAATTGGTTATTAATTTCTATTAAACATAATTTATTTCCATTGATAATTATTTTTTTTATTAATTATTAATTTGTTACTCACTTTTATTAAATATTATTTATTGTTATTGATAATTAAATAAATGTTAATTAATTATCGGTTGGTTATTACTTTTTATTAAATATTTTCCATTGGTATTGATAATTAATTTATCGTTAATTAATTATCAATTGCAAAATATTTTTTTTTAATTGAAAATGAAATTAATTTTGTGACATTTTGGTGCCGATTCCGATCCGGGAAAAAAAATTTGCGTACGACTCGTATCCGTATATTTTCACGTACGAATCGTACAAGTACCGTAAAACTGCGAAGTACGATTCGTACGTGGAAAATACATACGAATAGCGTCGGGAAAAGTGTCCGATAGGGAGCTGGACATTTTTACGTGCAAATCGTAAAACAGAAGTCCGAGCGCGCAAGTACGATCTGTACCGCCCATCCGAATACACAACTGCATGTAAAAGGCCCCGTACGGAGCGAACGCTGTAGCCTACATGTACACGGGTAAACTTGTGCCCGGATACGAGTTGTACAGCCCCCCTCACCCCGCACATGTCAGCACCGTGCCCCCGTATGTCAGCACCGTACCCCCCCTCCACACCGTACCCCAACACCGTAGCACAGCCCGCACCTGTACGCGCCGCACCCCAGGTCTGTCTCCCAGCCCCGCACCTGTACGCCCGTACCCCAGGACCGTACCCCAGCCCCCCACCTGTACGCGCCGCACCCCAGGCCCGTCTCCCAGCCCCGCACCTGTACGCCCCGTACCCCAGGACCGTACCCCAGCCCCCACCTGTACCCGCCGCACCCCAGGCCCGTCATCCAGCCCCGTACCTGTACGCACCGTACCCCAACACCGTAGCCCAGCCCCGTACCTGTACGCACCGTACCCCAACACCGTAGCCCAGCCCCACACCTGTACGCACCGTACCCCAACACCCTAGCACATCGCCGCACCTGTACACACCGTACCCCAACACCGTAGCACAGCCCTGCAAATGTACGCACCGTACCCCAACAGCGTAGCACATCCCCACACCTGTACGCACCATACCCCAACACCGTAGCACAGCCCCGCACCTGTACACACCGTACCCCAACCCCGTAGCCCAGCCCCGTACCTGTACGCACCGTACCCCAACACCGTAGCCCAGCCCCGCACCTGTACGCACTGTACCCCAACACCGTAGCACAGCCCCGCACCTGTACGCATCGTACCCCAACACCGTAGCCCAGCCCTGCACCTGTACGCACCGTACCCCAACACCTTAGCACAGCCCCCCACCTGTACGCGACGCACCCCAGGCTCGTACCCCAGCCCCATACCTGTACGCACCGTACCCCAACACCGTACCCCAGCACCCTCACCCAGCATCGCGTATGTACGGACCTTACCTACGCGAAAAAGACTCGTACAGAACCAGGACACTGTAAAACAGCACAAGGAGAGTCAATTCGACTTGCACAACACCACAAAACACTTTAACATGACAAAATGCATCTCTATGACTGACCTGGCACATCCAAACAGGCAAACAGAGGCCCTAAATCACAACCACCTCTTATAACACACCCACCACAAATTCAAACCCAGCCACACCCACAAATGGACCAATAAAAAGGGCCCACACACACAACCCATGAGCCTTTGCAACAGACCCACTGCTGACAGACCCCACAGACAAACAACTGCACCTTACTTACACCTTAACTACACCTTCACTTACACACCTTCACACAACCTCATTCACAAACACCCCCTCTTCACATTCACACACACACCGTCACATTCACATCCACACACCCACAACCATCCACACCCACACCCCACACCATGCCCACAGACAAGAATCCAAAGTTCACAAGGGCGGAGCTGGACCTCAAAGTCATTAGAGTCGAGCCAAAGCTGTTTGGAGCATTGGTCAGACAGACCAGCATAGCCCAAAAAACAAGCCTGTGGCAGAGGATCGTCGATAAGGTGAATGCTGTTGCGCCCATCCGAAGGACCAGGCATGAATGCCAAGCCGGGTGATACGATCTGCGCAGGACAGTCAAGAGGAAAATGAACTAGGAATACGCCCAGAGTAACATTACGGGAGGCGGGCTGCCCTGCAGACCCGTACATTACCATCCCTGGGAGGAGAAGGTGATGGCCATGCTTCCGCCAGTGGGAGTACACGGAGTCGAAGGAGTCGCAGAGCCTGGTGAGTACACAAACAACTCACGTAACATGGGGGGAATGCCATCCACACCACAAATACACCAAATGCATGCAACTTCCCCCAAGCCCTCACCGCACACAACCACACTCTAAAACCACGCTCATGCCACTAACGTCTCCATGCCCCATTCACAAATAAAGGCAATGCCATGTCCCAGGCCACACCAACCACAAACCCAATACTGGATGTCCGAGATGCTGGGAGGGTGGGGCTCACACAACACATTGTGCAACTCCGAAGCAGACACCAATGCCCTCAGCCCATATGGCCTAGGTACATACCCATGCACCATGCCCAATGCACAGGGACTGGCAAAGTACTGACAAGGTAGCTGACACTTGGCCCTGCTGTATGCAGCACAAGGCCCTTCTGTGACCACTGTACACTCAAACACCAACTACACAAGCTCAGGTATCTAGCACAGGCACTCAAACTCACTGTCATGCCAGCATGCACCATGAGGGGACAGACACATCACCTGGGAGACCCAATGACAAATCACACTACACCCAACAGCAGGCCCGGTCACACACCCCCCCTCACACAAGCACACACCCCCGGGGCAGGCAACGGATTTACCCACTCTCACAATGGACATGTGACACAACAGGACCAATCCATCGCCAAATAAGCATCCGAGCCAAAATTCTACTGGTCAAACACTCAGGAGAACATACCAAACTGTCCCCCGCAACATACCCATCCCCAAGTGGACATTGAGAGGAATGCTAGGCACATCCAACTACCTGGAGGATCTGTGACAACTTGAATATGTATGAAACATGGATGTGGCATGAAACAGCATTAACATTGTCTCTCTCTCACACACAGGGCAACGTCATCGACCTCCCCCCAACAATGGGGGGAACAATCACAGTCCCAGGCTCAGCGTGAAGATGATCCCACCGGCAGCGACGACTCTCACCACTCCGTGGATGACCCCGACCAACCTGGCCCCTCTGGTGCCCAAGCCCCTGCAGCACCTGCGTCAGGTACATCTGTGCCAACCACCACCCCCATTCCTGCCACATCCCAGGAGACACCCAGGAGCCCTGCTTGCACTGAACAACACAGCCAGTCTGACCAGGACGGACAAGGTTCTCCGGTCACCCAGGAGGAGGCAGACAACCCTGATAATGCCATCCCTCAGGGGTCCCATAGACCCGATGTGCCCACAACGGCAGGCCAGGCTTGTGTGGGCAGGGGTGGTGGGAGTGGAGGCAGGCGGAGGTGCGAACCTGACCAGCCAGCTGAGGGAACCTGTATGTCACACATACGCCACATCCTGGACACATACCGGCGTGACACCAGGGGCATCAGCCAGGTAGTGTCGTGCCTCACAGACATGAAGGGGACCCTCGACGATATGAAGAACCTGCAGGCCGAGCAACATGCCAGTCAACAACAACACCAAGGACGGATGGAGGCAAGACCGGCTGAGCTCCTGTCGGTTCAAACGGACATGAGCCGTTCACTCCGTCGGATTGCCGACAACATGGGCAACCTCCCTGTGACACCAGGCGAAGACCAGCACCAGCCACAGGGAGGGAGGAGGAGGAGGAGGATTCGTCCGACGGAGCATCACAGACATCGTCAAGGCCTGCATATGAGGGTCCCCGGAGGAAGGTGGGTCGTCTACGGAAAAGACCGTGGGAGTCAGCGGACCATCCACATCTCCCAGGTCACCTGGCCTGGCACCTGGCCCTCTGGCGCAACAGCACCACCTCACCCAATGACATTCTCTGCCACATGGACTTGCTGGTCACAGTCTGACCAATGATGACCAACACTGTGGTCTGGACTCTGATGACTCCAACTGACAAGGATGCCATCTCCCTCTGTGAACTTTGGATTCTATGCACCCGATAGAGCACCTTACTTCATCTACCAAAAGACTTACCCCACCAAAAATAAATACTTTATTTTGTCATGAGATGTTGCTGTCATTTGGCATTATTCCCCAACATATGTGTGTGTAAATGTCAAACTATGCCTGAGTGTTGAACTAACTCCACACATCCATACCCTGAGATCGGAGTCTGGTACAGGACACACATGGGTCACAATGTATCATTCAATGCAGACATGGAGCACAATACTCACCTGTGATGGCCTCAAGCTGCTGAGGGGGTGCATGCAATACTGTGCCGACAGACCTATTTGGAAGACTACCATTAAGGCGTAGAGGTCATGCCTCATTCGGAGGTTCCCGGAGAGGGAGTCCCAGGTATGTGTTCCCAGGTGGGAGAACTATGTCCTGCATGCTGGAGTACGGTGGATCTGAAGAATGGTGGCCAGGTCAAGGTTGGATGCACGGAGATGGCACTACCGGGTCTCGGATGACAGTGGTACAAGGTTGGTGTTGGGTCGGGGTTGTGGCCTGCCTCTTGAGTGTGGGTGGGGAGTCTGAAGGTCATCCTACAGCACACAGTGATCCATTGCAGCTATCTCTGCTGGACGGTGATGTGGCTGGGGCGCGGGATGTTGCAGCTGAGGTGTGCACATGCAGCCTGGATGTGGACAAGTGTCCTGGGGGTTTGGATGTGGCTGCCCCATAGAGGGCAGGGCAGTATTTGACACGGATGTTGTCGTTGACCTGGGGGATGGTCCGTCTTTTCTTGGAGTGGATCTATCTGGAGATCATGTGCATAATGCAGAGGGTGTTGCAGTCTGAGGCACAGATGCTGGTGATTACCATGGCAAATGTGAGCAAGTAATCCATGATTCACACCATCTTGTGTGCATGGACACTGGGTGCTTGTGCAGGGTTTCTGCGGGTGAGACACAAGCAGTTGACCCAGCTGTAAGGGGACTATCCTCAGATGTTGACCTCAGTCCTGTACAAGTCCAGCCTCAGGTGGCTGCTGTTCTGCCATTCATCAATGGATCCCATGCAATCTAGAATATTGGAACAGGCAATGTCTGCGCCCTTGGTGAGGGAGAAGAGCACCTGGCTGTCAATGGCATACGAGTTGATGATGAGGTTGTGTGCGCATGTGATGGTGGAGAGGGGGGTCCTGGACACATTGTAGTTTGACACGCTTGTTGAAAACTAAAACAGCGATATGATTAAGCATTCACTAAAGACACAAATTCTCTCTAGTTAAAACATGTTTCTTGTCTTATGTTGACTAATGTCTGGACTCCATTTTGTATTGTCATGTCTCCACGTGCCTTGCACGAGAAGAGTCCTACCTTTTCGCTAGTTGCTCTTGTAATCTGCCTAGTAACAGTCTAAAAATAGCTCTTTTGTCCGTCTGGCGCATGTCCAGACTTGACCACATCTGTTATCAGTTAGTCCTTGTTTGACCATGTTTTCGCGGGCTCAGGAAATTGTTAACTCCGCCCACATATTGATCCTGTATCGAAAATGTCCATAAATGGTAATGAATTTTGCTCTATATTGTATCCACCCACTTATGAGCCCCTCTGTTGTGTATAAAAGGGGACCACGTACGCAAGTTCTTTGTGCTACTCTATGCAATACTGAAGAGTGTTGTGTAGGTTGTAGGACCACCCTTAAGGGTTAATAAACTCTGTCTTCGTATTTGCAGTTTCCGTGCCAACTTTCTTCTAGCTTTCGTTACAGGAGAGCGAACCCTTGTATTTTGCGGGCCTAGCTGGGGCCTGTACTCATCAATTGGCGCCCGTCACGTGGGACTCATCGGCGACTCGGATGCTCGAAGGACTGGTCGTGACGAAGGTGAGGAATTTGGCCGGGGATGTGATCACTGCCAGCGGCATTTTTAGTCCTGGCATCCCGAGGTTTCTTCCTTCCCTTCCGAGCTGACCATCTGGGTGGCGCCGGTCCTCGACTGAGACCTCTTCTGTCGGTTTGCCGTGTGATAGCCGTTGGGGCGAATTTTGGAACTTGGCAGTTGGAATCTGGACACTCTTGATTGGTAAGAACCGTTGTACAGTACTTGCTCCGAGTTTTGAAGCCTGGGTTGGCTATTTGCGTTTGATTTGTGATGACCGGTCATATTTTGTATTGATTATTGTGAGAATATATGCGTTGCAACACATATAGGCAGGTAATGTGGAGATATTTCTCCGGAGTTGTTTAAATTTGAACGGCGCAAAGTTTAAGTGCCATTTTTGATAAAACTGCATATTTTGCATTATTTTTGAGCATGCCTGCTTTTAGCGCACTCCGTAAGTGGTGTTGCATCTTTGGAAACCGGTTAAATCTTGAGGAATCTGCTCCAGCCCCCCCAGAGGGGACTCCTAATAGGGATATGTATGTGAAGCATGGTCTTTCCTCTATAATGTACAGCACAGTGTGGAGGAAATACACCAAAAAGGATCCTGAGTTACGATGGCCTTTGTATGGATCGTTTGATATGCGTAAGATTGAGTATGTGGAACAGTGTATGTGTAAACGGCGTGCTCGGCAAGACATGTTTGAATGTGTACGGTTATGGGTGAAGGAAGTGCGTGAGCGAGAGAAACGTGAGAAAGCGTTGATTGATAAAGAGCAACGAAAAAATGATCATGTGAGAGCACAGGAAGCGAAGCGTCGGGAGGAAAGAGAACTGGCGGAGAGACAAGAGAAAGAGCGTAGGTTGCAAGTCTCAGGTCAATATGCTGTCCGTCAGCCACTTTATCCTGTCCTTACTAATCTTGAAGATGATTTTCATTTATTAGATCGCTCTCCGCCCCCTTATGTTGGCGCGTCTGCCCCGAGGTCACAGGATTCTGGATCGGTTTCGGATAAGGTAGACACGCGGTCCATGTTATCAACTGAGCGTATGGGTGAGCTTCGGAAAATTTCTTTTCGCGCGCTTAAAGGCAAGCTATCTCTTACTGAATTATTGGAATTTTTGGGAAGTTGGCAGGATAGAGAGAAGTTGTATTTTGTTGAAACTTTTTCTGAAGAAGTGGTTGCTGCCTTTCGGAAATATTCTGATGTCTTTGAGCCTGAAGATGTAGTATCAGATTCTAAAGCATTACGTAACGGTGTCTTTTCTCCCTCCAAGGTACCCGATGCGGTTCGACGGCTGTTTACATTGCGGGACGCGATGCTTGAACTTAAAGAGAGAGCGCGCCAAAAGACAGGGGAGAAGGAGAAATCGGATTCACACGTCGGCGGAAAACAATCGTCTACCTCCATTCAGATAAGAGCGAACTAGTGCATGCTAAACCGATGCGAGAGGCGGCACCTTTGTATGTTCCTCCTAAAGGAGCAGGAACTAGTCCAGACATGTCTTCCCCCGATGCTAGGGGATATTTTGTGTATAATTGGGTTTATACTCCCTGGCATAGGACTGATGTTATGGCATTAAAAAATGCATTGCCTGACCCCCGCAAGAATCCAGCGGCCTTCTATTAAGAGGTCGAAGGGGCCTTGAATTCTTGTACTATGACTTTAGCAGATATAGATTTGTTCTTTGGGCTCATTTTACCGCCGGATATGTGGCGATCTGTGCGGAAGGTGGATGATCAAGCCGTTTTCAAGGCCAAATGGTCTGAGATTGAGGATGAGGATAGGGAGAGAAAGCCCGCGCAAAAACCGCCCCAGATTATTTTAGATCTCCCTGCTGCTATCTTGACCAAGTTGAAAACAATTATTCCCCCTAAAAAGATTGACTGGAATATGTTAGCTTCGTGTAAACAGAAGGTTGATGAATCAGTTTCAGACTTCTTTACGCGCTTTGAGGAAACATTTCATGATTTCAGTGGTCAGTCGCTTACGAATGATACGGGCCGACATCTTTTTGTTGATAAATATGTGGCGAATTTATTACCGGGAATAGCAGCTCGATTGAAGGCGAGTGAAAGTTCTTGGTCCACCTCGTCTCCGGCATCCCTCCTGACTATGGCTCAGTATTATGAGCGTCAGTAACAAGAAGCGAAGGGGAATGAGGAGAAGAAATCGAAAGATTTGAAAACTGAGGTGATGTTAGCACAAGTGTATGGTCCGCCTCGTCGGGGTGTTGAGAGAGGTAGAGGAGGATTTTATGGTCCCCCTTCGGGTCGGACGGATGTTAATAGAAATCAATGTGCGTATTGCAAACAGTTGGGTCATTGGGCCAGGGATTGTCCGGTACTATATGCACCCCGTTAGGGACGTGGTCAGGGACCGCCGAGAGGCAGAGGGGTTTTTTCGAATTTTAGAGGGAACTCTAATGATCGTGCTCGCTTTGAGCCTAACGTGCAGCAACGAGATAGACCTAATGTATTTGATCGGCAAAATCAGTATCAAATGTCTGGGAATGACCGTTCTGGGTACCATGATTCACAGCATGCGTAGGATTGCGTTGGATGGGGGTTGGAATCAGTTGAAGTGCCGGTTGATCAGAGGGGTCCTTATGTTTCAGCAAATGTTCTGGGTTCTACTGATCGGTTCCTAGTTGATACAGGAGCTACTCTCAGTGCGCTGTCCAAACAATTGGTTCCGAGGGCTCCCCCATCTGGCTTAATGGTTACATCGGTAGGGTTTGATGGTAC
Source organism: Triturus cristatus (assembly GCF_964204655.1). Lineage (NCBI taxonomy): Eukaryota > Metazoa > Chordata > Amphibia > Caudata > Salamandridae > Triturus > Triturus cristatus. Next base: position 496,666,136 of record NC_140590.1, read on the forward strand.
ACTCTCTCGAAGCCCTCTATCCCGACCCCTTGCATTTCGTGTTGAACAACTTTCTGCACCCTGTCCGTTTTTGCTTGCTCTGAACACGCCTGACAACATTATGGGTCTTGATATGCTTAAGCACTTCAGAGCTACGATCCGCTGCTCCCCTACTGGAGTACGTGTGATATTAAACGATAATCACCCTATGACAGAACGGATGTGCGTGGTTGCAGAGGATGCTGTATTAGCTTCCCTCCCTCGTACTTTGTGGGCCACTTCGGATACTGATGTGGGTCAGATGGTGATTCCGCAGGTCCACATTAGTGTCCAGGAGGGTGCTGTGTTACCACGCCTCCCTCAATATCGTATTTCCCAGGAGGGGGAGGAGGCACTCATACAGATTGTGCAGGATTTGATCAAGGTGGGAGTAGTGGAGGAAGTTCCCTACAATGTCTGCAACAGTCCTATTTTACCTATTTTGAAGAAAGATACCGATACTAGGGTTTATCGTTTTATTATTGACTTAAGGGAGGTGAATAAGATAGTGATACCTCAGTATCCAGTGGTTTCTGATATCACGACGTTACTTACTCTGGTCCCGCCAACGGCGACCACATTTTCAGTTATCGATTTGAAAAATGCTTTCTTTTCGATTCCTATTCATCCTGATAGCCGGTACCTCTTCGGCTTTACTTTGGATAATAGGTCTTATAGATTTTGTAGAGTCCCTCAGGGTTATACAGAGAGTCCTAGTATTTACAGTCAAGCATTGAAAAGACAATTGGATTCCTTTGTTCTGCCTGATGGTGTCGCCTTTATACAATATGTCGACGACATTTTGTTGGCGGCCGACACTCCTGAGCTGTGTGAGAAGTGTACGTTATCCTTGCTTTCCTTTTCGGCATCTCACAATCACAAAGTGTCGAGGAAGAAATTGCAATTCTGTAGACCAAAGGTGACTTATTTGGGTCACCTTTTGTCTAAGGAGGGGCATGCACTCACACCAGATCGTATTCAAGCAATTTTGGACACGCCAGTACCTTCCACACAGAAGGATGTGCGTGCATTTTTGGGTCTTGCCTCTTTCTGTAGGCAATGGATATTGGGGTTTTCACATATAGCTAAGCCATTGTTAGCACTTTTGACAAAAGATACCCCAATTCCTCTTCCCTGGTCAAATGAGTGTGAAATTGCCTTTCAGCAATTGCGACAAGCCCTTTGTTCAGCACCAGTGTTGGGTACCCCTGATTATACGAAGCCTTTTACACTGTATGTGCATGAGAAAGATGGATGTGCATTATCAGTTTTAGTGCAGATGCACGGCGACAAGCAGCGCCCTTGTGCATATTTTTCGGCTGTACTTGATCCTGTTGCCCGAGCATTGCCTGGTTGTTTTCGCTCGGTTGCGGCGACAGCTGTGTCAATACGCCAAAGCGAGGGAATTGTGTTATCTCACAAGCTGTTGGTATTAGTCCCCCATGCTGTTGATGCCCTGCTAAATCAGACAAAGACGCAGCATTTGACCAGTGCTCGTTTAACAGGATATGAGTTGACGCTTTTGGCTCCTCATATTACGTTAAAGAGGTGTGCAACGTTAAATACAGCCACATTGTTGCCGTTCCCGGAAACTCAGCCTGAAGCACATGACTGTATTCTTGTGATTGAGGAACAGACAAAGGGTCGTATTGATCTCCAGGATACGCCCTTTACAGATGCAGATGGAGAACTGTGGGTGGACGGATCATGCCTGAAGCTACCAGATGGTACGACTTCAGCAGCGTATGCAATTACCACATTACAAACAATAGTGGAGACAGCACGTATACCACAGAAATCAGCTCAAGCAGCGGAACTGATAGCATTAACACGAGCATGTGAGCTCAGTGCAGGATTGTGTGTGAATGTTTATACAGATAGCCGCTATGCCTTCGGAGTAGTGCACGACTTTGGCCTACTCTGGAAGGAGAGAGGGTTCCTAACGTCACATGGAGCACAGATAATGTATGGGGAGTTAGTTCACAACCTTTTGACTGCATTAACATATCCAAAGAAGATTGCTATAGTTAAATGTAGTGCCCATAAAAAGGTGGTTGATAAAGTTGGAGAAGGGAATGCTTTGGCAGACCGGGTGGCACGAGAGACGGCGATGCAGCCTGGCTCTACTGCAATGTGTGTTGTGAAGTCACAGGCAGAAAGATGGCACGATGCTAGGAGAGAAGTGCTGGAGATACAGAGGACCACTTCCGATAAGGAACGGGAGCAATGGTCCAATGATGGAGAATTAGATGATGAAGGGTGTTGGAGAAGTAAGCAGATGGATAAATGGAAGTTACCCACAGCTTTCGTACAACCTATGGTTCAGATGGCACATGGACTAGCGCACGTCGGAGCTTCCGCAATTGTAAAATTACTCACACGAGTTTGGGAGCATCCGGAGATCGCTAGTACGGCAAAGAGGGTAGTGAAGACTTGCATGATTTGTCTGAGGTATAACCTAGGAAAGGGTACACGAACTCCAGCAGGAGGATTTGCAACACCTACTGCACCCTTTGAGGTTTTGCAGATGGATTACATTCAGTTTGAGCGCTGTAACAATCTGAAGTATGTTCTAGTAGTGGTTTGTGCCTTCAGCAAATGGGTTGAGGCATACCCTACGAAAGACAATACTGCAATGACTACAGCCAAGATGCTATTGAAGGAGTTCTTCCCTCGATATGGTGTTTGTAGATTGTTGTGGAGTGATAACGGACCTCACTTTATAGCAGACGTTATCAAGTATGTCCTGAAAGGACTGGGAATTACCCAGAAATTTCATGCAGTGTTTCACCCTCAGTCTGCCGGATTGGTTGAGAAATATAACGGTACTTTGAAGCTTAAGATCGCTAAGATCCAAGCTTCGACTTCTTTGACTTGGCCAGACGCTTTACCGCTGGCATTATTGTCAATTAGATCGATACCGCATTCTCGGACCGGTCTCACACCCTACGAGATCGTGTTTGGACGCCCAATGAATATTTGGGGTCCACCGAAACCGAAGTCAGTGTATGATGTACCTTGTGTAATGATGAATGATTATCTGGCACAGTTAACGGATAATTTGGTTTCTATTCATCAACAGGTTCGAGAAGTGCTCCCTGATCGGTCCACAGGTGAAGGACATAACCTCCGGCCTGGAGACCATGTTATGATCAAGGTGTTTGAAAGGACGAACAGTCTGGAGCCGAGATGGGTTGGTCCTGAGCAAGTCTTGCTCGCAACAAGGACAGCTGTGCGAGTCTCTAATCGGAAGAACTGGATCCACTCCTTGCACTGTCGTAAAGTGCCGCCTGGATTAGTGGAGCCTGCTGTATTGACCGACCATCAAGAAATCCTGACTGCACAGAAAGGCCGTGCTGTGGAACCAAACGACACTGAGGAGCTCTTCCCGGACCAAGCGATTCCTGGAGGAAGAAGATATCATCTCAGACCGAGGAAGTGATTTTATTTTCCTGTATCAGGACAAGTTGTCAGAACGGCCCTTAGGTTAGTGAAACGGAGAGCCAATGAGGCAAGGGGGGGGGATCAGCCCTGCATTAGTGTAGTGACACCCGTCTTGGCCCGCTGGTGAAGAAATCAACGGCTGCCTAAGGGGAAGAGTTCTGACAACTTTTAGTTTCAGGAAGATATTGACTTTTACCATAAAATGGAGAAGATGAAGATTTTTTGTGCGACAAGTTTTATTATCATTGTAGCCATTGTTGGTATAACCACGTGGTTTGTTGAGGATGTAACTCCTGCCCATGAGTTGCTTGTTTTGACTACTCCAGTGCCCGAGGAGCACTACTTTTACACCCTTCCATATCAAGAACTGAAGCATTGTCAGTCTTATTTGAATAATACTTTTATCCAGATGTTGCATCATACCCATGTTGCTACAAATGCTACGAACTGTTGGATATGTGGTATGATGCCAGCTCATCAGAAGAAAGGAGGAACGCCGTTCATACCTCTTCCTTTCTCTCATAATGGCTCTTGTAGAGCATGGTACACTTTGCTTTTTGCCACTCGGAAACCTACAGTGGGACGACTGCTTTTTAGACTTAACAGGGAATGTCATCAAGATAAAGAAGGCTATCCACAAGCGAATGGGACAATATGGGAGTGGGAAGAATATCGACCAGACAATGAATCAATTCCCTATATCTTCACGAACACCAGAGACACTGCTGGGAATGAACAATTTGTGATTCAAGTGGCACAAGCTCAAGCGGACCTGTGTGTTCAGAGTGTGGGTCATATTCCTGTTGGTGTTAGTGACTGTATTATTGTTTTGAATATAGATGGATTAAATAATAGTACTTTCTTAGCTTCCCATAATACATATTTCGTATGTGGGAATAAGGGTTATTATCGCTTACCAGCCGGCTGGTCCGGAGTATGTTATGTAGCGTTTTTATTGCCCCCCTGTATTCTTAGCGCCTGCATCCTATCATAAAGATTTGAAGTTATTGAACAATGTAACTGTAAATAGGTATAAACGTACTTTATCTATTGATGATGTTGACCAAACTGACACTAGCTTACAGCAGTATGTTGATTTTAACTTAGGATTGTTTTTCTTTGTTGGAGCTGCCCTAAATAGTAGGAAGGTTCGACGATTAACAAGAGTTGTAGAGGCTGTAACAAATCAAGCTGCTGTCGCTCTTGGGAATCTTACGGAAGAATTACAAATCACTAGAATTGTTGCGTTACAGAAGCGTATGGTATTAGATGTTATGTGAGCAGACAGAGGTGGAGCATGTAGGATTATCGGAAGTAGCTGTTGTGTATTTATTCCTGACCACACGCCATCAGTCTATAACGCTATTAATAAATTGCATAAAATCGCAGCTGAAATTCATACAGAAAATGGCACTTGGACCTTCTCTGGATGGTTTTGGGCATTGATTACTACATGGGGATGGAAAGTTTTAACTGGTCTCTGTATTATTGTAGCAGTTCTGTGTTCCTGTTGCATCTGTGTTCAGTGTGGTCCTTTACTCTGTTCCTTATGTGTGTCACTCTGTATTCCTGATAAGAAAGCTATTGCCAATGTCACCTATCAGAAACATTTACACAAAGAGGTGGAAGAGATGATGAAAATTAACATATATGATGATTATCCCAACAAGCCGAATGTCTTCAGTAAATGCTGAAAGGGTCGTCTGTTGAAAACTAAAACAACGATATGATTAAGCATTCACTAAAGACATGAATTCTCTCTAGTTAAAACATGTTTTTTGTCTTATGTTGACTAATGTCTGGACTCCATTTTGTATTGTCATGTCTCCACGTGCCTTGCACGAGAAGAGTCCTACCTTTTCGCTAGTTGCTCTTGTAATCTGCCTAGTAACAGTCTAAAAATAGCTCTTTTGTCCGTCTGGCGCATGTCCAGACTTGACCACATCTGTTATCAGTTAGTCCTTGTTTGACCATGTTTTCGCGGGCTCAGGAAATTGTTAACTCCGCCCACATATTGATCCTGTATCGAAAATGTCCATAAATGGTAATGAATTTTGCTCTATGTTGTATCCACCCACTTATGAGCCCTTCTGTTGTGTATAAAAGGGGACCACGTACGCAAGTTCTTTGTGCTACTCTATGCAATACTGAAGAGTGTTGTGTAGGTTGTAGGACCACCCTTAAGGGTTAATAAACTCTGTCTTTGTATTTGCAGTTTCCGTGCCAACTTTCTTCTAGCTTTCGTTACAGGAGAGCGAACCCTTGTATTTTGCGGGCCTAGCTGGGGCCTGTACTCATCACGCTGAGAGATGATACCTGTGCCATGTGCCTCACAACGACAGCATACTACATGCAGAAGCCTTGAGTCCCACTCCCATGTCCTTGCCGGGGTAGAGAGCCGGTGGGGAGTAGGAGGGACATGACCTGGTGGGTGTGACAGGGCCTGGAAGGCGTGGCAGCACTGTGTAGGCAGTCGGAGTTGCACACACATCATCCAAAGGTGTTGTGTGTGCGCTTAGTGTATGCCTGAGAGCTGGCGGTAGGTGTGTGGATGGACATTGCTTGGAGGGTGGCTGCAACATCAGACTGTAGTGTGATGTGGGTCATGCAAGGACATGAGGCTCGTGCAATGTGCACATTGCATGTGCAGATGGTCCAGCCTTTGGGACGGCGTGGCCGCAACTGTGGCACAGACAAGCTGATGACAGCCAAATGAATGGGTTGATGGAGGAAGGGAGGAGCATCTTTGATGTGTGTGTGTTGCCAAGTCAGGAAACTGTGTGTGCCCTTGCTGCAGTGGCTGCAACAGCAGGCGGCATGTCCTGGGAACTATGCCACAATTTCCACACAAAGACTAGGATGTCAGAAAGGACTACTGCAACAGGTGTATGTCAAGGAAGGAGTGACCGGTTTTCAATGGCACACCCAGAGACAAAGGATGCACAATCCCCTAAGATGACTGACACCGGATCATGAAACTGAAGGCCAAGCTGCGCACAGGAAACACACCCCAGAAGGTGTCGACGGCCCATTGTGGGGACCAACATACCAAAACACATACACAGCCATGGACGTCATGCACAATAGAGAATCAAATACATGTAGAACAGCATGCAGGTTGCTAATCTACACATAGACTCATATGCACAATCGTTGACAACCATGCCAGAGATGGCGCATGCACAGTGGCAAGAGACCTGCATTGACAGAGATGAGGCACCTTGGAGGCTGAGGAACACCTTTATTACTCAGGCTCACACCTATGGAAATGCATCAATATTAACAGACTCACATGGTCTTTTGGATTAACATGTGGGTCCTACACTGGACACCCCCTTCGCACCACAGATGCTGTCAATCCATGGGAGTGGCACACAAGTGAAGGGGGTGAGCCAAACATCCCCTGCTGCACACGGAGAGGCTGCAATTCCCCATTGAGCCTCTCATGGGGATGTCCAACAATATGTCCACCCGTAGCCTCCCGTATGTTTCCGAGGGAAGTTGTACACACATAGATGCCTTCATCAAAATCCACAATCCCATAACAGATGACTGTCACGAAGTGTGACTATCAATTCATGTGAGTCATGCTACATGTTATGTGCCCCATGGTGAGTCGACATGTATGCATAGTAACAATACCTGCACAGGAGCAGTGCCCACACATTACAAACAACTATCACACCCAAAAAGCCTTGCTGCAATCCTTACCCAAAGGAGACTTCTCACCATGTCCGTGCATGTAACGCTGATTCAGCACACGTTGCATTACTCATGAGGAATAGCAGGAGCACAACGATGCCACGAGCAGACAGCATGCGCAAATACCTGGGGATGAGAGACACACAAGAAGTCAGGAAAAACATAGTCATCTGCATGCATGGTCATGTACTCTACATGAATAAGGTTGACACCATGCTAGTTGTCAATTGAGTGTGTCAGCTAAAATATGTGTAATGACATCAGCACTCGAGTGACACATCAGCACACACCTCAAAGTCACTTCGCATACAGTCAGCTGGACACATTGCAACACATCCCACACAAAGCTCCAAGCGTGCACACTCAGACCCAGGGACTCACCATTATGAGAAGAAGTTGCGTATGAGCTGACTCCGGATGTCCTCCTCCTCCTCCTCACTTGCCTTGTGACCAAGGCCGTCATCCTCCACGGGTGGATGTTCCTGCTCATCGGGATCCAGGATGAGTGGCACAGCTTTCTCCACTGCCATGTTGTGCAGCATGCAGCACACAAGGAAGATTTTGCAGACCTTCACCGGTGCATATGGGAGGGACCCGCCGGTTTTGTGGAGGCAACAGAATCGGCTCTTCAGGAGGCCAAACGTCCTCTCAATCACTCGCCTGGTCTGCCCATGGGCGTTGTTGTAACGGTGATCTGCAGCTGTTCTCGGGTTGCGGAGAGGCGTCACCAGCCATGGCATGTTGGGATAGCCAGAGTCCCCTACATGGAAACATCATGTAAAGAAGTGGGTCAGGAGATGCTGTCACATACTAAGATACCGCTGAATACTGGACAAACAGAGTCTACCCACCAACAAGACATGCTCGTTCGTTGTGCAGCTGCAGCATCATTTCTGGCACCCTGCTACGCCTCATGATGTAGGCATTGTGTGCTGACCCTGGAAAACGTGCAGAGACATGGGAAATCACCATGTTAGCAAGACACACCACAAGGGCATTAATGGAGTGGTAATGTTTACGGTTACAAAAGGCGACCCCCTGTGCCTGTGGTGGTACCAAAGCCACATGTGTCCCATCAATGGACCCAATTACATGGGGCATCCCTCCCAGGGCATAGAACTCACCCTTGATACCTATCAACTGCTCAGGAGTTGGAAAATGGATGAATTCATCAAGGTGCTCCAACATGGCTTCTAAAACATCATGCAGGACACGGCTGAACATGGTCTGGGACTGGGACATGCTACCCACATCAGCTATGGTCAATTGAAACGTACCGGTGGCAAAGAAATGTAGGGCTGACATCACCTTCATCTTGGGGGTCAGCGCAGTCGGATAACTGTGTCCCGGTTGGAGGTGTGGGGCCAGCCTGTTAGTCAGGTTCACAATTAACTGTTGGGGGAATCTGTAGTGGCGTATGCAATCACATTCCCTCATGGCAGCCAAGTCTGGCATTGGTCGGGGGAGAGGCGGTGCCCTGCAGAGATTTGGAAGGAATAACGAAGATTGAGTACATTACTACACCAATGTCAATGAACTGAGCACATGTTCAACAGCTAATACACATATGCTACATACAGTCTGGTCTGTGCAATACATCCTGCACACGTATGCCAGCCAGGTGATACTCTACCAAGAGCCAGCTACAAACGTGGATTGTCAAGGTCTACATGACATGCCATGAAAGTAGCTGTGGGCCAGTGTGAGTGAACAGTCAGACACATTACAGGAGTGACATACATCCACATATGTGCATTTGAAGGTTGTTATCTCATACAGACAGCTGCCGGCAAGCTAGACGCACAGGTCACATGTCATGGAAAAAGGACAGACCACACACATTGCCATGAAGGGGTACATGTCAAAAATGATCACACAGACATTGAGACCATGCTGATATGTCCTAAGCTCGCAAGTCCCTGTTCGATGCATACAGACAGACGTTACATGTCATTCCACATGTGTCCTGGTGTGCGTAATAGTGTGACATGAGCATCTACACACAGACACATGTTGGATGCAGCTACAGCAGATGGCGTTGACGGAACACCAACAGCAAGATCATGGAAACACATGACACACACATGACATAGTCACATCGGGGCACGCTAGTAGTGAGATGTCAGGTGTCATCATCCATGTACCTGGCATCAGGGGACAGTTGCGGGTGTTGGTGACTGTGGCATGCCAGTGATGCAGTGCTTGACAAGTTTGAACTACATGCACACATGTAAAAGGTGTGAATGGGACGTGCGCCACATAGTGCCCCATCACACATGACATGTGTACACAGGTCATCACACAACTATTGGGTTAAAACATGAGGAGACATGTGCCAGCTCACTGCCTGACAAACCTAGGCCCTACACATGAAGCACTGCACTGACAATGACTTGATGTCCATCCTTGTGCGAGTCAGACACCTCCATTCCTTTCCTGTGCGCCTCCTATCACCAGTGTATGCTGTGAAACGCACCGTACACACGCTCTGAGGGCGTGTGTGCGGTCGTATCACTATATGGGGTTTGGGTAGGAGTACGCGTGTGTGTATGGACCGTACACACGTACGTGTACACACTGGTCCTATCCCTATGGCAGTGTCGCCGTAGGCGTACGCCATAGAGATACGGCTTGTACACGCATGTGTAGGGCCCGTAGAACTATGGTAGTGTTGCCGTAGGCATACGCCATAGTGCTACGGGACGTACACACGCAGGTACGGCCCATAGCACGATGGCGTACGCCTACGCCAACACTACCATAGTGCTACGGGCCGTACCCGTGTGTGTACGGCCCGTAGCACAATGGCGTACGCCTACGCCAACACTACCATAGTGCTACGGGTCGTACCCGCGTGTGTACGGCCCGTAGCACGATGGTGTATGCCTACGCCAACACTACCATAGTGCTACGGCGTACGCCTACGCCAACACTACCATAGTGCTACGGGCTGTACCCGCATGTGTACGGCCCGTAGCACTATGGTGTATGCCTACGGCAACACTGCCATAGTGCTACGGGCCCTACACACGCGGGTACAACCCGTAGCACTATGGCGTATGCCTACGGCAACACTACGATAGTGCTACAGGCCGTACCCGCATGTGTACGGCCCGTAGCACGATGGCGTACGCCTACACCAACACTACCATAGTGCTACGGGTCGTACCCGCGTGTGTACGGCCCGTAGCACGATGGCGTATGCCTACGCCAACACTACCATAGTGCTACGGCGTACGCCTACGCCAACACTACCATAGGGCTACGGGCTGTACCCGCATGTGTACGGCCCGTAGCACTATGGCGTATGCCTACGGCAACACTGCCATAGTGCTACGGGCCCTACACACGCGGGTACGACCCGTAGCACTATGGCGTATGCCTACGGCAACACTACCATAGTGCTACGGGCCGTACCCGCGTGTGTGCGGCCCGTAGCACGATGGCGTACGCCTACGCCAACACTACCATAGTGCTACGGGCCGTACCCGCGTGAGTACGGCCCGTAGCACTATGGCGTACGCCTACGCAAACACTACCATAGTGCTACGGGCCGTACCCGCGTGAGTACGGCCCGTAGCACTATGGCGTACGCCTACGGCAACATTACCATAGTGCTACGGGCCGTACACACGCGGGTACGGCCCGTAGCACTATGGCGTACGCCTACGGCAACACTTCCATAGTGCTACGAGCCCTACACACGCGTGTACGGCCCGTAGCACTATGGCGTACGCGTACAGCAACACCACCATAGTGCTACGGGCCCTACACATGCGTGTACGGCCCGTAGCACTAGAGTCGTGGTGCCCTAGGGGTACGTGTGAAATGCACCGTACCTGTGTGGGGTTTTGAAATTTACAATGGGGACACATAAGGGACAAGTATTAGGGCCTACATGCATGCTGGTTGTCATGGATACCCAGTTTGAAGTTCAAATTTTTCCATCATGTGGCCTGGAAAAAGCAGTTGGCCACAATATACATGGTTGCAAAGTGGTTGTTGACGTGACATGATGCTGCAAATTCGAAAAAATGCTAATGCTGTCACTGGTGTATGTTTAAAGGGATTGGAGGAAACGTAGGATGCAAAGGAGTCTGACCAATCACTCTGCACTCCTGTTACTGAAATAGGCCAGCAAGGCAGATATAAGTCAGGCAGAACCCATGAGAGGGCACTTGCCTGCACAACCTTTGATTCAACACCACTGCTGCTGCTTGTGATTCCTCTGGCACCATGTCGCGGTCTGTGGAGAGGGCCCAGCCATTCACACAGGAAGAGAATGAGGTGTTGCTGGACGTCATCCTCCCACAGTTCCCCAGCCTGTATGGTAGACCACGGGTGCAGGTGAGTGCTGACTCCGCTTCCTTTGACTGTGCCCCTTCTTTTTGTGACTGGCACTTCTGGCATTGTGTCCAGGTGTGACAGACATGAAATGTTGTTTAGAGTGGGTCCGGGGGGGGGAATGGCTCATGTCTGTCATGCAGAGCATGATGTGGTTCATGTGTGCACTCCTCACTTGCATTGTGCTTACTGTGACATTCACTGCATGCTGCATGGCACATTCAGCATAGCTAATCCTCTTGGCCCTTCTTGTTCTATAGTTCTGAGGTGATTCAGTGTTCCCCCCGTGTGACAGGTGACTGTACCCACAGATGTGTGTGAGTTGAGTGGAGCTGTGGTGAGAGTGTCCAAATGATCTGGACATTGATGTGTGTGAATGTTCCTTGTCATGTGGGTGAGTGTCTATGTGGAGTGTTGCACCACAGCTGCATGGAGGAGGCAACAGCTCGACCCATCTGATGTGAGAAGTGATCCGCGCTGTGTGTCTGACTTGCTGGGCTAGCCCCACGCCTGTGACACCCCCCAGGCAAGTGGCACATGTCCAGAGTGAGGTTTGTATCGGCTGTTGCCACTGGCAGGTGAATGATCTGTGCCTGTGTGTGTCTGTGTAGTCTTCTGTTGTTGGGTCAGTGGCCTGGGGCATGTGACTGCTTGGAGGTGCTGGCCATCAGCTTTGTGTTGCTTGTGATGTCCAGTGTAAGCCATGATCAGGGAGTGTGTCGCACCCCTCATGCCACCTGTGTACTTTCAATGCCATGTAGTGCATTGGGGCTTCCACTGAGCCTAATGTCCCTATGACAAAGGTGCTATTCATTGGCAGCATACTATGCCCTGTTCAACATATCAAAGATGTTCAAATGTGTGTCTCTATGACATGGAGCAGGTGTAGTGATTTTGTCTCACTTTGTCATCCTCACAGGTAACCGCCTACGAGAAGGGGGAGATATGGAAGCGGGCCGTCAGGGCCGTGAGATCTGTGGAGGGTCGCAGTTGGCGCCTGGCACAGGTGAGGAAACGCTGGCAGGACATCCGGTGCTGGACCAGGAGGATCGCCCGGTTCCTGCTGGGGGACTCACCAGAAGGTAAGAACCGCGGGTGCCGGCGCCTGACCCACCAAATGAAGCGTGTCCTGGCGGTGGTCTTCAATGACATGGATAGGCGGTTATAGGCGATGCAGCAGCAGTAAGGGGGTAGGTACATGTGTGTTTGTTGTGTGTCACCAGCTTTGGGAAGTGCCCAGTCGCATCGATACACTGGCAGGGTTAATATGTGCATTGCATTTCCTGTTCCCCAAAGTCATCCTCTGCTGTTCTTCCTCCTTTCCCCTCCTTGACATGTGTTCCCTGGTCTGTGTGTAATCACTATTGCACATGCTCATCTAGGCTGGCGGTTAATCCAAGTGCACATTGCTGTCTGCATCATGTGGGGGTGGGGTCGGAGACATGTGTTGTTACCTTGCCTGTGCCCTGTCCTGTTCAGTCATTTGGGGGTCCATATCAGTTGGCACTGATGCTGAGTCTCAACATAGGAGTGTGGGTGTTCAAATGAACAGACTTGCAGCATGCATGACCGATGTTGTGGCCTCAGACATGATGTGCATGAGTGGGAGATATGCATAGTGCTGGGATGGTAGCTCATGTTACAGTCAGATAATTCCAGGCCCATGGAGCAATGTGCCCACTTCAGTACCCTAAGACACCCTTGCCTCGGTATCATGTATGTCATCCAACACTGTGCCCATTCTCAATGTGTTCAGCATAGTTTTCCCTCTGTGGCATTGTTCCCTGGCCTCATTTGTATTTATCTAAAGTGTGCTACATGTGCCCATTGTACAGGCTGACCCCATTTTGCTTCTGCATCCTCACACTGGCCAGTGCCTGTGTGTCTATGTCCAACAATCTGTTGAGGTTTTGTGTCACAAATATGTTTTGGCAGCCTCACGAGGTGATGTGGAGTACATTTAGGATTTCCTGATGCACTTTTTAGTAAACCCAGATTGAGAGGTGTCACTTTTTGAGCTGTCTCAATCACATTGTCTCAGGTATGGGTTGTTTTTGCGGGCAAGGACTACATGTTCATACCTTATGTCTCCTTGCCAGGTCTGACCAGTGTGTGATGATTGTCTGGACAGGCACTCAACGTGCAGTGACCCAGGCATGTTGTGCAGGGTGTCATGTTTGTGCTTTGCAGCATGTGTCACAAGTTAAAAAACAAGTTTCCTGCTCATCCATTATTGGCACGGGTGTGTGCTCCAGATGCTATGTGGTTTTGTCTGTGCGTGCTGACATCTGTGTGGACATTCTTCGTTCACATCAGGGTGTCTCCTCAGTGCAGGTGCTCCTTATTCCAACACAATTTCAGGGCCATTTGCTAATGCATTGTCCTGTGTCTGGACATGTGTGCCACTCCACATAACAGGTAGTGTGTCAGATGTGTTGCCAACTGTGTCATCATGGTACGGATGGCCATGTGACAGGTGGCATGTTTTAAGTTGTTATTCAAGAAGGCATGTGCCCTGGCACTCACTACACTTGTCAACATGTCCCAATAGTTTATATGCTTCACTTTGATTTTTGTGAAGGACAATGATGTGCCTGCATGACAGAGGTGCACAAGTACCACTTTTACACTTTTGTGGTACACGCTGGCACAATTAGAACATGGGCACATTTCAGGCCAAAAGTTGTTTAGTATTTATACATATCCATGTTCCCACAGTGTGTAAGCATTTGGGTTAGTCCTTGGTTGTTGCTGAAGGCAACTTACCGGTGTCAAGTCATCCCGACCACCGTGGTGCCATGTATGTGTACTTCCTGATACCACATTTCTTCTTAACATTGGCTTCTTGCCATTATGCGGGCAGCTCATACTATGACTGTGTAAATGTAGTTTTGTGTGCACCTCCTTGTGTGACTTCTGATATTCATGCACATGTGTGTTCTGTTCCACAGGTGGGACATTCACTCATTCCAAATATGTCAATTGTGTTATGTTTTGTGCTTCCCAATGGATCAGATAGCATTACATTTGCTTTTCTACAGTACTCACAGGTCTATGAGTGTGGGGACCCCTTCAGCATTGGCGTCTGTTATTTGGCATTGGGTGCACCAATACTATTTCGTTCACAGTGACCAGGAGGTGGCATGCCGTCATGGTCTGCCTGTGCTCCACTGTTCACAGACACTAGCTTCTCTGTATAATTGGATATCAAGTTATTTGCTGTGGTATCCTGATTTTCATTATTTCAGGGGGCATGTTGGGTGAACCAACTGGGGAGTGCAGGGCTTACATATGTGCTGGGTATTCTAGATGTTCCTCATGATGCTTTTCATGATATGCACTGTGACCTATTTAGTTTGGACTCATGTGTCAGATGTACACAGGTGACTGATTATTTCCTGTCTCTTCACCTTGCCCACAGCATCATCGGGGGACACCGAGGGAGACACCTGCACGGACGTGGAGGAGGGATCCAGCACCAGTGCCACCACACCTGGCGAGTCGTCAGCATCAAGTGGCACGGAGGGTGAGGGGAGTGCGGCGGAGGACCTGGGTAGTACCACCACCGACTACGACGCAGACGGGTCCGAGGCTGAACTCCCTGAGGGGGCGGAGGCTGCTCCAACAGCTGGCAGCAGCACTGCAACTGTCACCGCCCCCTCCATTCCCATCACCGCCCTCCCACTTGCTCGGGTCCCTTCTGTCCGTGTAGGGCAACAACGTGTCTCCTTCATGCTAGGCACCGCACCCCCTGCCCCAGTCTCCCCTGCTGCCCTCACTGCTGAGTCTGTGGACATTCAGCGGCAGTTGCAGGTTGGGCAGACATCGATCCTGACTGTCCTCCATGCTGACACAGATGGTGTCGTACATGGAGGGTATGTCATCAGCGATGTCCGACCAACGGATGTTGCTGAGGTCCATGGACTTGTCACTGACGGCAGCAGTGAGTCTCCTGCAGTGCTCCGTCCCCCCACCTACCCCTGCACCATCCACACTTCCCACTCCCATTCAAGCACACACACACCTTCCCAGGCAGGCACCACACCAGACACAGGCAGCACACCAACAGGGAAGGGCAAGCGCACACCTCCTGTCACGCACACTCAGGGGGAAGAAGGCACACCCACTGGGTCTAGGGCACACAGGCGGACACGCAGCCACAGTAGGAGTCCGCATGCCTCACTCCCCAGTCCCTCCGATGTCACTCTCCTCGGCTCCCCTGCCCCACAGACTGAGAAGGAGACCTACTTGGCTGTGCTGGGCCTCAGCCCCACTGTTTCCCCTGCGCGCAAACGGGCAAGGCACTCCACGGGTAGGGGAGTAGAGTCGTCCCCCCGTCCACCACCTCCCCCAGTAGCGCTGCAACCCATCCCTCTGACCCCCCCCCCCCCTCCTTGGGGCCTGTGGTTCCTTCGGGTGCAGGGGAGACGCTGCAAGATCTTGCGGACATGTGCAATGCAGTACTGACCTCCACCTTTGGCGCTGACCCACCCCCTGTGGTGGAGTCGTCCGTCCCTGCACCCCCAACACCTGCCCTACCCCCTCCTGTCCCTGCGGTGCCTGGTCCTTCCCCACATGATGCCCCCACCCCAGTCGATCAACCAGAGGTATCTGATGTGCAGGCAAGCTAGGGGAGATGCATGCCCATGTGTCCCCCCCCCCAGGACTTCGTGTCTGGACTGGCCTATGGCCTTTGTAAATAGTGTCCTTTTCTACTTTTTGTTTTCATGCTGAATAAAGCATTTTGTTTTACTTTGCACACAATTGCTTTTCAGGTATTGATGTTGGTGCTGATGCTCCATGAGTTGGGGTGGTGATCATGTGTTGGGTATCTGGGAAATGTAGTAGTCTGCTGCTCATGGGGTGGACCCTGGTATCTGCATGGCATCACAAGGTCTCTGCAATGATTCTTTGGTCGTGTATGCTCTTTGTGTTTTGAGACATTATCCCAAGGAGCGTTCCTTCCTCTGTGGCACCTGACATCTTCCCTGCAGGGAGTTGCACCATTGTTGTGCTGACCTGTGTCTACATTCCCTTGGTGGCTGATGGATCCCTTCAACTATGTCCATGCCTGCTCAGCAATGTGTCCGGCTGCATCGTCTGTGCCATCCTTGGTGGTCACTGTACTTGTGTATAGAGTATGTTGCCATGCCTCCATGGGGAAATGGTCCCTTTTCCGCACTATGCATGTGTGTAATCCCAGCCTAGCACACATATGGTACTTGTTCTGCAGGGTATTTGGTCACCTGACTGACAATTGTGGGCATTGTATCTGTGGGTGGTCCACCCTATTCCTTCCATGGGAGACAACAACTTGATGGCTGTGCCAGCACCTGTACATTCCTATCAGTCCTGGAATGTGTGTGACAGTGTGTGTTCCCTTTGGCTCTCTTAGTTTAGTGGGTGTCACATGACTATACAGTCTTGTGACATGATCTCAGTGTGTGTATTGTGCAGCCTCCGCAAGGGGTGGGTATGCATGTGTCATTTGTCATCGCACCCACATGTGGTGTGTCATGCAGTGGGGGAATGACATCCATCCTCATGGGAGTGGGACACTGCTGTCAGTGATGTGTTGATATGGCACTCTCAACATAGTCACACATTGGGGATGCGTTCATGGACCCATGGAGTTGGGGTCATCTGAGGATGATGCACCCAACCCTCATATGTCTGGGCACTGCTGGGAGTGACATGCACCCACCCCTCATATGTCTGGGCACTGCTGGGAGTGATATGCACCCACCCCTCATATGTCTGGGCACTGCTGGGAGTGATATGCACCCACCCCTCATATGTCTGGGCACTGCTGGGAGTGACATGCACCCACCCCTCATATGTCTGGGCACTGCTGGGAGGCCTCTGCACCCACCCCTCATATGTCTGGGCACTGCTGGGAGTGACATGCACCCACCCCTCATATGTCTGGGCACTGCTGGGAGTCCTCTGCACCCACCCCTCATATGTCTGGGCACTGCTGGGAGGCCTCTGCACCCACCCCTCATATGTCTGGGCACTGCTGGGAGTCCTCTGCACCCACCCCTCACATGTCTGGGCACTGCTGGGAGTGAAATGCACCCACCCCTCATATGTCTGGGCACTGCTGGGAGTCCTCTGCACCCACCCCTCATATGTCTGGGCACTGCTGGGAGGCCTCTGCACCCACCCCTCATATGTCTGGGCACTGCTGGGAGGCCTCTGCACCCACCCCTCATATGTCTGGGCACTGCTGGGAGTCCTCTGCACCCACCCCTCATATGTCTGGGCACTGCTGGGAGTGAAATGCACCCACCCCTCATATGTCTGGGCACTGCTGGGAGTGATATGCACCCACCCCTCATATGTCTGGGCACTGCTGGGAGGCCTCTGCACCCACCCTCATATGTCTGAGCACTGCTGGGAGTCCTCTGCACCTACCCCTCATATGTCTGGGCACTGCTGGGAGTGATATGCACCCACCCCTCATATGTCTGGGCACTGCTGGGATGCCTCTGCACCCACACCTCATATGTCTGGGCACTGCTGGGAGTGATATGCACCCACCCCTCATATGTCTGGGCACTGCTGGGAGTGATATGCACCCTCCCCCATGTCTCTGTCCACTGCTGGGAGTCCTCTGCAGCCACCCACCCACCAACTCACCCGCCCCCTTGGGGCAGTACACTGCTATCCTGTGCATACACACACACCAATATACTGCTTATATGCTACAACAGGCCCAATGCCAACATTCGTGGCGTGTGTACGCCTTGTATCCATTCTGTCCTGGTGCCGTAGGGGTACAGGTGGGATGGACCCTAACCCCATATTCATAGGGTGTACGTGCCGTACCCACGCTCTGGGGGTGTGGGTACGGCTCGTACCACCAGTGGAGTGGTGATGGAGGGGTGCACGCCGTACCCACGCTGTGGGGCGTGGGTACGGCGCGTACCCCTCCATCACCACTCAACTGGTGGTACGGGCCGTACCCACACCCCCACAGCGTGGGTACGGCGCATACCCCTCCATCACCACCCTAATGGTGGTACGGCCCGTACCCATGCCCCCACAGCGTGGGTACGGCGCGTACACCTCCATCACCACTACAATGGTGGTACGGCACGTACCCACGCCCCCCAGAGCGTGGGTACAGGCCGTACCACCATTGTAGTGGTGACAGGTATGCGTCCACGTCCACTTCCATTGTGGCGGTACGTGGGATTGGTGGACACGCCCCCGAAGTGACCAGACCATGGGGGTAAGGTATGTGCAGGATATATATGTTTTAACTTGGGGGGGGTTATGTTTCCTGCCCCTCGCCCCCCCACCCCTTTGCCCCTGGGTGTTGTTCTGACCTTCTGCGGCATCTGCGTCGGTTTCGGTGCACCAGGTCGTAGGCTAGGAGGGCCGGGATGACACGTAGGATGGGGTCCATGGCTGTCCGTCGCGTACCGGTGCTCCTTGTTCGCGTCGTCCTCAATTTCCCGGCAGTTTTTGGCTCCCGTAAAAAATTCTACGTGCGGAGTGATGTAGGCACGAAACGTACTTGCCGGTCCGTAAAACCCTGCCTGACTCCGTCCGGACGCCACGTACGCGATGTCCCGGATCAGAATTGTGGGTATTTTTATGCCGCACGTAGTTTTGTACAAATCGTACGGAAATGGTATTTCTATACGAATCGTACTTGCTGCTTTGTAAGGTGGATTTCCCGGGTACGAGTCATATGGAGAATATGCTCCGTACGACGATTCGTACCCGGGTTTTACAGGATCGGAATCGGCACCTTTATGTTGAGTGTGTTGTGTGTTTATTGGGGAATAGGGTGGGAAGTATTTATTATTATTGAAGTAATTATTCATTTTGAAATGTTTGTAGTTTTTAGTTTATTATTGTTAATTTATTAATAAATCATTATTTAATTACAATATTTATTTGATGTATAAGTATGTTATTTTTAACATCAACGCTATCCAACGCTTTCCCTACTGTTGCACTCTCTGGAGTGGGAATAGTAATTTTTACCCCTACGCTTTCCAACGCTTTCCCTACTGTTGCACTCTCTGGAGTGGGAATAGTAATCTTTACCCCTACGCTATCCAACACTTTCCCTACTGTTGCACTCATTGGAGTGGGAATAGTACTTTTTACCCCTACGCTATCCAATGTTTTCCCTACTGTTTCCCTCTCTGGAATGGGAATTGTAATTTTTACCCCTATGCTATCCAACGCTTTCCCTACTGTTGAACTCTCTAGAGTGGGAATAGTAATTTTTGCCCCTATGCAATCCAGCGCTCTCCCTACTGTTGCACTCTCTGGAGTGGGAATAGCAATTTTTACCCCTACGCTATCCAATGCTTTCCCTACTGCTGCACTCACTGGAGTGGGAATAGTAATTTTTACCCCTATGCTATCCAACATTTTCCCTACTGTTGCACTTACTGGAGTGGGAATAGTAATTATTACCCCTACGCTATCCAGCGCTTTCCCTACTGTTGCACTCTCTGGAGTGGGAATAGTAATTTATACTCCTACGCTATCCAACGCTTTCCCTACTGTTGCACTCTCTGTAGTGGGAATAGTAATTTTTACCCCTACGCAATACAACGCTTTCCCTACTGTTGCACTATGTGGAGTAAGTATATATATTAATTTATATGCATAATGATTTAATTTATTTTAACATTATGGTGCCAATTCCGATCCAGGTCGGAAAGCACTCTGACCGAGCCAGATCCGGAGTGTTTTCTGACCGAGCCGGAGACCTGCAGTCCGACCGAGCGAGTACGATGCGGCTGTATGCTGCCAGACTCGGTTCGGTCGGACTCCCATAGAAGTCAATGGGAGCCGGTAGTACGACGTGTACATGGGCTCCCATTGACTGAATGGGTACGTCTCACGCAAGGGCGCCCCTACAGTGGGTACGCGTCGGTGCCATCCGCACCGTACATGCCTGTGTTGGGGGAACCCTTGGGTCTCCCCCTGTGTCCTAGTCGTAGGGCTGTGGATGACAGGGTGTCTGACGCGAACCCCCAAAGGCAACCACCCGGACAGTTTGCAAGCCGGACACTCCGACTCACACATGTTGTCCGACGCGTGCATTGTACTGGCTCGGTCGTAATTCGCATCCATTGTACGGCACGGTTAGCTCCCGACCGAGACGTACGGAGTGGTTCGGACCCGGAAACGACTCGGTCGGTGAATTTCACGTAGATCGCATCGTACTTGCTCGCTCGTACAGCTGTATGAGTCGGGCGGAAAACACGCGTACGGCTCGTAGTTTTTCCGGCCGGGTCACGTTCGGTGCCCTTCCGACCCAGATCGAATACGGCCACTTTATATATTAGTTATTATTTTTGAATATGTTTTAATATTTGTAACTATATTTCTTTTAATTATATGTATTATTTATTTAATTTTACATTATTATTAAAACGTAAAAAAACAATATTTTTAACATCAATATTTTTTTCGATATTTTTGTACTTACCATTGTGTAGATAGGACTTCGATATTTTTGTGTCGATATTTTTGTGGGTCGATTTTCTGTCCATAGATATTCGCAAAGTTTCTTGACTTCATTCCTTTACCTCCTCACGTACCACCACTGGGACCCTCCTTAGTTTATGCTGTACACGAATAGCCCCCTTCATCAAAATAACCTTATGGGCATACCCCTTCAACAAACCCAAACTTTTGTTAAAGACTTTACTATTTGAGAGAAGGATATCTTTAATAGACTCCTGATCAACCATCATCACTTGAGAAGGTGCCCTGGGATTAACAATGATATGTAAATGATATTGGTGAAGCCATCCTAGAATGGGTTGTCTGCGTTCAGCTACATACACTTTACCCTCAGTAAAACTACCCTCACATTTTAATTTTGGCATCCATGAAGCCCAAGATGTCAATAGATTCCCCTTGATATCCTCCTGGAGCAATGTCCTTGGGTTTCAGGGGACATCCTGCCCACCTCTGTTCAAAAATAGACGTTGAAAAACTAGTAGACATAGACCCAGTATCCACCAATAGTTCCACTTCACAGTCATTTATGATAAACATCGCTTTGGGTCTATTCTCCCTTTGACCCTCTTGTACCATTTTCTTTTACATCTTGTACCATGAGAATTCTTTTGCATAGCATAAGGGGGCACACACCGCCTTCAGATACGAAAGACACTTTGTTGCGGTTACCCATCCTACACATCCTCGTGAAATGGCCCATACTGCCACACCTAATGCATGCCTTGATTTTTGCAAAACAAAATTTAGAGTCTGAAGTATGGGTATTACTACCACACCAATTACACAAGCTACCACCTTGTTTACCAGTCCCACCATATTTGTTATATTTGCCAGTGTGCTTCAGTGTTGTTGCAGATTCTACTGGTTTGCCAACGGCCCCCATTTCAGATACCTCTTCCTCCTGTTTCTTGCTCTCCAATTCTCATATGCATGAGGCCGACTGCTCCAAAACCGTAGCCATATCAATGGCCTCCCTCAATGTGGGATTTTTTGCAGCACACAAACGTTCTTGAATTTTCTTTTCTCTACACTGTATTATCAACTGATCCCTTATTAACCCCTTCAGTGCGGCGTGGATTCCCGCGCCACGCTGAAGGTTCGTTGCGCGGGCGGGCTCATGACGGAACGGTTCCGTCATGAGCACAGCCCAACCGACGCTCATGACGGAACCGTTCCGTCATGAGCGCCGAAGGGGTTAACTCGTCAGTCATGTTTCCAAACGTACACTTTGGGGTGGATTCCGATTCCGGCCGCAAAATGAACCGACCGACACGGCCCCGGACCGAATACCGACCGACACGGACCAGCGCCGTACGACCCATGCAGTACGATGTAATGCAAGTGAATTACAACTGACATGCACAGAATACAAGCCGTATGACTGAGCCGGAGGAATAATAGTGATCCGGCCGGAAATCCGACGCGATTTTCACCGACCGACATGAACCCGGAATCAACCCGACCGACCCGTACCCGTGATGTACGATTAGCGCAGTACGATGCAATGCGTGTAAAACTAGACCGACTCGCACGGAGACCAAGCCGCACGACCGACACGCACAGACAACCCGGCAAACAAGCAATAGAGACTGCTGCGAACGACGCCTACCAAACACAGAAGACAGGCAGCGTGAACGAGGCGGAGAAGCCCACACGAGAGAACAGCAGCGTCCGTTTCCGTCAAATGAATGTCTCCTTCATGCCTACAAAACACTAAGGAAAAAACACAAAAAAAGGACCAAACAAGCAATGACTAAGCCAATAAATACCCTAAAAAAATGTATTGGACAAAGACACACCCACAACTACAACTATATAAAGGACTACAATCACTACCATCATCCCTTGCAAACAGGAGACACAGCCAGCAGCAAACACCAGTGCAAAGCAACCACAGACACACTCACAACTCACACATCACACAACTCCCACACCATCAGTACCTCATACAAAAGCACACACATACACACAGCAAAACCAACACCAAACCACCATCACTTGCACTCTCACACACACATCCCCACCACCACCACCCATCACTATGCCTCCAAAGAAGAATCCAAAGTTCACAGATAGTGAGTTAGAAGTGCTGGTAGACGAGATCATCAGAGTAGAGCCACATTTGTTTGCTACATTGGTTCAAAGGACCCCCATCTCACAGAAAACCAAGATGTGGGCGAGGATTGTAGACAAGGTGAACGCACAAGCACCAACGTTGCTCACAAAGGACGATATCCAGAACATGTGGTATGATGTGCGCAGGAGGGTCAAGAAACTCATCGAAAAAGATCACATCTTGAGTCAGCTCAGCGGCGGTGGCCCTCCTGCCAAACCAGTCTACTTCAGGACCTGGGAGGAGAAGGTGCGGGACATCCTACCACCAGAGAGCGTCCATGGCCTAACAGACATCCCAGAGACTGGTGAGTACACAAACAACATACCCAAGATTGTGTGGCAAGGGGGCAGTGAAACCATGTACCCAAAGCAAAGCTACAATAACCAATAGATAATCATCTCATAGTGACTGGGGACTGTGTCATGACATGCACCAACCTACAAACAAATACAGCAAGCCAGTGGCACTAAACCAAATACACCCAGCCAGACAGTTTGACACCACAAACACACCACCTCACAGTGCAGCTGACTGTCAGGAAGGAATAGTGGGGACGCAGGTGAAGTGAGTGTATCCAAAAGCATGATGGTGTTTGTAGTCACAGATAATGCTCCCCTCCTGATTGGCCCATCAAGACCTCTCTGAAACATGCCCACATACCAGGGAGTGGAAAATGACTGACAAGATGGCTGACACTGGGTCACACAAGGCACTGCTAGGGCATGTGCGCAAATCAGAAGCAGGACACCACTGACTGACATCCTGAAAGACAACTTGCACGCCCTACAATGGAAGCACATGTCATGATGGGAAGGAGGACTGACAGCCCTGACCATACTAATCAGCATGGGGAGACACCCCCCCCAACACAAACTCCACACAACTCACCGGGTACAATGCATTGACACACACCTCATTGAAATATCAGCAAAAGATACCCCGTACTGGGTGCTGCTGTGTGAAGCACAGGGGCTCACTTGGGACTTGTAGCCAAACAAATACCAGCATTTCACAGTCAGCCATCTTGCCATTGCTGTCACACCCCCTCACAGGGAAGCAGAGTCAAGAGGGAGGACGCTTGGGCATGCTGGGAAGGGGGGGTAGCCAAGAGTATGATGGGACTCACAGTCACAGACAACCTACACCCACCCACATGGCCGAGCAAGATCAACCTGAAACATACTCGCCTCATAGGGAGTGGGAAGGGACTGCCAAGATGTCTGACACTGGGCTCTGTTGTGGGGGGCACAAGGCCATGCTGGCAAATGGCCAACAACAAGATCAAACTCTGTCTGTGACAAGCTGGGAAAAAACAGTGTACAGGCAGGCATCTGTTTGAAAAGTAGAAAATGTCATGTTTGTGAACCAACGATGCATGTAGAAACATAAATCACATTGTGTGTCTCTTCCAAAACACAGGTCGTGCTGGGCACCCAGTGACAAATGACGAGGATACCCAGTCCCAGACTCTGTTGGACACTGAGGTCTCTGGTCTGACTCTCTCACTGTCCTCTTCGGATGACGACGACCAACCTGGCCCCTCCGGTGTGAGCCATCATGCAGCAGCAGCAACATCTGCCCCCCCTGTACCCACACCTCCACCATCTGGACACCGACAGGGCACCCCCGCCAACACGGACAGACCAAGGACTATCAACACCCACAGCACAGGGACACAGGACCAACCCGGAAGCTACAGCCAACACCACCAGCAACACCACCCAAGGGGTCCCAGGGTCACCTGTGCGTACCGCCGCTGGTCCTGCCCGTGTGGAGAGGGGTGCTGGGAGGGGTGGGAGGCACAGGGCACACCTTGCAGAGGAGTCTGGAATGCATGATGACCCCCAACTGGCACGCATCATAGATGCGTACCAGGATAGCACCGGAGGATTTGGCCAGGTAGTGGGGATCCTCAAGGACATGCAACAGGAGCAGGTCGCCCACCATGCCCACATGGAGGCAAAGTGGGATGCCCTTACTGCGGTGCTTCGGGACATACTACAATGCCTCCGCCAGATCAACACCAACCTGTCCCCACCCCCCTGTGTGCCCACAACATCTGTCGCAACACCATCTGCCAGCGCCACAGGAAGGGAGGAGGACTCTGGCAGAGAGTCCCCTGCACCGCAGAGGCCTGCACATGAGGATCCCCCCCGGAAGAAGAGGGGTCGAACGAAGAAGTGTTGCAGGGATTCTGCTTATACACAGAACTATGCGTAGAACCCCAGGACCTAAGTGAGTTGTGGTGTACCAGAAACTCACCTCAGAACCCAGAACCCAGTATCCGGCTAGCATAAGTGTCCCATTCGTTATCCGAGATTTAGCTCGGCGGTCCCAATGAAAAGACAACCCAGAACAAGCGACTCAGTACATACTCAGAAATGGTGGGAATCGGAAATACCTGTTCGTATATTATTCTCACATCAGTCCACAACAAGAATCAACAGAGACACGGTGAAAATAAAAAGAGTTTATTTTTATAGACCACGTGTCCTAATATGCAGTACTTTGGCTAATACAAGCAGACAAATAATTAAAATCAAAACCATCAGCATAGTTACAATTCCATAGAATATAAAAGGGGTGATCATGTTATAATGACAGTGGATACTACCACCTTCCCTTTACTAAGAAGCTAATATTATTATTAGACTAACAGAAGGTCTCTTAGGCTTGAATAGGGGACCCCATACCTCAAAGATCAGCTTAGTGAAATCACATCACAGGAGCATCAGGAGTCTTCTCGCAGGAAGGCTCGTCTTCGGTCTGAATAATAAACATGATGTCTGTGATATTAAAAGCACCAACTTTCAGGTATGTGCAGCTGCTCGTGTGTTATGACTAAATAGTGGGTCGATCAACCTAGAGTGGAAAACATGCATTGTCTAGCAACTCAGACTGTTTGTCACATCGTGTGCAGACCAAGGTTGCTGCGCAGAGCTCAGGATGGTAACAACAGATTGCTCTCGTGTGAGGCAAAACTCGAGTCAGCAGTTTGTTTAAGCAATAACATGTGAACGCAGTGTCGTGTGCAAAAGCAGCAAGATGGCTTTCTAACTTCTAACGTGGTTATGCTAACTTAACAATGCATGTACGTATTAAGGAAGTCCTTACTACAGAAGGACATGTGAGAGGCAGATGTCCCAGCACATCCCCCAGGGCCTTTAAACCTGTTCTGGACAATGTTCTTTGTGCGCAACCTGTTCACCTTGTCCAATCGCACACAACTCGCCCACATGACATGGAGGGTTCATGTTGGGCCAATGTAGCAGACGACTGTGGACTTTACTCTGGACATTTCACATACCAGCACTTCCAACTCCAATGTGAACTTTGGATTCCCAAACCACTGTACAGCACCCACCATCCTGTGCACCTCACTCACACATGTTTGTAAATAAACTCACCAGTACACCATACTTGCCTCTGTTGTGATTCAAACTTGTCATGTTCAGGGCGAAGTCGATCTGCTACACAACACAGTGCATGCCCAATACTGCAGCAATGTGACCAACGTAAAGTCAGTCATGGGGATGTGACACATGTGAGGGAGACACACCACTATGGCAACACAAAACATACTCACCATGGCCATGTTACTCATCACACACAATGATGTTGACCTGAAACACATTGGCATGCACAGACACAACACCAAGCACAGTCAGCGGTAACAAGTCCACAGGTGAGGTAAGCAGATGTCACTCAGATGTGGGAAGACAGACAATGCACATAACAAAGCGTAGCACAGGTTCATTACACATCAGCAACACGTTTATTCCACAATTGTTGCACGGTAATTCTACGTAACAGTGGACACAAGCTCACAATGTGTTGGAGAATGAAAGTCCAGAGATGTGTGGTACATTAGTTGATGGGAATTGTCAACTTCCACACTGGTGTTGGCTTCTGGGTGTTGGGGGTCAGTGTTGACCACACAACAGGCAAAAGACCCTGGGAAGGACAGACAAGATACAGTCAAAAGCACAGACGAACAGGAGAGAAATGCAATACACATGCACAAACATTGTTGCAAAACACCTACACAAACACTAGTTAGCAGTACTACCCTATTGTGGAGAACACACCCGCATCCAGTCAAGTGGCACACAGACACACTCAGACAGCAACAGAGCTGGCTCAACACATTCCTGGCAACCTCCATACATTCACATAACAACCCTGGAAACTCACATTCAGGTGAAGAAGTTGTTGATGAGCTGGGAGCGGACGTCACCATCATCTTCATCATCACTGGCATCTTGGCCCAGGCCGGGATCCTATACAGGTGCCGGACGTTGGTCGTTGTCATCCTCATCCTGGATGAGAGCCACCTCCTTCCGCGCTGCCATGTTGTGTAGCATGCAGCAGACCAGTATTATTTTGCACACCTTTGCAGGCTCCTATGGTAGGGCCCCTCTGGTCTTGTCCAGGCAGCGAAAGTGGCTTTTCAGGAGGCCGAATGTCCGCTCAATCACCCTCCTGCTCTGACCATGTGCCTCATTGTAGCGCAGCTCGGCTGGTGCCACAGGGTTCCTGAGGGGTGTCAGCAACCACGGCATGTTGGGGTATCCGGAGTCACCTACACACACAAAAATGAACAAGTAGATGAGTTTTGTAGGAGTGCGGAATACAACACTGACAAACACACACACTGAGAAACAGTCAGTACACACCGACAAGCCAGGCACGCTGAGCTGGCATCTGTGACATCAGCGTTGCAATGTGACTACTCCTCATAATGTAGGCATCTTGCACTGAACCAGGGAACTGTGCACACACATGTGTGATCAACATGTCAGCAAGACAGACCTCCAGAGCATTGATCGAATGGTAGTGCTTCCTGTTACGGTATGCCTGCTCATGTGCCTGTGGTGGTATCAGGGCAACATGTGTCCCATCAATGGATCCAATGAAGTTCGGCATCCTCCCCAGTGTATAAAAGGCATCCTTAATTTCAGGGAGTTCATCTTGGCTCGGGAACTTGATATACAGGTCGAGGAATTGCAACATCCCCTCCAAGACATCGCGTAGCACCCGACTAAACATCGTTTGCGACATACCACCAGCAGTAGCCACAGTGTACTGGAAGGTACCAGTAGCAAAGAAGTGCAGGGCTGCCATCACCTTCACCTCTGGGGTCAGTGCTGTAGGGTATGTCCGGCCAGGTAGCAGATGTGGCGCCAACTGCTCTGCCAACTCCTCAATCAGTGGCCTAGTGAAGCGGTACCGTCTGATGCTGTCGCGTTCCTGCATGGTTGCAAGGTCTGGGAACGGACGATGGACAGCTGGTGCCCTGCAGTACAGAGATGTAAAAAGGAAGAGTGTCAGTACATCCCCTCATGTGGCCATGACCACGATCACTATCACATGCTAGTTCATGACATTACACAATGTAGTGAGGTGTGTGCTGTTGGGCATGGACGCATATGTCACCTACAAGACCACCACATCACATCTCAATTCCACATGTCCACATGAGTGCCATGTAGTGCAATGGGCTAATCATCTGGTTGTGTCACCCAACCTATGTGCTGCTGCAACGTTCAAAAAACCCACCCCAGTGACTAATGAGGACTCATGTCTCCCAGGCATCACATATCTTTGCCATGCAGAAACCCAGGCTCCCTGTATTGCCACATCAACACAGCAATGGGCATGGTGTAGCACGTACACACCACAATGCAAACGTAAGTCCCACAGGTAGTGGCCACTGTTGTTCATGCTGGCCCTACATGTACGTCTCTTAGACACACACCCCATCAAGGTTGATGCATATACTACATGGATGTGGAGACTGTCACCCATTGGTAACATGTGATCAGACACATCTGAGACACAACATGCACACAGATTGTGGGTGCACATCAGTATTGGGGCTACAGGTCTCACTGTGACGTACATGCCATCACCCCCAGGACTCAGGGTGTATGTGACATGCCCCAAACATATCCAACCTGACACTGTGGCCTTCACTTATGCCAATTACTGTCCAATTGCACATCACAGTGCTAATGTGCACAACACACAAAGGACTCTCCCCCCATGTACAAGATAACAGCCTGGGAGTGGCTGCAGAGAGTGCCAGACAAAAAAACTGCTGTGGCCCCCTCAAACACCCAGATGCAGCCTCACATGCCATGGGACACTGTGTGGCCAGTGCTGTAGTGTGGCAGGTGTGTGCAGGTGTCTATGGCCAGTATATGTGTGTTGCATCCGTCTAATAGTCACTCTAATGCGGTCCGACGCGGGTGACAATGCGTACGCATTGCACGGGTCATGTTCGAGCCATGCGTACGCCTTGTCATTGAATCCAATGAGGTCCGACGCGGGTGACAATGCTTACGCATTGCACGGGTCATGTGCGAGCCGTGCGTACGCCTTTGTCATTGAATCCAATAAGGTCCGACGCGGGTGACAATGCGTATGCATTGCACGGGTCATGTCCGAGCCGTGCGTATGCCTTGTCATTGAATCCAATGAGGTCCGACGCGGGTGACAATGTTTACGCATTGCACGGGTCATGTGCGAGCCGTGCGTACGCCTTTGTCATTGAATCCAATAAGGTCCGACGCGGGTGACAATGCGTATGCATTGCACGGGTCATGTCCGAGCCGTGCGTATGCCTTGTCATTGAATCCAATGAGGTCCGACGCGGGTGACAATGCGTACGCATTGCACGGGTCATGTCCGAGCCGTGCGTACGCCTTGTCATTGAATCCAATGAGGTCCGACGCGGGTGACTATCATGCATATGCATCGGACAGGCATGGTCCAAGACAGGCGTACGCCTTGGCCATTGAATCGTATGGAGACGGGTGCATGTGTACATTCAAAATACGCGTTGTACAGTCAGTTGAACGAGCCGGGCGCACCCATTGGCTCAGGACTGTCATGGAGACGGATGCGGATTCAAAACTTGTACGAGTTGTGCACTGGAAATTCAGTTGGATGCCTACAACAATTTTGCAATTGCAAGTGTTCCATGAAGGTGAAGATTTGAACAATGCGGAAGGCGTGTACGAGTCGTACTTTTGAATGGATTGGCCAGATTCATAGAATGCAACCGTGTTGGACCTATCACTTTGGATACATGGCACAGAGTCTGCCTCTGCAGCACAGATATAAGGCTGGCTGGACCCCAGGGAGCACACTTGCCTGAACTACATGCTACAGGACCACATCCCTGCTACCACTGCTGCTGTCTATGCATCCTCTGGCTCCTGCTATGGCACGTACACTGGAGAGGGCACTGGCCTTCACTGAGGAGGAGAACCAGACCCTGCTGACAGAGTGCAGAAAGCTCTATGGGACACCAGAGGAGCAGGTGAGTGTGCTGTCCACTGCCTTCCTAATTATGCATGTTGCCTGACTAGCAGTACTAGCAGTGTGTGCAGCAGTGGCAAGCATTCTCACTGACTACTTTCATCCCCCAAAGTGTGTAGGTACATGTACTGAATATTTTTCCTGCTGCTAAAGTGCATTTTTGCTAGCTTAAACTATCCAGGCATTGTTAACATGTCAGACATGCATGTGAGTTTTCATTCCCCAGGGTTGCACTACCTGTGTAATTAATTTCCCTTTGTGATGATGACATGTATATCTAATTGTGTGCTGCACAAATCAGGGGCATGTGTGTTAATGTACTTTTCACTTTGTCCTCCTCACAGGTTGATGCCCACCAGAGGCAGGAGATCTGGCTGACCATCGCCCGGGCTGTTCGTTCTGTGGGGGTCTACAAGCGCCGCATCTGCAACTGCCAGAAGAGGTGGCAGGACCTTCAGGGCTGGACCCGGAGGATAGCTAGAGTCCAGCTGAAGCTGTCACCTCCACGCAGGAGGGGCGGACACCGGACCCTGACTCCCCACATGCTTCGGATCCTGGCAGTGGTCTTCCCGGACCTGGATAGGCAGCTGAAGGCCAGACAGCAGCAGAAGGGGGTAAGTCCATGCCTGATCTGTGTACTATGTCTGACATGCAAATAGCAGTCTTTTGTCTGGGTCACACTTCCACATTACGTAGGTCTTGTAGTCCCAAAATCAGGTCCCTCATCTGTGTGATGCACCCTCCTCATCTGTTCCACAGGTGTGGCCCCTACAGTCTTTTGCTTGTGTCACTAGGGCACTGTGTCCCTGCAGTCAGCTATGTATCAGGTACCAGTCAGCATCAGATCCTGTGACTCTGTTGTGTGTTTCATGGGTGGGTCAATTGTTTACACAATGCCTGAGATCTGACATGTGAACTGTGTGTGCCCTTAAGATGTGTACCAATTGCTGGTCTGACTCGCAACATGTGTCTAGGGTATTCAATACAAAACCATGCAGCAGGGTACTCCAATTTTTGGGCATCAGGAGTAGGTATAGCAAGTATGCCACAATTGCTTAGCCACCTGACTACTGTCCTGGGCAAAACACTGGTTCACTTAGTCCTGCCCAGTCCTGCCCCCTCAAGGGCATTCAGAAACACTCTGTAATCCCACTCCTGTGTGTGAAATTGCAGGTTGTGCTTCGTGACATGTGCCCTCATGTGTGTGCCTTTGTGTCATTAGGGTGTGGCTTGTTGCTACGTACAACTGGGGTGTCCATGATTCAGAGGGTCAGCATGACATCTGCAATGTGACTGTGGGAGACAAGACCTGTGTGACATATAGGTGCGTGATCATTTGACAGTGCACAATGGTGTATGCAACTCTGTCCCTCATGCAGCTGGGTTATATGCATGGCAGACTGTGATGTGTTAATGTACATGGATTTGTTTGCTGAGACTCATATGTCTGATTTTCATTTTTTGGGGTCTTCTGGGTCCTGGATATGTTGTTTGCATGGGATGGGCAAGTGCGCCGGTCATCTGCAGAGTCAGATTTGCCCATGAGCTAGGATTGTGAGTCAGTGCATATTGTTGTTGTCTGGATGCCCTGCCCCGTGACAGGAGACAGTGTTGACTGACTTTCAGGGCATCCCAGTGCCATGGCATTGAACTTGCTATGAGTGAGCCTACGTTGTGTTCAAGTGTGCACCATGCACCCCATTGTGGCCTTGCCCATCAGGACATGAGTACATCATAGTGTGTGTTGCTGGCATGCATCCCAAGCATGTGAAATGAGTCTCTGCCCATCCCTTCATCCGGACACCTGTGCTGAGTCAGTAGCAAGAGATGTGCTGTGGGTCTAGTGACATACTCCTACATGTTCACTTGCATGTACAACTAATGTGTGGGTGGTGCATGTTGGCACATTGGGGTATTAGCATCCAACATGCAACTGACATATGTGTGCAAGTCAAGGAGGGATATGTGTGCCATGGTTGATGTTGAAAATGACAATTGGCTTATTCTAAACAGTGTTGGCACTTTGAGCTGTGTTCAGCTGATGATGCCAGGGCTTGCTCTGTGATGTGATGTACTCACTGTGGTGTGCAGTCGGTGCAGGTGAATGATGTTGTTCTCTTACTTCCTATTCCTATCCAGATACATCCACGGCCACAGTAGGGGACAGCTCCATGGACCAGGAGGAGCCACAGAGCCTTACAGGGACAGAAGGAGAGGAGTCAGGTGGACCCAGTGGCATGCAGGGCGATTTGAGCCACACAGAGGAGTCGTCAGCACCATCCCCCCAGCTGAAGGCCACAGCAGCTCTGTGGATGACTCCCCTGTGGAGGCGGGTGTCAGCAGCCACCAAATCCCAGCTAGTGAGGCTGTCTCCGCCACTGCCACCACCACCACCACAACCCCCCTCCCATCGGCTCCCATCCCAGAGGTCCCTGTGGGTTCCCGTGTTCGTGAGCATGTCTCCTTTGTGCCAGGCACCGCACCCCCTGCCCCTGCTGCCCTGAGTGAGGAGTCTGTGGACTTACTTAGACAGATGCATGTAGGGCAGACGTCGATGCTGAAGGTCCTCCATGCACACACAGGTCTGTTGACACAACTGGTGTCATTCATGGAGGGCATTTCCTCGGGCATGTCTGCCCTACAGAGGACCAACCAGTCCGTGGCCTCCTCCCTGACGGCAGCAGTGTCCCTCCTCCAACAGTCCCACACCCCTCCTACCCCTGCACCACCCACGATTCCTAGCACACTACCTGTCCAAAGCACAGAAACCCCCAAACCAAGGGCTAGACGTGCACACAAGCAAGTGCAGGGGACTGATTCCACACTCACAGGGGCTGGTTTGCTGACACACACACAGTCATCCATAACCACTCCACAGTCCTCCGAGACCTCTCCCTCCCAGCCCCCTTCCCTTGCCTCACCTGCAACCCCATCCCCCCAGAAGCTTTTCCTCTGTGACCTTGGCCTCTTCCCCACCGACCCAGCAGATCCTGATTACAAGGGGAAGAGGAAGTCCCCACACACATAAGGGAGTGCCCCTCACACCCGGACACCCTCCCCAGGCGCAGTCAGACCAAGACGCCCACCCCGCAAGTCCCCCCGGCACAAGAAGAGCAAGACCCCAAGGCAAAGTCTCCATCCTCCATCCCCCAGGCCACCACTCCAGAGGTTCCCCTGCCACTACCTGCCCCGGGTTCCCCCACACACAGATACATCATCCCCAAAATGCTAAGGCCATCCCCCCTTGCACTTGCTCCTCCACACCTGGTCAGACAGTTGGTGCCACTGATGTGGGAACCGTGTCCCCACCCCCTGCCCTGCAGACCTCACCTGTCCCCCATTCCACTCCCATGGATGTAGGCACTGCTTTGGAGTCCACGCCCACCCCGTCTGACTTGGGCACTGCAGTGGTGAGCCAATCCACTCCATCTGACCTGCCCACTGGAGTGGTGCCGGCACCCACCCCATCTGACTTGTGCCCCACTGTTGTGACAGTACCCACCACTTCAGTCAGCTCCACTGCAGTTGCAAGTTTCTCGCCTGCATCCCCTACCTCTTCACTGCCTCCTTCTGGTGCGCCCTGATCCTGTCCCTGCGGTGCCTGGCCTGCCCCCATGTATGCCCCTCCGAGGGGATGACCCTGGTCCTTAGCAGTGCAGGCAAGCAAGGTGTGACAGTTGTCACTCTAGTTCACTCTTTGGCAATTTGACATGGACTGGCCATTGGCCTTTTGGTTGCACAGACGTTTCGAATTTCATATACTGAATTTGTCACTCTAGTTCACTCCTTGCCATTTGGACATGGACTGGCCATTGGCCTTTTATTGGAAAAGACGTTTCACTTTTCATATGCTTAAAAACAGATTTTTACTTTGTCCCTGTGAACTTGATTTAGCTGTACATCATGTTGAGGTTGTTTTAGATGCCCTTGCACCTGTAATGCTTGGTTTACAATGTTGCATACTGATGTGTTGATGTGAGGTACTCCCTGTGGTCCATGAGATATGTATCCTATTCTGGTGGGTATCCATGTCATACTTTGCAGCTACCTGGGTGTGTCTGGATCAACTATTTGTGTACATCTCTCTGTGAGCATTTAATTGCCATGGTCACATCTGTGGCTTGCACCCCTGCACATATGATGTGCTTCCCCTTGTCCAAATTGTCACTTCCACATACTTTGTGCTCATCACTAATGGCCCTACAGGTGTGGGCATCATTGTAATAGGAGAAACTGGGTCCTCTGTGCAATTTGCTAGACATATGTTTGGGGTATGTGCAGATGACTTAGGGGTGACTCCCGCACCCAGGTTGTTGTGACCAGAGCCTTCATTGTGTGGTAACTGATGGCTGACTGACCAAGTGCTCTGCAGACATGAGTGGGACTTGCGGTGAATATGTTTGGCACAGCTGTGCTCCCACAGGAGTTGTGTCCCCTCAAGTTAGTGTGTTGTCCAGTGACATGGCCTGGGCCCATGGTGTGTGTTGTATGTGCATGTGTGTGTGTCCACATCCCTGTTCATACACAGATAATGTTCCCTTGATATGTTCCTGTTGTTGATGCTTGCTGAGTGGTACTGGGTTAATCCCACTACTTTTCCAATGGGCTACCAGACGTGTGGGTGCATGACTCACTACTGTTAATTGGTGTATCATCATTGTGATTTGTCAGTTCTGAGTGTTGATGATGTAGTCAGACACAGATGGGACACAGTGATGGTTCCTCAAGGCACTTGTTTGTTCGCAATATCATGGAGTTGTCCCTAGGTGGTAGTTTTCAGTGATTGAGGCATTTGTATGTGTGTGCGACTGCTCCCACTTGTCGGGTTCCCAGCAGCAATGCTGGCAGGTGTCAGCATGGGTGCCTTGTGTTCCTCCTTGGCATCTGCATAGTCCTGGGACTGTGGCAGGGATTGTGAAGGTCACATGAGCTTTGAGGTCATGGCCATGTACCGCATACTGTGCAGTGTGTCTGTCATTCCCCAGGGTTGTAAACCGTCCTTGTGTGATGTGTGTGTGCACCTTAGCTCCTGCCAACATTCCTGTGTTTGTCATGTGGGCATGTGCAATGTCAACTGTCCATGTGGGCTTCACAGATACACATTGTTGCAGTTCAGGTGTGTGGTGTTGATGGTGGACTGATGTGAATGTTTTCATGGATGGTCCCCTAGCTCCTGTTTGTCCATGGATGAGGGGCCATGCTGAGTGATTTGTGTTTGTGTATGTGTGATGTACGTGTGTGGCACAGGACACATGTCTGGGTTTCCCAGTTTGTCTGACATCTGCCTTTGTCATCACAGTGGAGGTGTCATGCATGCTTGTGTCACCCCAATGTATTGTCCCTGGGGATTGTGCTGTTGTGTGTCAGTCTCTTGCTGTGTTAGTTGGTGTTCATTCCAGCCAGTGTCACATGTGTCTGTTGTGGTTCCTCTCATCTCCCAACACCTGATTGCCCACTGAGGGTGTCCCAATGATGGTTTACTTTTGTATGGCACTGTGTCCACATCTGTGTCACTGTGGTTCAGCCTCTCTCATGTGTTGTGTAGTTGCCTGGAGATACTGTGACACACACACACACATGTTGTGTCCGATGTGCAGTGTGAGTTTGCCTGTTTGTGTTTGTGCATCTGCACCAGTGCATTGGTGTTGCTGTTGTGGGCCTTTGTCTGGATGCTGTTTCTGTGATTTTGCATGCTGCCCCTGTGAGTCATTTCACATCATTGTGCACATTCATCCTGGTTGTTGCGTGCCATTGCTGGCATGGAATGTGAGTTATTGAGCTGACACCTACAGTCTACACATGTTGTTTTGATTGGTGTGTATATTTTCGAGATGTGTGCATGCTTGGTGATGGTCACTTCTGCTGTTGTGTCATTGTACGCTGTGTGCATTGTCAGTGTTATGTTTTCACAGCACTGTTTGCCTCACCACATCTCTGTGTGTATGGGACACAACCACTAGTTTGCCCCAGAAGTGTTTGATGTGTTGGGATCAGGGATCATACATGCTGTTTGTTATTTGCAGCTTTGACCATGATGACACTTACCTTTTGGTCACTGTGTTGAGGGTGGTTTGGTCCCCATCACCACAATGCTCCAGATCTGCTGCATTTTGTGAGCCCCCACTTGACTTATATTCTACACAGTGAGGGGGTGTTCTTTTTACATTGCCACAGTGCTATGGTGATGCTTGCCTTGTGTATGTCACACTCAGGTGTTGGTCACACATGTGCTGTTACTTACATTGTATGCTCGTAGCCATATTCACTGTTGCGGGCATTTATCACAGACTACACACTGTTGTCATGATGTCATGGGGGATGTATTTTGCGGACGTACCTGATGTTTGCGTATGCTGCATGTGTTGCGCATCATCCCTTCCTATGTCTGGGGGTGGCAGGGGTGATGTGCAACAGGTCCCCTGTGAGTGAGGGTGGCAGAGGTGATGGGCAACATAAGCCCTATGAGTGGGGGTGGCAGGGGTGATGGCAAACATAAGCCCTGTGAGTGGGGGTGGCAAGGGTAATGGGCAACAGGTCCCCTGTGAGTGGGGGTGGCAGGGGTGATGGGCAACAGGTCCACTATGGGTGTGGGTGGTAGGGGTAATGGGCAACATAAGCCCTGTGAGTGGGGGTGGCAGGGGTGATGGGCAACAGGTCCACTATGGGTGTGGGTGGCAGGGGTGATGGGCATCATAAGCCCTGTGAGTGGGGATGGCAGGGGTAATGGGTAACAGGTCCCCTGTGAGTGGGGGTGGCAGGGGTGATGGGCAACAGGTCCACTATGGGTGTGGGTGGCAGGGGTGATGGGCAACATAAGCCCTGTGAGTGGGGGTGGCAGGGGTGATGGGAAACATAAGCCCTGTGAGTGGGGGTGGCAGGGGTGATGGGAAACATAAGCCCTGTGAGTGGGGATGGCAGGGGTGATGGGCAACAGGTCCCCTGTGAGTGGGGGTGGCAGGGGTGATGGGCAACAGGTCCACTATGGGTGGGGGTGGCAGGGGTGATGGGCAACATAAGCCCAGTGAGCGGGGGTGGCAGGGGTAATGGGAAACATAAGCCCTGTGAGTGGGGGTGGCAGGGGTGATAGGAAACATAAGCCCTGTGAGTGGGGGTGGCAGGGGTGATGGGCAACAGGTCCACTATGGGTGTGGGTGGCAGGGGTAATGGGCAACATAAGCCCTGTGAGTGGGGGTTGCAGGGGTGATGGGCAACAGGTCCACTATGGGTGTGGGTGGCAGGGGTGATGGGCAACATAAGCCCTGTGAGTGGGGGTGGCAGGGGTGATGGGCAACAGGTCCCCTGTGAGTGGGGGTGGCAGGGGTGGTGGGCAACAGGTCCACTATGGGTGTGGGTCGCAGGGGTGATGGGCAACATAAGCCCTGTGAGTGGGGGTGGCAGGGGTGATGGGAAACATAAACCCTGTGAGTGGGGGTGGCAGGGGTGATGGGCAACAGGTCCCCTGTGAGTTGGGGTGGCAGGGGTGATGGGCAACAGGTCCACTATGGGCGGGGGTGGCAGGGGTGATGGGCAACATAAGCCCTGTGAGTGGGGGTGGCAGGGGTAATGGGCAACAGGTCCCCTGTTAGTGGGGCTTGCAGGGGTGATGGGCAACAGGTCCACTATGGGTGTGGGTGGCAGGGGTGATGGGCAACATAAGCCCTGTGAGTGGGGTTGGCAGGGGTGATGGGCAACAGGTCCACTATGGGTGTGGGTGGCAGGGGTGATGGGCAACATAATCCCTGTGAGTGGAGGTGGCAGGGGTAATGGGCAACAGGTCCCCTGTGAGTGGGGGTGGCAGGGGTGATGGGCAACAGATCCACTATGGGTGTGGGTGGCAGGGGTGATGGGCAACATAAGCCCTGTGAGTGGGGGTGTCAGGGGTGATGGGCAACAGGTCCACTATGGGTGTGGGTGGCAGGGGTGATGGGCAACATAAGCCCTGTGAGTGGGGGCGGCAGGGGTAATGGGCAACAGGTCTCCTGTGAGTGGG
The DNA here is from genome assembly GCF_964204655.1 of Triturus cristatus. Classification (NCBI taxonomy): domain Eukaryota; kingdom Metazoa; phylum Chordata; class Amphibia; order Caudata; family Salamandridae; genus Triturus; species Triturus cristatus. Next base: position 496,704,580 of record NC_140590.1, read on the forward strand.
GGTGGCAGGGGTGATGGGCAACAGGTCCACTATGGGTGGGGGTGGCAGGGGTGATGGGCAACATAAGCCCTGTGAGTGGGGGTGGCAGGGGTGATGGGAAACATAAGCCCTGTGAGTGGGGGTGGCTGGGGTGATGGACATCAGGTCCCCTGTGAGTGGGGGTGGCAGGGGTGATGGGCAACAGGTCCACTATGGGTGGGGGTGGCAGGGGTGATGAGAAACATAAGCCCTGTGAGTGGGGGTGGCAGGGGTAATGGGCAACAGGTCCCCTGTGAGTGGGGGTGGCAGGGGTGATGGGCAACAGGTCCACTATGGGTGTGGGTGGCAGGGGTGATGGGCAACATAAGCCCTGTGAGTGGGGGTGGCAGGGGTGATGGGCAACAGGTCCACTATGGTTGTGGGTGGCAGGGGTGATGGGCAACATAAGCACTGTGAGTGGGGGTGGCAGGGGTAATGGGCAACAGGTCCCCTGTGAGTGGGGGTGGCAGGGGTGATGGGCAACAGGTCCACTATGGTTGTGGGTGGCAGGGGTGATGGGCAACATAAGCCCTGTGAGTGGGGGTGGCAGAGGTGATGGGAAACATAAACTCTGTGAGTGGGGGTGGCAGGGGTGATGGGAAACATAAGCCCTGTGAGTGGGGGTGGCTGGGGTGATGGGCAAGAGGTCCCCTGTGAGTGGGGGTGGCAGGGGTGATGAGCAACATAAGCACTGTGAGTGGGGGTGGCAGGGGTGATGGGCAACAGGTCCCCTGTGAGTGGGGGTGGCAGGGGTGATGGGCAACAGGCCCCCTATTGGTGGGGGTGTTAGTGGTGCTGGCCATGCAACCCCTATGGTGGGCTGTTGTTAGTGGCCAGGATATGTATCCCCTGTGTGTGTGTGTGTGTGTGTGTGCCATTTTGCGGGTATGTGTTGTTTGTTTATGTGGTAGGTGTCTGACTTACCGCCTGCTCCGTCGTTGTCGGTTCCTGATCCGGTCATAGATGTAGAGTACTGGTATGACCTGCGCGATGGGATTCATGATGTGTTTGTGTCGTACACGCTGCTTGTTGCTCCATCTCGTACCAGCTGCAAGCTGTTCCGTCTCGTAGCCGTGTATTGATTTGTGGCGCGAAACGTAGCTGATATGCTTGTTTTCCGGATGCTGTGACGTGCCGTACGTGACGACCCGTCCGGCGCGTAGGAAGTATGCATCGTACTTGTCATGCCGGAAACTGCTATGGATACTGCTTCCAGGCGACATGTTTCCCCTTTGGGAGTTACAGCTCGGACGGAGAATGGGGCTTGATTCACAGCCTACGTGTCGGTCGTGTTTTTGGCAGTTATGCGCATCATACTTACTCTACAGGACTGACCGGCTCCGGGTACGTGTCGGTCGTAGGGTAAGGCTACGGACAGCTGTCCGACCGGCCATCGGAATCGGCCCCTTTGTAGACAGCTCACGCAACCTTCAAACAAATTCGTCAATTGATTTGTCTTCTCTTTGTGGTTGAGTATAAAATTTAAAGCTTGTTATAACTTAATTTAACTCCTTGGCAAACCTAGAGGTCCATTAGGATGGCGGGTGGAAAAACACCCCAACCGCCATGGAAGCGGAAAACAACCACCCACCAGCACCGTGAGAAAACCGGCAGACAAATTAGGATTAACTGCCCAAAAAATCCGACCGCGGCAGAATGAGGCCAAGAAAAAATGCCTGTAGTGGGCGGAGATGACCAAGATCCTTCCGCGGCGGTTGGAATCGCGGCGGAAAAACAACAACCCGCTGTAAGTATAGCGGAGACACCGCCCCAGAAATTAGGATATCCCCGACAATCCCGCGGTACGTACCGCTGTCTCTGACCGCCGCGGTCGCACAATCGGATGAATGGAAGAGTCAGCGGAAGAGCTGAAGCACAGCCACTGCGGAGGACGAACCATCAAAAATATGGTGGACGAAGCCAAAACCCCACAAGAAGGCCAAAAAGTGCACACAGAAAACTAGCCATGTCCCTCAAATATACAAAACACACCCCAATGATACAAGCACATGGCAAAACGAAAAATACAAGTCCCAGGACAACACACCTTTCAGCAACACCCCAATTGGACACACCCACATAGCTGAGTATAAAACCAGCCCCTTCCCTGACCACAATCCCTTGCAAAACTCCAGGAGAGAAGGAACACATACCCCAGCTGACAGGAGAGGCAAAGGACACAACTTCACTAGCCACACCACACACAGCACCACCACCACATCCACACCAGCACAACTAACCCCCTGCACAACACACACCATACACAGCACAACCACAACCACCACTCACACTCCTGCACCCACAATCACTTTGGGGGTGGGGGCCTGCACCCCTACTCCCACCATGCCCCCTGTCCCACAGCCGAGCAAGATGGATCACTCCCACCACCCCACCCAGAAGCATGTGTCTGCCTTTACATCACCCTCATCAAACTTACAGGTAGGTAGCCATCTTCCCTGGGAGGGTGTCTGGGGGTGGAAGGCCTGTACCACTCCTCCCACCATGCCCCCTCTCCCACACTTGAGCAGGATTGATCCCTCCCCCACCCCACCCAGGAGCAGTTGGAAGCCATTGCAGTACACCAAACAAACTTACAGGTAGGTAGCCATCTTACCTGGGAGGGTGTCTGGGGGTGGGGGGCCTGCACCACTACTCCCACCATGCCCCCTGTCCCACAGCCTAGCAAGATGGATCCCTCCCACCACCCCACCCAGAAGCATGTGTCTGCCTTTACATCACCCTCATCAAACTTACAGGTAGGTAGCCATCTTCCCTGGGAGGGTGTCTGGGGGTGGAAGGCCTGTACCACTCCTCCCACTGTTGGACGTGGCCCCTCTGGCAGGTCCGCCCCTGAAGTTTTTATGGTATATGTAACCTGGGGATGGTGATTCCCCCTCTGAGTAAGTGTGAGGAGAGAGCGACCTACCCTTCCATAGGAATACATGGGGAATGGATGAGTCCTGGGTAGTTCCCGGTGCGTAGGGTGTGCCGGGTCAAGTCTGGTATGTATGAACTCGTGAGGTTGAATGCTGCGCAACGGTATATGAGGTATGAGTGTATCTAGTGTAGAAGTCCCCCTTTTGGGAAGTTGGCATATTTGTGGAATATGTGCCTGACGTATGATTGGCCGGGGCTGGCTGGTGAGCCTGGCTCCCAGGATCTGGGAGGGTCTGGCCGGTGGTGAATGGAGTGTTTAGCATACTGATGTGAGGGGAGGAGTGAGCCTGGGTCTGCTTGTGGATTGACCGTCTGGTTTGAGTGTCATGAATGAGGCTGGGTTTTCCCCAGACACTGCTGGCTCCACCCCCTGGGGTGCGGCTGATGTTCCTAGCCTGGCCAGTGTAAAGAATTCCCCATAACCAGTTCCAGCTGGTTCTCCCCCTGCCTGCCCCTTCAGGCCAAGAATGTGTGTATAAAAAGGGTGCTGTGACACTCTGGACTTGTTCTTGTTCTCCAACTTGAATCTACCTGGAGCTGCTGCTGCTGGGGCTCAGGGGTGGCGTGCCTCCCTGGGCCCTGCCCTACTCCTGGACTGAGGATGGCCCTTTCCCCTCTTTGGCGCTGCTGGGCCCCCCCTGAGGTCCTGGACTACCGACGGACTTTTGTAATCTGCATCTAGCGCTGGGGGAGCGCTGTCCCTCCTGCCCAGCACCTGGAAGCGCTGCTCCCTGCTCCCTACCACTTTGGGGTCCTTCCCTCCTGCACAAGCGCTGGTAGCGCTACATCCAACAGGCCGGTGCTCACCCGGCGTCTGCCCCGTGCTCCCAGTGTTCGATACCCCCAGCGAGTGCCTACCTCGCTTTATTCCCTGCCCGTGTGCCCTACGAGGGAGCCCACTCCTCGTCGATTTCTCCCCGAGTTCACCGCCGCCGCCCGGGACCCTAGTGACGTCATCCCCGGGCCGCGCTGGTATTGGCTGCCGGCCCGGGATTCCCCACTAGCGTCATCCCCCAGGCCGCGCCGTGATTGGCTGCCGGCCCGGAAGAAGGAGGAGAGGCCGGCCGAAGGAAAACGACGTAGCAGGAGCGGCGGGAGCTCACTCCGCGCCCCTGCAATACCCCCGTGAAGCTGCTGACCTCCCCCGGGGCTCCCGAGAGAGAGAGAGAGCCCCGGAGCGCAAGGAGAAGGCTGGCGCAGCAAGGGAGACCGGCGCACCAAAACCGGTGAGTGCTGCGGCGAGCCACAGGGAGGAGGGGCGTGGGACGCGTTGTCGGTGTCCGCCCCCCCCCCTCGAGTGAACCTCCGGTTGTGCCCCGAGGCCCGGGAGGCCTCTCACGAAGCCGAGTCCCCCGAGAGGGACTCCGCGTGCCCCCCCCAATGTTCTGAGCCCTGCGAGGCTCCACCTGTGGCCCTTGCCCCCAGAGCCCGGCGAGGCTCCACCTATGACCAGTGCCCCCAGAGCCCCGAGAGGCTCCACCGTGCCATTACCCCCAGAGCCGAGGGGCTCCACCCGTTGGCCCCCCTGTTTCCCAGGGCCGACAAGGCTCCCACGAGGTCCCTCAGGGGCCCAGCACTTAGTGGGCCACCGCGACGTTTAGCTTTGCCCCGGGCTTTCTGCCATGAACCTCGAGACACTTGGGCACCTTGCCCCAGAAAGGCCCGCTGGCCTGTAGATTACTATGGACTGAGTCTAATGTGATCCCTACTAGTATTCTGTGTTGCACCTCTACGGGCGCTCCTGTTGTTGTGTACTTGGTCCTATTCCCCCCCCCCCTGAATACCAGGTGTCCCCTGTACGATTCCTGGCAGTGGTCCCTTGGCCCTGTGCTGTACCTTCTTCCCCGAAGCCCCTACCCGTGCCCCTGGCACCTTGTACGATGTGTGTTCCTATGTGTTCTGCTTAATACAGATATTATTTTTTGTATATATACTTGGTGTGGAGTTCCTTTTGTGGGGGGCCCAGGAGGTTGTTGTTGGTGGGTGCGTGCGCAAATGCTTCACATGTCCTCCGAGATAGGCCTGGCTGCCCGCGCCGCGTTACCTAGAGGGCGAGCAAGGGTCGACCTTTCATAGGAGTGGTGGTCTCTGACTGGCTGTGGCGCAAGCCCTGGCCGGCCGGGGGTCCCATTTCCTACATTGGTGGCAAGCGGTGGGATCCGGACTTGTGTTTGCGCAGTACCCCAACGATAACTGGCCTCCCTGCAAAACTCTGTATTGTACATGGTCGCAAAGAAAGGAGATTATTGTTTTAAGAGGTTACGTAAATGTCCATTCTGTGAAAGATGTGTTCGAGTTAGGTGTCCCTAGCTTGGGAGGGTAAATCATCTCCCTAGTGTAATATGGTTCTCTGGATTCACCAGAAGGGTGGGATCCAGTGGTGGTTGCGAAATTGTGGTCAAATATGTATGGTCCGTGTCCCTGCCCTAGAGTAATGGTACCCGTGCCCCGAGGGTCAGGTTGAGGAATCAGGGGCGGTGGAAAAAACTGTCCTACCAGTCTAGGGGACGGTATGTGCATGAATGTTGAGGTATGCTGAGTAATGGAATATAAGTTCTCCGGGATGGGGAACTTGCTGAGTCAACGTTAATCGTGTCCTTCCTTACCCCGCTGAATGTGTTGGAGGCATCATGTGTTCCGTGCACCGCTGAATGTGTCTGATGCGTCAGGTGTCCCCCCCGTACCCCGCTGAATAGGGTTTAGGCGTCAGGTGTCGCCCTGGCTGAATTTACGTTACCCCGCTGAATGTGTTGGAGGCATCATGTGTTCCGTGCACCGCTGAATGTGTCTGATGCGTCAGGTGTCCTTCCTTACCCCGCTGAATGTGTTGGAGGCATCATGTGTTCCGTGCACCGCTGAATGTGTCTGATGCGTCAGGTGTCCCCCCCGTACCCCGCTGAATATGGTTTAGGCGTCAGGTGTCGCCCTGGCTGAATTTACGTTAAGTTGTATCCCGGACAAGGAAGACCTGCTGGCGCTGCCGCGGCTTGCCTTGGGGAGAGCTGAACATTGAGACCTGCTGGCGCTGCCGCGGCTCGGTTTGTTAAAAGTTATGGTAGTTGTATCCCGGACAAGGAAGACCTGCTGGCTCGGCCGCGGCTTGCCTTGGGGAGAGCTGAACCTTGAGACCTGCTGGCGCTGCCGCGGCTCGTTTTGTGAAAGTTATGGTAGTTGTATCCCGGACAAGGAAGACCTGCTGGCTCGGCCGCGGCTTGCCTTGGGGAGAGCTGAACCTTGAGACCGGCTAGTGCTGCCGTGGCTCGTTTTATTGAATTTATGTTAAGTTGTATCCTGGACAAGGAAGACCGCTGGCGCTGCCGCGGCTTGCCTTGGGGAGAGCTGAACGCTTAGTTCCCAGGTGGAAGACCAGTGGAGGGAGGAAGTTCCAAAACTGATAGGAAGGTGTGTTCTGAGGGTGTTCCCCCTGGGAGAACGCGGAACCTCAGAAGTAGAGGTAGGGTGGGGCATTCTTGCCCGTGACCTCTGGCAAGCCTGAGGGTGCGGACCCTAGGTGGAAGGAACAGTGGTAGGCGTGGCTACCCTGAGAAAGGGAGTGGAGAAGGGCTATTGTGGGCCCGGGGTTACCACCCCCCACTCCGGATTAGCAGGGACCAGTGGTATCTGGGTAGCCCAGGGCCTGGTCCTAGTCACGGACAACTAAGGCGTACCAGTAGGGTAGCCTGATTGGGCCTATGTCTTTATTATTTTTCATTTTTTTATTTTTCTTAATCTGTAGCCTGTGTGTGTCTATCGGTCCAGGTGGGCGTTGAGCTGGAGGGTGGCTCGGTAGCGCGGGCCACGTCCATGTTCTATCGCCCTGCACGCAGGGAAGTCCATCACGGTGGTGATTGGTCTGCCCTGCCTTTGGGCTGGGAGGGGCATGTGTTAGACGTGGCCCCTCTGGCAGGTCCGCCCCTGAAGTTTTTATGGTATATGTAACCTGGGGATGGTGATTCCCCCTCTGAGTAAGTGTGAGGAGAGAGCGACCTACCCTTCCATAGGAATACATGGGGAATGGATGAGTCCTGGGTAGTTCCCGGTGCGTAGGGTGTGCCAGGTCAAGTCTGGTATGTATGAACTCGTGAGGTTGAATGCTGCGCAACGGTATATGAGGTATGAGTGTATCTAGTGTAGAAGTCCCCCTTTTGGGAAGTTGGCATATTTGTGGAATATGTGCCTGACGTATGATTGGCCGGGGCTGGCTGGTGAGCCTGGCTCCCAGGATCTGGGAGGGTCTGGCCGGTGGTGAATGGAGTGTTTAGCATACTGATGTGAGGGGAGGAGTGAGCCTGGGTCTGCTTGTGGATTGACCGTCTGGTTTGAGTGTCATGAATGAGGCTGGGTTTTCCCCAGACACTGCTGGCTCCACCCCCTGGGGTGCGGCTGATGTTCCTAGCCTGGCCAGTGTAAAGAATTCCCCATAACCAGTTCCAGCTGGTTCTCCCCCTGCCTGCCCCTTCAGGCCAAGAATGTGTGTATAAAAAGGGTGCTGTGACACTCTGGACTTGTTCTTGTTCTCCAACTTGAATCTACCTGGAGCTGCTGCTGCTGGGGCTCAGGGGTGGCGTGCCTCCCTGGGCCCTGCCCTACTCCTGGACTGAGGATGGCCCTTTCCCCTCTTTGGCGCTGCTGGGCCCCCCCTGAGGTCCTGGACTACCGACGGACTTTTGTAATCTGCATCTAGCGCTGGGGGAGCGCTGTCCCTCCTGCCCAGCACCTGGAAGCGCTGCTCCCTGCTCCCTACCACTTTGGGGTCCTTCCCTCCTGGACAAGCGCTGGTAGCGCTACATCCAACAGGCCGGTGCTCACCCGGCGTCTGCCCCGTGCTCCCAGTGTTCGATACCCCCAGCAAGTGCCTACCTCGCTTTATTCCCTGCCCGTGTGCCCTACGAGGGAGCCCACTCCTCGTCGATTTCTCCCCGAGTTCACCGCCGCCGCCCGGGACCCTAGTGACGTCATCCCCGGGCCGCGCTGGTATTGGCTGCCGGCCCGGGATTCCCCACTAGCGTCATCCCCCAGGCCGCGCCGTGATTGGCTGCCGGCCCGGAAGAAGGAGGAGAGGCCGGCCGAAGGAAAACGACGTAGCAGGAGCGGCGGGAGCTCACTCCGCGCCCCTGCAATACCCCCGTGAAGCTGCTGACCTCCCCCGGGGCTCCCGAGAGAGAGAGAGAGCCCCGGAGCGCAAGGAGAAGGCTGGCGCAGCAAGGGAGACCGGCGCACCAAAACCGGTGAGTGCTGCGGCGAGCCACAGGGAGGAGGGGCGTCGGGACGCGTTGTCGGCGTCCGCCCCCCCCCCTCGAGTGAACCTCCGGTTGTGCCCCGAGGCCCGGGAGGCCTCTCACGAAGCCGAGTCCCCCGAGAGGGACTCCGCGTGCCCCCCCCCAATGTTCTGAGCCCTGCGAGGCTCCACCTGTGGCCCTTGCCCCCAGAGCCCGGCGAGGCTCCACCTATGACCAGTGCCCCCAGAGCCCCGAGAGGCTCCACCGTGCCATTACCCCCAGAGCCGAGGGGCTCCACCCGTTGGCCCCCCTGTTTCCCAGGGCCGACAAGGCTCCCACGAGGTCCCTCAGGGGCCCAGCACTTAGTGGGCCACCGCGACGTTTAGCTTTGCCCCGGGCTTTCTGCCATGAACCTCGAGACACTTGGGCACCTTGCCCCAGAAAGGCCCGCTGGCCTGTAGATTACTATGGACTGAGTCTAATGTGATCCCTACTAGTATTCTGTGTTGCACCTCTACGGGCGCTCCTGTTGTTGTGTACTTGGTCCTATTTCCCCCCCCCCTGAATACCAGGTGTCCCCTGTACGATTCCTGGCAGTGGTCCCTTGGCCCTGTGCTGTACCTTCTTCCCCGAAGCCCCTACCCGTGCCCCTGGCACCTTGTACGATGTGTGTTCCTATGTGTTCTGCTTAATACAGATATTATTTTTTGTATATATACTTGGTGTGGAGTTCCTTTTGTGGGGGGCCCAGGAGGTTGTTGTTGGTGGGTGCGTGCGCAAATGCTTCACATGTCCTCCGAGATAGGCCTGGCTGCCCGCGCCGCGTTACCTAGAGGGCGAGCAAGGGTCGACCTTTCATAGGAGTGGTGGTCTCTGACTGGCTGTGGCGCAAGCCCTGGCCGGCCGGGAGTCCCATTTCCTACACCCACCATGCCCCCTCTCCCACACTTGAGCAGGATTGATCCCTCCCCCACCCCACCCAGGAGCAGTTGGAAGCCATTGCAGTACACCAAACAAACTTACAGGTAGGTAGCCATCTTACCTGGGAGGGTGTCTGGGGGTGGGGGGCCTGCACCACTACTCCCACCATGCCCCCTGTCCCACAGCCTAGCAAGATGGATCCCTCCCACCACCCCACCCAGAAGCAAGTGTCAGCCATTACATCACCCTCATCAAACTTACAGGTAGGTAGTCATCTTCACAGTGAGGGTGTTTGTGGGTGGGAGGCCTGCACTACTACTCCCAACATTCCCTCTGTCCCACACCTGAGCAGGATGGAGCCCTCCCCCACCCCACCCAGGAGCAGATGCAAGCCATTGCAGTACACCAAACAAACTTACAGGTAGGTAGCCATCTTCACAATGAGGGTGTCTGGGGTGGGGGGCCTCCACAACTACTCCCAACATCCCCTCTGTCCCACACCTGAGCAGGATAGAGCCCTCCCCCACCCAGGAGCATTTGGAAGCCATTGCAGTACACCAAACAAACTTATAGGTAGGTAGCCAGTACGTGCACCCACCCATTTTAAAATAATCTAATGGTGCCATATGATAACACCAACCCTCTCATTGCACAAAGAGGCATACCTACCCCATTGCCAAGCACAGTGTGCACACAGGTAAGCTAAGAAAACTGTCACAGCTACCAAAGTGTGACACACCAATGCACAACTAGAAGAAAGTCAGGGCACAATCATGCACAGCACCTATTGACAGGTGCATTGCCATGGGGCCTGAGCAACAAGGATCATTCGAAAAATAAGACTGCATGTTTGGTGGTAGAAATCAAGATATGCACATGAAAGGACAAAGGGATGCAGGCGATGTCAACGGCCAGTGCAAATAAACAATGAGTTCTCAATTAAATACATGTTGTGGCAGGCCCTAGATGGCAACAGGTCCCTGTAAACCTCAATTGTGCACGGGTCGCATGGTATGCCTTGGCACCTCACACCATGGACAAGTAATGCCTGTACCACTGCATCATGTCAGGAAGCACAGTACTGCACATAGTAAACAATGTGATGATCTGTCAATTGTGCAGTGTACAAAAAGTGAATGACACACAGCTAACACAAAGCTTTCCGGGTGCACTGCTATGACCATTTCACATCTGACCCACAGGTGACCAGGAACTCACTGCAGAGGATAACACCAGCAACCTGCAGCGCCAGTCTCCACCACCGGTACAAGGACTCTTGGATGTTGACTCCCAGGATTCCATGGACGATGAGCTCGAGGCCGGCCCATCTGGTGTGCCAGGGAGCAACAGGTCCCAGGACCCCATCGTCCCCCCACCACATCTGCAGCAACAACAACTCCACAGCAGACCCCTGCTGTCACAGCCTGTGCGGCCACCGCCGCCACCACCACCACCACCACCAGTGCTGCCTGCAACACCCTCCCTGTCCCAGAGGAGGACCAGCACACGCCATCAATGGAGGAGGGCAGGGAGAGGATGCGGGTGCCCACAGTGGTGAGGCAACAGGTCCGTGGCAGCAGGGCAGGTGGGAGGGGCAGGCTCACCCAGGGACACCAGGAGGCTGGAACCCACTCTGTGGAACACATCACCAGAGTCCTGGGTGCATTCGAACAGGCCCAGGGACAAACGGGCCGGCCGGACCAACTGTTGCACGAGCTCATCCTGCTGATGAGGTCCATCGGCACCCATATGGGACAAATCGTGGACCTCTTGGGCCAGCAAGTAGCGGTACTGAGGGACAGGCATGTGCCACAGACAACACCTCCACCTCCCTCTGGTGGGCCGCACAATGACAGTTCACCATCCTCCCCTGCGCCCACAGAAAGGGGTGAGTCCTCAGACCCCACTGGCCCTGCAGCAGGGCCCCCCCCTGCCAAACGACGAATGGGCCTTCCTAAGAAGACCCTGGGAGTATCTGGAGGCCAAGAACCTGCCATACGCAAGTCACAGAGCCAGCCATGATGGCAACCCTCTCCACCACTGCATTGACTTTTTGGACTGTCCTTCCCCACACTGCCTTGTGAATGGTATCTGCCTGTTGGACTGGGTCACTCGACTATCTCATCTACCACAACTGTCAACTCACCGCTCCACCCCACCCCCCAATGGAAATGTACACCCCCCTCGCATCTCACCATTGTAAATAAAATATCCTCACACACAAGTTGGCGTGTCCGCTCCTTCTTTATTGCAGGATGTACAGTCTTCAACATGATGACAATGTACCAGGAGCATGGGCTGTATGTAGGCAAGGATAAGTCGAAGGCACCTAGGGAAACACAGCAGAACAACTGTCACTGGTCTGCGTGTGGCATCACAGACATCGCACAACACCTACCATCAGGATAACCCAAAATGCACATGTCACAATGGCCAACAAGAGTCAACATACACGTCCTGTAGATGTCCCCGAATGACCTGTCCCAGAAACATTTCCAACCACCACTGAGTCTACAACTGGCTGATGCTACAATTCTCAGAAGCCCCTTCATGACAACAGCAATATAAACGGACAATGGGTATGTTGCACATTGACACCCACCGTCAAGTGAAGTAGCGGGTGATGAGCTGTTCACGCAGGTCAACACCTTCCTCCTCTCCACTGTCCTCATCACTGGACACGGCTTGGTTTGCAGGCTGGGGCCTTGTGTCCTCACCATCATCTAGGAGCAGGGTAATCTCCTTGCGAATGGCTAAATTGTGGAGCATGCAGCATGCAGCATGCCACAACAATCTGATGCACCTTCCCGGGCGAGTATGCCAGTGCACCTCCGGTTTTGTCCAGGCAGCGGAAACGTGACTTGAGCAGACCAAAAGTACTCTCCACCACAGGACGTGTCCTCCCATGGGCCTCATTGTAGCAGACTTCAGCCGGGGACCTGGGATTCCGCAGTGGGCTCAGCAACCAGGGACGGTTGGAATATGCAGAGTCACCTAGGTTTGACAAACACAAATATGCATTGCAACCTCGCTGAGGCTGAGGGCAGCACATCACACACACAGCACGCCATGCGACTAGACATACTCACCCACAATCCATGCACACTCGGGAAGAAGATTAGCCATCAACTGGGGTACTATGCTGTTCCGCAGGATGTAGGAGTCATGGGCCAAGCCTAGGAATTTGGCACACACCTGCGAGATGGTCATATCTGCCAGACACACCACCTGCACATTGATGGAGTGGTAATGCTTGCGATTGCGGTATATGTGCTGACTTGCCTGTGGTGGCACAAGACCGACATGGGTGCAATCAGTGGCCCCAACAACATTGGGGATTTGTCCAAGGGGATAGAAGTCTCCCTTCACAGCTGGCAATTCAGCACCCCTTGGGAAATGGATGTATCTGTCCTTGTATAGCATCATGGCGGACAGTACATCACGCAGCACCATGCTGAACATCGGTTGTGGCATCCCACCAGCGCTGGCCACAGTCTCCTGGAACGATCCAGTGGTAAAAAAATGCAGGGCTGCCATCACCTTATAAGTAGGGGTGAAAGCTGTTGGATATGCCCTGCGGGGCTGCAGGTGGGGCTCCAACAGATCACAAAGGGTTTTCATGGTGGCTCTGTCCAGGTGGCATTTCCGTATGATCGCAACATCCTCCATGTCCTCCAGAAGTGTCAAGTGACGAGTCAAATTTGGCCTCCTCCTATTTGAGATGATAGTGGACTTCATGAGATGTGCACAGCATATCATGTTCTGGATGACACAACCACAACAATGACAGACATCTACAGTGGCTAACAGACCAGCTGACTTGGAGTGACACCTTCAGCTACACAAAGGGCACACTTGTCAACTTACACAAGACAAGTACCTCAAACACCACCTTGGTCAATGTGAATGCACATAGGGATATGGCCACAGTTCACATGGGCACGCCTGGGAGTATAGCATCCAGCATATGTGTAACTAATCAAAACCACTGTCTCATACCTAGCTGTTGTACCTGTCACACCTTGATGCATCATTGCAACCTGGCACACACAATGACGAATGTATTGATTAGCAGACATGAGAGGCATTGCTAAATAGATCACCATTCATTGAGACAAGCATTGCTGTGATTGCCACTGGACCTCAACACATTCACATGTGTACATATTGTACAGTCCAGAACCACACTGTCCTGCCTACACCAACATCAAATACATAAGTGACATGTGAGTGCGTACAGGCAAATCTATGTTACCCAGAAACAAACATGGCATGTGTAGCCATCAGTGGACTGAATTGAGCATTGGCATTGCGTGCACAATGATGTGCCATTGAACATGTTGGCACTGTGCACTGTTGATGTAGGACAGATGGCCATCGCCATTGTATGGTACCCATATCCCGGCAGCTACCACCTGGCCCCGCCGGTGTGTCACCAGCACCCCCATTCACACAAGTGCGGTAGTCATAGGCATGGAGACATGCCCATATGGCGGTTGGCATGCTCCGCCGCCTGAATGGCGGAGTCTCATGTCAATGCATGGCACCCATATCGCGGTAGCTACCACCTGGCCCCGGCGGTGTGTCACCAGCACCCCCATTCACACAAGTGCGGTAGTCATAGGCATGGAGACATGTGGAAATGGCAGTTGGCATGCTCCGCCACCTGAATGGCGGTGCCTCATGTCAATGCATAGCAACCAAATTGCGGTAGCTACCGCCTGGCTCCGGTGGTGTGTCACCAGCACCCCCATTCACACAAGTGCGGTAGTCATAGGCATGTAGACATGCCCATATGGCGGTTGGCATGCTCTGCCACCTGAATGGCGGAGCCTCGTGTCAATGCATGGCACCCATATCGTGGTAGCTACTGCCTGGCCCCAGCGGTGTGTCACCAGCACCCCCATTCACACAAGTTTGGTAGTCATAGGTATGTAGACATGCCCATATGGCGGTGGCATGCACCGCCGCCTGAATGGCGGAGCCTCGAGTCAATGCATGGCACCCATATCGCAGTAGCTACCGCCTGGCCCCGGTGGTGTGTCACCAGCACCCCCATTCACACAAGTGCGGTAGTCATAGGCATGGAGACATGTGGACATGGCGGTTGGCATGCTCCGCCACTAAAATCGCGGTAGCACACACCGGGCCCCTGCGGTGTGTCACCGCCATGGAGCTTGCCCTAGAGCCAATGCGTAGCTCGACAGCGGTGGCATGATGCAATTTTGAAGATCGCGGTAGGCGTGCTCTGCCACAGCAGAGGCGGACATTGACTGCATTTGAAAGATGCACCATTGCTGTAGTGCACCCTGGGCCCCAGCGTTGTATCACCGTCATGGAGCATGCCCTTACAGCCAATGCGAAGCTCGATAGCAGTGGCATGATGCAATTTTGAAGATCGTGGTAGGCATGCTCCACCACCGCGGAGGCGGACATTGGCTGCATTTGAAAGATGCACCATCGCGGTAGCGCACCCCGGGCCTCAGCTTTGTATCACCGCCATGGAGCATGCCCTTACAGCCAATGGAGCCATGATTGTGGTGACATGATGCAATTTTGAAGATCGGGGTAGGCGTGCTCCGCCACCATGGAGGCGGTCATTGGATGCATTTGAAAGAGGCAGACCTGGACCAACAATTGCTGCAGCTTGGCACCTTTGAAACGAACCAGGGGGCTATATATGTGGGAGTGAGCCTCACATTGCCACTGCTCAAAGAGCCTGCTGCCTGAGACCCTTCACCTGCTGCTGCCTCCAGGGCTGCTGCCTGAGACCCCTCACCTGATGCTACCTCCAGGGACTGCTGCCTGAGACCCCTCACCTGCTGCTTCCAGGGACTGCTGCATGAGCCCCCTCACCTGCTGCTGCCTCCAGGGACTGTTGCCTGAGACCCCTCACCACCAAAATCCCCTGCTATTGTCTCACGTCCACACTGATGGCAAGGACAGAGAAGATCCGTGCCAGTCCCTTCACGAGCGAGGAGCTGGAGGTCCTGGTGGACGAGGTGCTCATACAGTACCCAAGGCTATATGGTGCCCCAAATGTCGTGGTAAGTCTTCAACAGTGGTGGGGTAGGGCAGGGGGGCCACACATGTAGTTGGACTGATGCAGTATGTGCCTGGGAGTGTGGGGTAGTGTCATGTACTGCCTGACATGCTGTCTCCAGTGGGAGGGTGTGTGTGCCCAATGCCACAGCTTTCCCTCCCTGCACATGTATGTATGAGTGACCTGTGTTGTGTTGTCAGCCATACAGTGGCACAGAAGGTTGTTCATGCTGTAGTCAGGACAGTGATTGCTTGGCTGGATGGCTGTGTGTGCCCCTGTAGTCCATCTCAGTGTGAGCCCAGCTGGCCTGCACAGTCCCAGCCTACAAAGACAAGGACAACTCACTTAACTTACAGAGTATGACATCAGTCTTTCACATAGCACTCCAGCTATGGTCCTACTCAACACTGTGGTTTGCACACAACTGCCCTTGTGAATGGCATTTTGTATTTGTGATATCATGTCCCTCCATGTGACCAACATGACACATTCAAATATTCACAGGACAGGGACTTGATGGCTGCGCAGTCTTGGACACAGTGAGTCCACCCCCAAACACAGGTTGACATGTGATGTACGTGTTGCTCAAGCGAACAATGGACTGGAGATGTGGGCAGGCTATATGGGTGTTTAAGTGCTGGCATCCTGCATGTGTGTGAGATGTGCAGGGACTGTGTTCCCCTTCACACCTGCATGCTTTAACATCAGCTTTTCTCATGCAGGGGTCTCATGTGGGCTGTACTATAGTCTCTGATTGACCTACTGTTGGATTTGTGATTATTTTGTATCTTGCTGCTATACTGATAGATGTCAGTACATGACACTGTGTCCCTGATCATTTCTCCCTCTTGTCTCCCATGCCTGCAGCTCAAGGTACACCAGCGCAAGGCCGTGTGGAGGGCCATTGAAGCGAACGTGCGAGCCCTGGGGGTCTCAAACCGACGGCACAGCCACTGCCACAAGAAATGGGACAACATCAGCCGGCTGGCAAAGAATGTGGTGGAGATGACCTTGGGGCTGCTTCCTCACACTGGGCATCTGGCACGGTGCAGTATGGCACCACTAATGGGGCGCATATTGGCGGTGGCACAGCCTGAGCTGGATGCACATTTGAAGGAGCATCAGCAGCAAGCCAGGGGTGAGCATTTGGGGAGTCTGACTTTGGCTGGGAGTGGCTGCATGAGTACAGAGCCTCTGCCAGCGCTGGCCTCTGTGATGTTGGTAGTGTGATGCTGTGGCATGTAAGTGGCTGCTGGCCTGGGTGCCTGTGGCATGCATTTGCCCTACCTGCACTTACAAAGGTGATTCGGATGCTGTGCCTTCACATTACATTCTGAGTTGTGCTCTTCTGGTTTATTCTGCATTGGTGTAGTCTTGGGAATCCCATGGGAGGGAATGGCAGTGTGCCCAATCTGACTATGCGTACATCAATGCGTCCATTGCATGCACCCATATTGGGGAGGCCTACACATCTTACAGCAATGTGCAGCATTATATTGTCCCCAAGGTATGACATGGTGGGTGGCATTGGCTAATCTCCATTGTGGACTGTCATTTTGTAGTCTGGGTCTGTGTTGTCCCCTCCTGTTCCATCCAGTTCTGTCATTGACAACAAGTAGTGTGCCCCCATCATGTCCCTAGGTGTGCTCAGAACTAGTTGTGTTTCTGTTTGAACAGAGACACAAGCAGGGTGTTGTGCTGTGTGGTCATCACATGGCTCACTCATGCCTGAGTATCCTGTTTCCATGCACTGCTTGAGTCTATATAGCGAGTTGGCACGATGTGATTGCACAGGGTGGTGTGCAACATATAGATTTGGTCAACTTTTTTCATGCATTGCTTGCATATGTTTGTTCTGTTGCTGCCACTGACCTGACCCTACATCTCTCTCTCCCATGCAGCATCACCTGTGGTTACGGAGGGACAGGAGACGGACACCAGCCGCCCAGGAGCCCAGTGCCTCAGAGGGGGACAGGAGTCTGCTGGAGGAGTCCCAGCCTGAGACGCAAAGCACCACATCATCCGATGCCAGCGGGGATGAATCCTTGTTGGAGGGCACAGGGAACGGGGACTCTGCATCGACTTCCACCACACAGCGGCCATTGCCCACCCTCCCAGCCACTTCGTCTGGTGCTGCCCGTGTCCGCCTCAGAAAGAGAGAAAGAGTGTCCATCACCCCTGGCACCGCTGCCCCTGCCCCTGTCCCCCCTGCTGCCATCAGTGCTGAGTCTGTGGAGCTTTTGCGCCAGCTGTGTGTAGGTCAGACAGTTCTCCTCAATGCCTTCATTGACACAGCAAGAAATTGGCCCAGGTGGTTGCTTTCATGGAGGGCATACATTCAGACGTGGGTGGGCTGCACCGGACAGTCCAGGCTTTGTCATCAACAGTAACATCTGCCCTGCAACAGGCACATACTCACAGTCCAGCTCCAGTTCCTTTGTCCATCCCCCGGGCAGTGGCCACGTCTGACGATAGTGACCATGGTCCACATACATCAAAGTCACGATACATCACACGAAGCACACATCAGCAGTAACCCAAGCAGTCCTGGACGCAGACACCATCCCCACAGAAGACCAAAGGCACCCCAGAGCGCAGGGAGATAAGCCCATCAGGCGACACCAGTGACAATTACCAAAGCAGCAGACCTCAGGCACACATGCCCCAATGGCATCCCCATACAAGGACTCTCCTGCTCCTCAAGCATCGTGCAAAGATAATCGTACTGTGTTTGTGCCCACCAAGGAGGTGGTGCATGCCAAGGGTAGACCTAGGAAGGGCTCCAAGGCAGTATCACCAACCATCTCGACTCCCACTCCAAGCCCAGTGAAGCAGGGGCGGGAGGGCACTGTAGGGGTAACACCTAGTACACAGTGGAAGGGGGGCAGAGGAGAAGCAGGGCAAAGTGTTCCGCTGGGTCCAGCACATCACCAGAGGGGCTGGCAGTGCCTGCACCTGCTGCAGTGGTCAGTATGCCTGTTGTTCCCACACCACTTCCCATTGATCCACAGTCAGTCAGGCCATTTAGGATCCCCAAGAAGTGGAAGGGCACCCCTCCACAATCTCCCAGCCACACCGTGACTCCCGTCTGCATGACTCCACCTCCACGTGCCACCACACCACCTGGTCCAAGCAGCCCTCCAGCTTGCCAAGCCACTGATAGCTCTACCTTAGCTGTTCCGCTCTCTCCCTCGTCAAGTGCCCCGACAGTCCCCGAGACACAGCCAGCTCCCAGTCCGCCTGACAGCCAAGTCTGAGTGGGAGTCACCCTTACACACCTGTGTATCACACAGGTGGGCCTGTACTGCACATTGTTGCCCCCTAACTGTGTTGCTGACCATGGAAAGGTACAGTCGCACACATTCCCTGTGCAGCTTCTCATGGACTCAGTCTGCACTTTGTCCTGCCCACTGGCCTTGTTGTTCACTGCTGTGTGCCCCCTGCCTGTGCAGCTTCTCATAGACTCACTCTGCACCTTGGACTGGCCACTGACCTTGTTGCTCTTTGCTGTGTTGGTCCCTTCCCTGTGCAGCTTCTCATGGACTCAGTCTGCAGTTTGTGATGCCCACTGGCCTTGTCGTTCCCTGCTGTGTGCCCCCTGCCTGTGCAGCTTCTCATGGACTCACTCTGCACTTTGTCCTGCTCACTGGCCTTGTCGTTCACTGCTGTGTGCCCCCTGCCTGTGCAGCTTCTCATAGACTCACTATGCACCTTGGACTGGCCACTGGCCTTGTTGCTCTTTGTTGTGTTGGACCCTTCCCTGTGCAGCTTCTCAAGGACTCAGTCTGCAGTTTGTCATGCCCTCTGGCCTTGTCGTTCACTGCTGTGTGCCCCCTGCCTGTGCAGCTTCTCATGGACTCACACTGCAGTTTGTCCTGCCCACTGGCCTTATTGTTCACTGCCGTTTTGCCCTTGCCTGTGCAGCTTCTCATGGACATACTCTGCACTCTGCCCTGGCCACTGGCCTTGCTGTTTTGCCCTTGCCTGTGCAGCTTCTCATGGACATGCTCTGCACTCTGCCCTGGCCACTGGCCTTGTTGTTCACTGCTGTTTTGCCCTTGCCTGTACAGCTTCAAATTATTATTATTTTTTTAAATATCTTTATTGTGTTTTATATTTTCTGTTACATAAGATCTAAACATCGGCATATACTGCACTTGTAGTAACATTGCCAGTGCTAAAGTACTATATATAACAACCAATATAGTTCCTATTTACAATCATAGCACATCTCGTGTCTACATCTCAGGATTCGACGTGCGCTCGTAAAATAACATAGGGGCCAATAGCCCACATATACTGTTATCTCTAATTGTGGAGCGAGACGTGATTATCATTTGTAACTCATTCCAGCAGTGGTCATTCTTGTGCAGACATAACAGTATATACAAGGGTATGTGACCCGTACTTAACTCGGCTTTGAGAGCATGACACGCAATGTTTCATGAGTAAGAAAATTAAAAGGTTATATATATACTGTTATTTGTTACCAGATGTCTTCTTTTCTCAACATTTAAACCACAACTAATAAAAACAAAATAAGATCAAAAGAAAGGGAGACATCAAATATGTAAGGAAACGTATAGCTGATACATAAAATGCCGTTCGAGTGTAGTCGTATTGCGCGATGATGTTGAATGTGGGCCGTCTCATATGCGCCATGCACAGTTGCATGGGAAGTAGGGTGTCTTGTAGCAGAAGTCATGTCCACAAGTAGTCATTAAGGAGTGTGAGGTCAGTGCCCATCCCAACAGCCATGTCCAAGGGCTTCCCTGATTGTAACGTATCCGCTACGCTCAAGTGTCATGTCAGGCATCGTCCCCTGCTTGTTGTGTGGGGGGTACATACAGTGTGGCATTAGATTGTGTAAGGGTTTTGAGAACATCATCCCAAGGCTGTGAGATAGGATACTTTCGCAACCCTGCTGTTTCTTCCCTGTGAAGGATAGTGCTCTCCGCCTGCACCCAGACCTCCAAGGATTTTTGCCAGTGAAGTACCTCCGGGGGGTCTTTGTGTTTTCATCTCTTAGTTATCAGTCGTTTTGCAGTTATGAGGCCGAGGTCTCTAAATCTAGAGCTTACTTTGTTGGCCTTGGTCCACTTGTAAAGTCCCAGGATACAGACTTCCCATGTGGTAGGCACCTCAGTACTGGTGCAGTGTGCAAGTGTTTCTGTTATTGCGCGCCAGTAAGGTAAAAGCAGGGGGCAGGACCATAGTATATGTAGTAGGTCAGCGCCTAGGAGACGGCATCTCGGGCATTCGGAGGTATTGATGTTGAAATATTTATTGATATTCTCTGGTGAGAGATACACTGTATGCAAAATACATGTTTGTATGAGTTTAAATGTGAATTGCGTGGTATGTGTGTGGCGCTGGCTAGGACACGCTCCCATTCCTTATCGGTCCAGGGTCGGCCTCTGTCCTCAGTCCAACGTGCACAGAGTCTTTGTAGTGGTTTCAGTACATGAATAAGCAGGGCATGTACCAACCAATGGACCACATGTAACCCCTCCCCCATTACGTTTAAATATTGCAATAGCTGATGCGTCAGCGGCTCATTCGTCAGGTCTCCCCATGTTTGCGTCAGTGTCCGTATGATAGCTGCATGCAGAAGGAATTGGCCTATTGGTAAATCATTATCTGCCGATAGGGTCGCGAAAGGTAGAAGGATACCGTCCGCGTATAAGTCCCCCAGCGTCTCCACTCCTGAGTCTGTCCAGGGCATTAGTGCTACGTCAGTTATGAAGTCCCTGCCTCTGGGCGTTCCGACAAGCGACAATATTAGGGCATAAGGGACCGTATCTTTTGTGAGTTGAAGGCTCCTCTTGTAACATCTGTGGGCCAATTCAATGTGCAACTGCGTCGGGCGGGGGAGTTTCGCCAGTGGGTGAAACAAACTGTAAATCTGTGTCTGTGTCTCAGCTGCCGTGTCTGTCAGATTTTTTCCGCTTAGCCACTTTGTGACCCATTGCAGCTGTGCAGCTAAGTAGTATAATTCCAGATGAGGAACTGCCACACACTGGTGGTGAGTATAATTTCTGCAATGCTATCCTGGGTCGTCCTGTGTTCCAGATCAGGCCTCGGGTTAATCCCTCTAGCTCCCGAAATAAACGCACCGGGACATACACCGGAAGGTTTGTGAAATAATACAATAGTCGCGGCAGTACTATCATTTTGGTTAAGGTGATGCGACTCATCACATTGAGCGGTAGGGTCTTCCAGAATTGCATCTGCGCTCTTATGGAAGAGATGGCGCGTACCAGGTTACCCCCCAATATGTCCGCAGGGGATCGGTACATAAATACACCCAGGTACCTAAACGTGGTCGGATACCAAGTGAGCGCTGTTCCGTTGAATACTATATCCGCCATGGCCACGTCCTTGCGGAAAGAGTAAGCGCCCAATTTAGCCCAGTTCACCTGGAGGCCCGACACCTCCTCAAAGCCGCAGAACAGCATGGATATGGCCGGCGGCACAGCATTCAGGTCTCTTCCATACAACAGCAGGTCATCTGCATATAGGGACACCGTGTGGAGACCGTCCTGCAAGCGGATGCCCCAGTCTGCACCACTTTCTCGGAGGAGAGCTGCTAAAGGCTTCATAGCAAGGGAAAAGAGCAATGGGGACAAGGCACATCCCTGTCTGGTTCCTCGTCTAACTCTGATCGTTTCAGAAATGAGCTTACCCATGCGGGCACGTACTGTGGGGCGCCGGTACAGCAGTTGTATCAGTTGTAGATATGCGTCTCCTAGCTCGTATTTACGCAGGACCGCTGCAAGATAGGGCCATTCCAATGAATCAAAGGCCTTTTCTAGGTCCAGCACTAGACAGCCCATACCTTGCCCAATTCTTCATTGCATACTTCTGGACTCTAAACAGTCTACGAATATTAAGAGAGGTATTTCTAGTTGGGATGAATCTGTTCTGATCGTTGTGTACCAGAGTAGGCACAAACGGGGCTAGTCGCCTAGCTAGTGCGGAGGCCAGTATTTTGTAGTCTGTATTCAACAGAGCCAGTGGACGGTAGGAGCCCAGCAGCTCAGGGTCTCTGCCCGGCTTTAAGAGGGAGATCAGTGTTGCCTCATTTTGCATAAGTGTAAGCTCTGAGTCATCTAGAGCCTCTGCGTATATCCGCATCAGTTCCAGTATCAATATATCGGAGTAGGCTTTGTAAAATTCAGCCGGTAATCTGTCCGGACCCGGAGACTTACAGTTTGAGAGGGAGAAAATACTGTCTTTTATTTCCTCCGGTGGTAGATGAGCACCCAATTCTTCCTGTTGGTGCTCTGTCAATTGCGGCAGCGTTAAGGTAGAGAGAAATTCCCGTATTACTGCATCTGTGGCCAGTAGACAGGATCTGTATATTGTGGAATAATATTCCACGAAAGTGTGGTGTATATCACTCTGGGTGTGTACCGTGACGCCTAGTGTGTTCTGTATGGATATCACAGGTGCGGTGACTACATCTTTCCATATCAGCCACGACATCAACTTGCCAGGTTTGTCCCCCGTATGGTGAGTGCCTGCTGAGTGTGCTGCATAGTTCAGGTTGCGAAGTTGTTCAAGCAACCTGGAGTGTTTCTCTTTGTCTTACTCTAAGGACCTAGCATTTCCCTCTAGCGCCTCCTCCTCACTTCGGAGCAGCCCACCTTCAAGGTGTGTGAGTTCAGCTTCCAGCTGTCTCCGCATACCCACCCACACACAGAGGCAATCACCCCTCACTACCACTTTAAATGCGTCCCATTCTGCCTGTGGCGTCGTATCTGTATCTTGACACACATACACCTAAGCAGCAATTTGTCAGAATTTACATGCACATCCACATCAGTCTTTTTTGTCAGTTTTTAGCTCCGCACTAATTGCCAATATGTTTTTTGTATAATTTTCTTTCTATTTAGCCTATAGTGCTCTCAAACCTAACTTCCTCCTCTGCTTGTCGAAGGAAAAACTCAAACCCGTAGAGAAGCCCGAAAGGATATCCCACTAGGGTCACACACTAATTACGCATTGGTTGAGGCACATTATAGGTATTAATCTTACAAGAATTTCATATAGTAACAGAGTCAAAGAGAATTTTAAAGTCCACAAACAAATCAAGGAGTTTAGTTAGTTATCACTTGTTTATTATTCTTATTCTTGGATTGTTCAGATTTCATTATAACACATAACAGCCGACACGTGTTTCGTCCATCCGGACTTTTTCAAGGCTCGCTGGAAAGTAGAATCTCTCTCCATATATATAGAATCAAAAACGAATGACCACTCCTTGTACGCAGTAGTCAGTCTTGGCATTAAGCGGTCAGTGTTTCATGTCAGAATTTTCTTTCTAATGCCTCGAGCATTCCCCACTCAAATTGTCACGATCAGGCAGAAATCTCAATATACAGGTGCTAATATACCAGAGCGCCTGGTTCTCTTTCCACTGTCTTAAGAAGGACCTCTGTCGCCATCAGTGATGTTGGAACCCACTTGTGCTTTATAGTTGTCCCATCATAGTCCTCCCATCATAGTCCTTTTCGAAAATATCCCCCAAACAAGGGTTGTCTTCCAAGTATTGGTTTACTAAACAAGTCGTGATAAACCTGTTGACGGCACCCGTAGACTCGTCCTGGCTTCCGTAGTAGAAACAACGTTCCAACATCACTGATGGCGACAGAGGTCCTTCTTAAGACAGTGGAAAGAGAACCAGGCGCTCTGGTATATTAGCACCTGTATATTGAGATTTCTGCCTGATCGTGACTATTTGAGTGGGGAATGCTCGAGGCATTAGAAAGAAAATTCTGACATGAAACACTGACCGCTTAATGCCAAGACTGACTACTGCGTACAAGGAGTGGTCATTCGTTTTTGATTCTATATATATGGAGAGAGATTCTACTTTCCAGCGAGCCTTGAAAAAGTCCGGATGGACGAAACACGTGTCGGCTGTTATGTGTTATAATGAAATCTGAACAATCCAAGAATAAGAATAATAAACAAGTGATAACTAACTAAACTCCTTGATTTGTTTGTGGACTTTAAAATTCTCTTTGACTCTGTTACTATATGAAATTCTTGTAAGATTAATACCTATAATGTGCCTCAACCAATGCGTAATTGGCGTCGTATCTGTACCAGTGTTTTCCTCAAAGTATTGGGCGATATTAGCGGCCAGCAGACTATGAAAGGGGGCATCCAATAGCATATTTGGTTGCAGCCACCAGGTTGGGATTGGCGGGTGGGGTGTTCCCATGAAACCTCTAAGATATGTGGGTTATGGTCCAAGTGTATCCTGCCTAAATAAAAGACTGCAGTTATGTGTGGAAGCAGCTCCTCCGAAAGCATGTAGCGGTCTAACCGCACATGTAGGTCGTGAGCACCTGAGTAGTAGGAGTATACCCTATTGTGGTGGTGGCGATGTCTCCAGGCGCCCCTCAGGCACCATTGTGTCGCCCAGCTAGTCAGCGCCTTCATGGCATTGTGCGTGCTTGTACCCGGAAGGGGTGGAAAGGAATGACGGTCCAGTGATACGTCAAGTACACTATTGTAGTCACCTCCCAGAAACATGGGGATGCCATGCCATGGCGCCAAAACGCGTGATACACTGTCAAAACAAATAGCTTGCTCTGTGTTGGGAGCATATAGTGATGCACTTACTACCTGCCGACCGTCCAGGGTACCCTTGATCACAACATACCTGCCCTCTGTGACCACCAACGATGGCATAATTTTAAATGGGACCCCTGGCCGCACCCAGATTAGCGCACCTCACGCAAAATCCGAATACCCATGGCGTACAATTGGCCACGCCATCGGCGGTGTAAGCGCTGAATTACAGTGGTGACCAGGTGAGTCTCTTGTAAAAGAGCTATTTGTCTGTGGTGGCGTTTGAGGTATAAATATATCTGATACCTGCGTGATGGTGAATGCATGCCCCTCACATTCCATGTAGCAATTCTAAGTGGATAAATAGTCCTTATAGGGTGTGAAATGGTCATGTGTCTGCAGCGGCCCAGCAAACATACATAGTATATACATCTCGGCAATGCACATCTTTCCTAGCATACTGACTCGTGGCATGTCATTGCGTGATATCTCACAATAAATTCAATACATAAACATAATGATAAACAATTCCAAAAGGGCGAAAATGCAACCAGCAATCGTCCAAACTCTCAATAACAGTCAAAAATGATCTGGGGGGGTTATGCTACATGCTAAGCTTATATAACTTACAATTCATGTGTCCAGTGTCACACCAGCTCAAAAAAACATTTAGTAGGTAAGCAGAGTGGACTGGTGCTCACGTGACCACTGCAGAGCAAGTGTCGAAATCCCGCCCCTCCCTTCTATAGCAGGACATCGCCCCTTACCTCACGTGAACACTCAGAAGCATTGCAGCATCTATCTCAAACGACTATGTTATCAGTGACTGCATACTTCAGCATACATATCACAATACCTCAAAGTGTAGTTCAACCAGGGATAGGGTCCCTCATTGTTCACACTATTATGTCAGCCGTGTGCGGGGTAACATCTGGTTGTTCGGTCGAGCCCTGTGAGTTCTACAGGACATATATCCGCTCGTCGTCACTGGATAGGTCTCGCTGGCTGGAGTTGGATGTATCCTCAGTTACCAGAGAGCCACTGATCTCCGCTATTGCCTGCAGGGCATCTCGTTGTCCGCTGAGAATCAGATCTGAGTGCGGTCCCACCGGCGGTGAAGGAGGCGTCCGCGCCCCGTCGATCTCTGCTCTCTCCGGCGGCGGCGTAAGGGGCCTCTTAGCTTCGGTAGGGTCACTGTCGCAGCTGTGTCCCGAGGTCCCGCAGTAGTGAAGGTGTCCAGCCAGTCCTCTGCCTCGTCTGGTGTGGCAAAGAAGTGAGTTTTATCGCTTGCAACCACTCGTAGACATGCTGGAAAGAGCAGAGAATATTTCAGGTTGTTTTGCCGAAGGCGCTTCTTCACCGCCATGAATGAGAACCTCTGTCTCTGCACTTGGATGGTATAGTCCGGGAAGAACATTATTTTGTGATTATCTATATGGATATCTTGTAGCTTCCTGGTTTCCTGTAGGATGGCGTCTCGGTCCCGGTAATTGAGGAGTCGGAGGAGCAAGGGCCGCGGGTTTGAGCCTGTGGGAGGAGGTCTCGCCGGGACTCTGTGCCCGTTCTATTACAAAGTGCGATGAAAGGGTCCAATCTGGAACCGCTAGAAGAGTTGGATCGCATACAGGAGACCTTGAAATTACTCAAGATTGTAATACATGAACAGACGACTTGGCGGCGACAGGATTGATTTGCCCTGCGCGCATTGAACTTGACTCTACAGGCCTTTGCCTAATAGATTTTGCCTATGCAGAACCATCTCCTCGCCATGGATATAGAAGCGCTTTAGAATTAGATTACGTGGATTACTGCGGAGTTGGTAATCTCAGTGTACTTTGTAATATTGTTCCAGGAGATATATCCTTATATACCCTAGTCCTGATGAGGCCCACAAGCAAGTTGAGCTGAAACGCGTCGACTACTGTTTAATACTAAGAGCCCTGGAAGAATTTAAATTTTTGTTGAATCAAGATACATAGTACTAACATATAGTGATAGGGGTGTAACTGTCCCCCCCCCCCCCCCCCAGCCCCCAGTACTATTGCATGGGGCTTCTTGTAACAATGGAATGTTCATGATAATAGTGGTTACATCCATCATTATTTTTTGTAGGGGAATAAGGAATGGATTGATGTCCTTTGTTTTGTTTTGTATGTTTTTGGTTTTTTCCTTCTTCGAAATGAATATCTGAAATTTTATTTGATATGTTGATAAAAAGAAATTTATCAAGTGAAACTGTGTCCAAACAATGATATGACTAATAGATTAGTTATTTCAATATATAAGTAAATTGTTATGAAGGAGTAATTTGTGGTACCCTTCATATTTTCTTGAAAGAAATATCATTTTGATCTGTTCCTTCGCATCACTCTGTTTTTTGTGATTGTTACTTTACCCAGATGCGGTTGGAATATTGGGTGCCCCCTTATTATACAGTATGAAAGGGTCCCCTCCGGCAGTAGATCTCTGAGCCAATTTTCCACATGCAAGGAAGGTTCCCTTCCGTCCCATCTTTCCGGCACGCCCACTATGCGTACATTGTTGCGTCGTGCTCGCCCTTCAGCATCCTCGGCTCTGTCCTCCAGGAACTCCACAAGGTTCAGTAAATCTTGAACATGTTTATCTGTCTGAGTCACTTGTGGTTTGATTTCAGCAAGTGTGGTCTCCAAGACAGTGGTGCGTTCAGTTAGCTTCCGGTGATACTCATGCAGGTGAGTGAGGTCGATAGCCACTTTGTCAATTTTAGATTCCAGGGAGGTGCGGGTCTGATTGATGATTTCTTCCAGTCGTTCCATCGCCGCCAGCACCGCATCTAGTTTATTTGCAGTTTGGTCTGTGGGTCCCTGCTTCGCCATCAGATTTGGACTTGGGCGGAGGCGGTAGGGTCTGAGCCCCTCCTGTGCCAGTTTGTGCCCGGGTACCACCCGACATGAGTTGCAGTGGTGTACCCCTATGTTGATCTATATGGGGCAAGGTCACAGTGCAATGTCGTCTAGGCGAGAGCTTCCCAGCGGGTCTCGTGACAACACCAATGGGTCACAGATCGCGACCACTCCACAGCTCGTGGCTCCAGCTGCAGGGCTTCCCTGCCATGTTCAGGAGCCCCCTCCACAACACGGTCCCCGCTCTCACCGTATAGTTACTCAGGTCACGCCAGGTGGGGGTTTATGCCTTCGCCTCAAGGAGAGGTCACGGTTTCTTGGCGTCGATGGCGTAAGTATCTGTGGGCACCAGCAATTTCCACCTCCGGTCCCCCCTCGGGCAGCCTGTGCAGGGCACCCCAGATGTGGCACACCAAAGCAAAGAAGTGCCTGAGTTGTTGAATGTGGCAACCACCAAGGTCCAAGAATAGTGTGTCACAGCACCGCTAGGAGCCGCAGTGGGTCGCTCGCTCAGACACGGTGTCTGGGTGTCCATACAGTGGCAACCCCGAGAATCCCCAGCGTTATAGGCTGCGAGCAGCAGGCAGGGTAGACTCAAAGCTCCTCCACGGGTTCCACAAATCCTCCAGTGGGGGACCAGAAGTACTCTCCACACCACACCTGCAGCTCAGACCACCCCCGCCATACTCAACATAATTTCAGGCAGCATCAAATGAGAGCCCATTGGTTCAAGAACAGGGTAGTTTGTCGCTGCAGGCAGCTCCGCATCAGAGGCGCCCTCAATTCGCGCCGCATGTAAAATGGTGGCGCTGGCGAACTCAGCAGCGAGCCCAGCGGTATCTGCACCCGCCGTCCTCCACCCTCCACAGCAGCGGCCAGCAAGTGGTCCGGAGAGTCTCAGGTGGTGGCGGGACGAGAGCAGGTCAAGAGGGGCCTCAATGGCACCGCAACTGTAGCCAGCAAGTGTCTATGGGGGCAGCAGCAGGGCGAGCAGTCACAGATTTTGTACCCTGGGGGGGGCTCACTCACCGCAGCCGTGCTGTGGGGGCAATGGCGGTGCAAACAGCTAAGGCAGCGATCTCTTTCGTAGACCTTCCCCACATGTTGCGGCAGTCAGAGGCTGATCCCGGGGGTATGCCGCCAGCAGTGTCAAGGTAGTCCCAGCCACATGTAGTTGGAAGGCGGCGGAGCAAACAACCACGGTCCTCCTCCACAGGTGGGGGCCCACTCACCGCAGACACGCCGCGAAGGCAGCGGCAGAGCAGGCGAACAGGGCAGCGCCTCCCTCCACAGTCCGCCGTCACCTGTCGCGGCAGTCAGCAAACTGTTCAGGGGCCATTCACAGCACAGCCAGGCACGCGACACAGCAGGGGTCACAATCTCCCTCCGTCCCGCATCGACCAGTGTCCATCTAGGTTTGGCAGGATGAGCAGCTGCGTCTCGGCGTCGTTAGCATATTTCCACTACGCCATTTCTTTCTGCCTTGTGGGCGGAGTCAAGCCCCGATTAGTCGGAGCAAGCCGCCCGAGGATCCCGCATCGGGCAGGCCACCCCGACGGGATCCACAAAGCGGGACACGGGAAAGCCGGGACCCACGGCGACATCCCGGAGTGTTGTCCCAGCGGGGCTGTGCCTGGTGAGAGCCTCCGCGGGTGGCCACTTTCGGAGAGCAGTGCCTGTTTAGGGGAGCCACCGATGGAGCTCTACCCAGACACGTCTGCCTCCATTGCAGTCATAGCCATGCCCCCCCCTGTGCAGCTTCTCATGGACATACGCTGCACTCTGCCCTGGCCACTGGCCTTGCTGTTTTGCCCTTGACTGTGCAGCTTCTCATGGACATGCTCTGAACTCTGCCCTGGCCACTGGCGTTGTTGTTCACTGCTGTTTTGCCCTTGCCTCTGCAGCTTCTCGTGGACAAACTCTGCACTCTGCCCTGGCCACTGGCCCTGCTGTTTTGACCTTGCCTTTGCAGCTTCTCACGGACATGCTCTGTATTTTGTGCCTCACTCTTCTCTTCTCATTGTGCCTATCTGTGCAATATGTGAATAAAGACAGTTGCTCTAGTTGTCTTTTTTGTCAGTGTCCTTACTGAATAAAGTTCTTTTGATGTGTGTAAATGGTTTACTGTGCCACATGGTCTCTATGGCACTTCAACATAGTCAATGTTTGGGCTTACTTACTCTCTTTTTTTCAGGGGTGACAGGGTCTTCAGTTCTTCTTGACCCAGATACTTGTGGTGGCAATGGTGTCAATTTCGAATGTTTAGCAGTAGAACTAGGGTCCTCACTCACCCAGCAAGCTAGGTCTCATACTTCATCATCTGGACCTGCTCCTCGTTGGGTCGGCGCTGCAATACCCTACGGGCACCCGAGGGGGGGCTCTTTGTCGGAGATCTTTTGTTCCTTTGCAGTTTGATGAAGTGGGGGTGTGTGGCCCGTGAAAATGTAGATACAGTGAAGTGCAGTGAGCGCGTACTTAAAAAAGGTTGGATATTCCGAAGGATAATTTTATTCAGGTTGGTTATCCACCTTAATTAAAGTGTGAAGTGTGAAAGCTCCCCAGATGTGAGGGTTCAGTTGAAGCTATGCTCATATATTCGTGGTCAACATGTTTCTTGCCTCATGGTTGTTAAATACCGTGGAAACTCATCAGGACCTTGGAAGTGAAATCTATCTACACTTGGTGGTGCAGCTAATTGCTAACTACCACTGGGACAGAACACTACCTCAATATTCTCCAGTAGTGCTCTTAGAAGACCTCCCTGCAGTTGGTGTGTCTCCTCAGCCGGTGCGGCGAGTCAAAAAGACACCTCGGTAGATGGTGTCATGTCCAGCGTGGGGCCGAGGCGGTTCACCTGAGGAGACACACAAACTACAGGGAGGTCTTCTAAGAGCACTACTGGAGAATCTTGAGGTAGTGCAATTAGCTGCACCACCAAGTGTAGATAGATTTCACTTCCAATGTCCTGATGAATTGCCACGGTATTTAATAACCACGAGGCAAGAAACATGCTGACCACAAAGAGATGAGCATAGATTCAACTGAACCATCACGTCAGGGGAGCTGCCACTCTTCACACTTTTAATAAGGTGGATAACCAACCTGAATAAAATTATCCTTTGGAATATCCAACCTTTTTTAAGAACGTACTCACTGCACTTCACTGTATCTACACTTTCACGGGCCACACACTCCCACTTCATCAAACGGCATAGGAACAAAAGATCTCCAACAAAGAGCCCCCCCGCGGGTGCCCGTTGGGTATTGCAGCGCTGACCCAACAAGGAGCAGGTCCAGATGATGAAGTATGACACTTAGCTTGCTGGGTGTGTGAGGACCCTAGTTCCACAAAAGCGGGATCCCCTGTGATTTCCGACCACTCCTAATACCCCTCCACCACCATCATCGTCCTTTGAGGGATGGTACACACCTACTGCTTAGGCTCCACTAGTAGAGGAACAGCATCCACGTTTGATATTGTTGATGTGATGTACACATGCTTGGTGTGTGTCTCCATGGCCTTCCATTTGTGTACAGCCCACTTTTTTTCCCTATTTGTTGTGCTCCATTGCTGTTGGCATGTGGGGTGTGTATGTGTGTGTGTGTCAGTCTGTGATATGTATGTGTGACTGTGCAGGCTGTGTGTCCATTTGGATGTTGATTCCTTGTGTGTGTTCATTTGTTGCTTGTCCTCATTGATATTTCCCTGAGTGTTGTGTTGTGTGTGTTTCCCTGGCCCTGTGCAACTGTGCTGTGTGTTGTGTGTTCCTATGCAGCCACTCCTGCATTGTGTGTCTCCATGATTGTTTGTTGTGTGGTGCAGGGTGTGTATTGCCCTGGCTTGTTGTTGTGCATGGGGTGCACAGGAGGGGCACATGGCTTGTGCCTTCATGGGGTGTGCTAGTGTGTGGTGGGAGCGGGTGTGACCCTGTGGTCTTTGTGCCCTGCTCATGCCTGGCACTGGCCCTGCCTTCTGCATTGTGCGCATGTATTTGCTTGTGTTCGCCGCTGCGGTGACGTGACTGGTACATTGCTGCATGGTGGCGGTAGCTGTGTGTCTAGGATTCAGCAGGGTGACTTTGTGGCAGGTGGGTGATGTGTGGGTGCCCTTGTTGATGTGTTCCTGTCCCCCCTAGAGTTTCTGATGTGGATTTGGACCCTGTGTCAGGCCGTGTGTTGTGTGTTGTGTTGTTGCGTACCTGCAGAGGTCCATGAGTTCCTGGTGAAGTATAGCAGGTACAGCACCAGAAAGACGTGTAGAGCTGGGTCCATGGCGGTCGTGACCGGGACTCTGGTTTCGCGCTCCGCTGTTGAGCTTCCGCCGTCTCTGGTTGGGCGGTGTCTTCGCTGCGGTGCGTCTGCTTGCTTGAGTCATCCTAATTTGTGGAGGAGGGCGGACGTCATTCCGCACGGCGGAGGGTCTCCCTTGGCTCCCACCGCCGCGGTGGCGGGCGCACTTTGATGGCGATGCGCGTCACACCGCGGTGGTCGGGAATTGGCCTATGTTTGACCATACTAATATGGTGGGGGTGATGCCCGCTGCTGGCAGGCGGAAACAGGCATTGTTTCGCACCGCCAGTGCCGCGGTGGTCCCACTGCCCTACAGCCTAATTGACCCCCTAATCTCTAATCTGTGTTTAGCTTCTTCAAATGCATCTAACATTAGTTGACCACTTTGCTCAGTAGCTTGGGGTAAATACTGAAAAACGCTTTGTCCTTCATTACCTAATATGCTCAATAATGGCGCTTTTTTCCGAGAAGGACAAAAATCTTGCCCATCTAAAGCCTTCAAGTAATTATCAAACATCATAATCCAATCATCCCATAGAACAAGTGAAGAGCCTGGTTGAGATAGAAAACAAGGCAGTGGTTTAACAGATACATGTGGCATTGTTTTACCAGATGTATTTGCACTGAGTGGAGTTTCAGAGGCTTTACCCGTGACCTCAATGAATATGAGTTGCTACGGGAAAGATAATAAAATAATAAATGCACACCCACCAAAGTTAAGTAAACCCTTGCAACTAGCGCTTAAAGGGGGAGATGTGGGTAACACTGGCTATGAAACTTGAGTGTGCGCTAATATAAGGTGTGCGCATTACCGACACAACTAAACCTTTGACAAATCATCAAAAATAACTGCTTGCTATGCTGTGGAAACGTCAAGAATCACCAAATAATATGGATAAATTAAGGATGAAGTGTGCATGTTGGTGTGAGGAGGATGGAGCACCAGTACATGAAAAACAGGGATGTGCGTGTCACTGAAATGGAAATGACATGCAATTAGGTGTGCGTGCCACCGTACAATAGATCACCTGCATTAAAGAGTGCAATGTGTGCATATCACCAAAATCGAGCAATAAGTCACCTGTGTCTGACTGCTTCTGCGTCCTTCGTTAGGGATAAATCGATGTGCTCATTCGTCCTACTTCATCCATGATGGAGGCACGTTTGCGTGTGAAATCACCAACCACCTGGAGCGCTAACCCCAACTGTTCTGATCACTCTCTAAGTGATCCCTCAAAGCTTGTACACATGCCACTAGTAGCTGGCCGAATTTGCCAAAACTCCATCTTTTTTAGGGCAAACGTCCTGTACAATGACAGTGATTTTTATGTAGCTTGGCCCCTGGGCTTGGATACAAACATACAGGATCTATGCGCAGTTCCATTCCGGGTCCGCAGCTCAGATGGTGACAGCTGGCCAGATCGTCACCAACATGTTGCAAATTCATTCCGCATACAACAGGATAAGAAGAGGTAAAATGCTTTATTAAAGTGCCATCTGGCAATGAGCCAGTTCCCTCCAGGCCAGTAGTCAACTGACCAGTACAGAACATTGGTTGTACATAACACATCGAGTGGAATCTCACTGCGGTGAGATTCCACATTGAACAACTCAACAAGACTAAGCAAATTACAACATTTCCCTAGATGACGGCTAAGCTCGAGCCCAAAATCCACAGCTAGGCAGATTGCAAAAAAGGGTCAGATTTTTGTTGAAGATTATGATGTGTCCACATTGCATTTTGGGTTGTTTCCTGTCACGGGCAATAGGCCTACCTACACAAGTGAGGTACCATTTTTATCAAGCGAGTTAGGGAAATATTGATGTGTGTGGAAGCTTGTGGCTCTCTACAGACTCCAGAACTTTCCATCACAGAAATGTGATGAAAATGTTTTTTGTTTTACAGTTTGAGGTTTGCAAGGGATTCTGGGTAACAGAGCCTGGTGAGAGCAACACTAGTCACCTCATCCTGGATTCCCCTGGATGTCTAGTTTTCAAAAAGATATAGATTTGCTAGGTGTCCTTAGGTGCCGGCTAGGGTCCAAAATATACAGTTGGGCACATTGGAAAAAAGGGTCAGATTTCACTGGAAAAATTTGATGTGTCCACATTACATTTTGGGCCGTTTCCTGTCGCGGGTGCTAAGCCTACCTTCACAGGTGAGGTACCATTCTTATTGAGAGACTTTTAGAAATGCTGGGTGGGTGGCAGTTCGTGGCTCCCTGCAAATTCCAGAACTTTCCCTCACAGAAATGTGAGGAACATGTGTTTTTGTTTACAAATTTGAGGTTTGCCAGGGATTCTGAGAGCCACACAAGTCATCCCATCTTGGATTAAACCCGCCTCTCTAGTTTTCAAAAATGTATAGGTTGGCTAGGTTTCCCTTGGTGTGGGTTGAGCTAGGCTCCAAATTCCACAGCTAGACACATTGCAAAAAAAGGGTCACTAGTCACTGGAAAAATGTGATGTGTCCATGTTGCTTGTTGGGCCGTTTTCTGTTTCAGGCTCCAGGCCTACCCACACAAATGAGGTACAATTTATATTTGAAGACTTAGGGAAATACAGAATAGAAGAACAAGTGTTATTACCAATGGAATTTTTTTGCATTTCTGCCTTCCAAATGTAAGACAATGAGTAAAAAAAAGAAGCCATTTTGAAAAATGTCCTCTAATTTACATGCTTGTATGGGTACCCAAAATTTCAGAGATGTGCAAATAACCACTGCTTCTAAACTCTATATTTTGTTCCCATTTCGGAAATATATAAGTTTCTTGGTACCTATTTTCACTCTTTATATTTTACCAAAGGAATTGCTATATACCCAATACACAATGAAAAACTATTGCAAGACAGCAAGACGCAGCTCAGTTATTGGTTCTGGGTATCATGTTCTTGGTGAACCTACAATTCCAATATATCCTTGCAACCAGAAAAGTCCAGCGGATATAACGGTATATTGCGTTTTAAAAATGTGCCATACTTTGAAGAAGTTACAGGTGAAAACGCTGGCACAAAGACTGTTTTGTTTAACTCAAATTCAATATGTTTTTATTTCAATTGTTAGTTTCTATGGGAAAACCTTGAAGGATCCACACAAATAACCCCTTGATGAATTCCAAATTGTGTCTACTTTTCAGACATGTATAGTTTTCAGGGATCTATTATTGCATTCACACCCATTTCTACCACTAACTGGAAGGAAGTTAAAAGCACAAAAAGTAGGACAAATAGGCTATGCCCCAGTAAAAGCCAAACCTGTATAGAAAATTTTGATTTTCCGACAAAAGTCTGCCTGTTCCTGAAATCAGGAATGATGGTGATTTTAGCACCAAATATCCTTTGTTGATACCTTTTGCAGGGAAAAAATCAGACGCTTTCTTCTGCAGCACTTTTTTCCATTTTCTGAGGAAAAAACAAAAATGTTGTGTATTTTGGGTAATTTCTCAGTCCCCTCCAAGGTAATCCACAAACTCTGGGTACTATTAGAATCCTCAAGATGTTGGAAGAAAAAGACACACATTTGACGTGGATACCTTATGTTGGCAAAAAGTTACAAGGGCCTAAGCACAACCTACCCTCAAAAGCCAAAAAAAGGCTTAGCATGGGGAGGGAGGCCTAACAACGAAGGGGTTAATGATACAGCTGTGATTATTTTTATTCGAGACAATACTATTATCATATGAGCATGGTTCACTGAATACATTGGTATTATTATTGCTGATTCCCAGTTGATATAGCATGGCCGTCCTGAGGTTTTCTTGTGTGCACTTAGATTTTACATTATTCCTACTGTTTAGTGTTCAAGGTTTGAAGTTATCCCTACTGTTGCTGTTAAATGAAGGTTTTGAGGTATTCTTACTGTCTTGGTTTAAATGATTTTTTTTTTATCAACACTACAGTTATGATGTTTCTTTTTTCCTTTTGTGGTGAGTTTCCGTAAGTGAGCGTGTAGTAGGTGCTGGTGCTCTGGATTCACTGTGTGTACGGGGGTTCTATGGTTTGCCCTGTGTGCAAGGATTCTGCAGGGGTTACCCTGATGACAACTTATTCCATTCATTGTACACCTTGAAGCAACAATGAGCAGCCTATTGGTTTCTTCGGAGACACTAGTGGCAGTCTATGATGGTTTGAGGCTGCCTGCCTTTTGTCTTACTGGTGCAAGCACTCAGTTGGATTCCCCTAGGGTTCCATGGCTGAGTTCTTTCTCCATCAGGCACCTCCTGCACGTTTGTGGTCACGCCAGACCCTTTAGGGGTGCTTTCATATTTTCCTGATCATTCAAGTAGACCAACAGGGAGGGGAGTGTAGGGGATAACCTGTCCACTCCCGGCCCAGGGATTTTTCCCATCTGACTGGCAGGGACAATTCCCTTTGGAGGTGTCCTGATGTTCGGACATGTAGTCTTTCTTGCCGTAGTTATCTGTCCTGACCTAGTATCGGGTAACAAGGAGGGGGTTCTGTTGTAATACTTGCACAACCTTAGAATTGTTATGATGAAAGTTCTGCTCGCTCTGGCATTCCAGTCTCCATAGTGATGCCTCTGGAAGGCAGTAAGAGACTGAAGACTTGAGGAGCAGCATGTGTCTGTTGGTGGGGCTTTCTACAAATAAACAAGTCTTCAATTCCTACAGTGTTTGTCTAATTTAACACTGGCGACGACGAGAAGCTTGAAGGGAGCAGTGATGTGTCTGTTGGTGGTGCTTTCTACAAATAAACGAGTCTTCAATTCCTACAGTGTTTGTCTAATTTAACAGGTTCCTACTGCATAAAACAGGCCCCTTGGTGGTGCTCATGGTAAACAATTAAATAACAATGGAGCAAGCACTGGGAAACGTAACTTGATTTTTCTGAGCTAGAACCCTGTGACCTTTCCCCACAGGCTGCATTAATCGTAGCAGGTTTTCTGTTTATAGTTTAACTTAACAGAGCTTTTTAAAAACATAACACAGACTAGAAATTAATCAGCACTGATATCCGTTTCAAGCACACAGGTAGTCCATCTTTTTGTCCATATGAGACAAGTACAAGGAAGTTCTTCACAAATGAGGATAAGGTTTTGATACCGTTTCTCAAATGTGTTTTTTTTTTAAATAGCAACTATAGGAATTTTATCAAGCATGTCTGTGCGATGTTTGTGTGTATGCATATTAGTGATGTTGTTCTGAATAGTGTCGGTGAGGCAGTGGGAATAGCGTGATAAAGAACAGTGACTCCAAACTTTGTATGTCTGAATGGTGTTCACAAAAAGTATAGGTGAATGTTTTTTGTGTTCGAATGACGTGGGTATGAATGGTGTTTGTGACTGTATGCAGTTGACTTGAGCATTAGCTGTGTGTGTCAGTGGTGTGAATACGAATAGGTTACGAGTATTGTATGTGTGCATTGTGTAGGTTGTGTAAACACAAGTTGTGTGTAAATATTTGAGAGTGAAGAAGGGATTATATGTAGGCCTTGGGCGAAGTTCAAGTTTTACTCCGCAGAACTCTGCAAAGTGCCAGAAAAACTCTGCCGCCCTCTGCGGAGTTCCACCAGTGGTGGAGCCTGTTAAGTTATGCGGCTCACACTGTTTTTTAGCGCCCGGAGTTGGTCTTGTGCTGTAACATCAGCCCAAATAGCATTACGTATTGCACCAGAGGGTGCTGCTGCTTTCTGCCCCTCGAGTAGATATTCTACTCAAGTGGCAGTTTCCTCAACGAGATGGCAGATTTCTCACTGCTAGCAGTCGCAACCTGCGGCGACCGTCCACAATGAGAAAGCTATCGGGAGGAGGTCTTGCGTGTGATTTGTTTTCTAGGAAGCACTCTCCAACTTGCCGTTAGTGAGCCGTTCAAGAGAAAAAAGTCTGCTTTGCGCCATTTCGCAGAGTTTTTTGGAACTCCGCACAGAGCACAGAGTGA
Organism: Triturus cristatus; assembly: GCF_964204655.1. NCBI lineage: Eukaryota > Metazoa > Chordata > Amphibia > Caudata > Salamandridae > Triturus > Triturus cristatus. The sequence goes on from NC_140590.1 coordinate 496,742,372, forward strand.
GCAAATAGTTTGAAGTGTGTATGTGCTTGTATCAATGGGGAGATACATGTTTACCATCTCTTTCTCTCCCCTTACATGAGTCCTGCAGCAGTGTGTACAGGATTCTTGTAATGTGAACTTGTGTAGCAAGCCAACTAAATAACTCAACTAGATGTTGCTCCATAGCAGACTATGTTGGATATTGGTGACACCAAGTGCATCATGCCCTTAGTAACAGTTAGTGGTCCATCTTACTAGACTGGCAGAGACTCACAGCTTATGGTCATGGTTTAAGAGTAAAGGCCTTTTTTGCTGCACCCGTGAGGGGAGTCTGCTGGTTTTCCTCATGTAAATCTCCACAGTGCTTCTTCAGTGTTGTAGTACTGTAGAATTGTTCTATTTCTGCAGGAGTAACACCCCATGTTCATAGAATCCTCCATTTTAAGTCTTCTCGCAATAGTTCATGATAGTGAGATAGCATAGCATGGCACCAGTGTAAACCTTCACCCAACAGTGGGGCCGATTCCGATCCGGGTCGGAAGGGCACCGAACGCGATCCAGCTGGAAAAACTACGAGCTGTATGCGTGTTTTCCGCCCGACTCGTACAGCTGTACGAGCGAGCAAGTACGATGCGAGCTACGTGAAATTCACCTACCGAGTCATTTCCGGGTCTGAACCGCTCCGTACATCTCGGTCGTAAGCTAACCGTGGCGTGCAATGGATGCAATTTACGACCGAGCCAGTACGATGCACGCGTCGGACAGCCTGTGCGAGCCGGAGTGTCCGGCTCGCAAAATGTCCGGGTGGTTGCCTTTGGGGGTCCGCGTCAGACCCCCTGTCACCCGCAGCCCTACGACTCGGACACAGGGGGAGACCCAAGGGTCTCCCCAACACAGGCATGTACGGTGCGGATGGCACCGCCGTGTACCCCACGGTAGGGGGCGCCCTTGCGTGAGACGTACCCATTCAGTCAATGGGAGCCCATGTACGCATCGTACGACCGGCTCCCATTGACTTCTATGGGAGTCCGACCGAACCGAGTCTGGCAGCATACGGCCGCATCGTACTCGCTCGGTCGGACTGCAGGATTCCGGCTCAGTCGGAAAACACTCAGGATCCGGCTCGGTCGGAGTGCTTTCCGACCCGGATCGGAATTGGCACCAGAGTATTTTAAGTGTACAAGGAATTCGGCAATGTAGATTGTTCTGTCAGCTGTATTCACCCAGTACTATAGGGCCTGGGAACCAGAGGTTTTCTCCGAGCTATCTTGGGCAGTATAAATTTTCGAGAATTCAGAGGCAGTTTAATCCACTGTTTGACAAATTTCAGGTACAGTCCTTTATTGTAAATCATCCTAGGATGCAAAGATATATTTTTTCCTGCTTGCTTTCTATCTCATGCAGAGTTCAATGATTAGTACAGCTGAATGTATGCAAAAAACTCAAACTGAAGAGATAGAAGTAGACACTACAAAAAAATCAAACTGCAGGTCACTATGAGATATAAGTTTGCAAATCGGAATTTTCCAAATGTGATCATATGCTATGTTCGGATGTATGACGTTACAACGCACACTTTTACAACGCATGCACTTACAACGCATTTTTTACAACGCATAATCCATTACAACGCATGACATTACAACGCATGACACTACAACGCATTTTTAAAAACTACCTTTACAACGCATTTCCATTACAACGCATAATACCTTTATAACGCATACCATTACAACGCATAATATTAAATTGCATTTAAGGTAAGTATTAAATAGTATAGGGGTAAAAGTTACTTTTCTAACTCCAGGGGGTGCAACAGTAGGGTAAGTGTTGGATAGTATAGGGGTAAAAATTACTATTCTAACTCCAGGGGGTGCATCAGTAGGGTAAGTGTTGGATAGTATAGGGGTAAAAATTACTATTCTAACTCCAGGGGGTGCAACAGTAGGGTAAGTGTTGGATAGTATAGGGGTAAAAATTACTATTCTAACTCCAGGGGGTGCAACAGTAGGGTAAGTGTTGGATAGTATAGGGGTAAAAATTACTATTCTAACTCCAGGGGGTGCAACAGTAGGGTAAGTGTTGGATAGTATAGGGGTAAAAATTACTATTCTAACTCCAGGGGGTGCAACAGTAGGGTAAGTGTTGGATAGTATAGGGGTAAAAATTACTATTCTAACTCCAGGGGGTGCAACAGTAGGGTAAGTGTTGGATAGTATAGGGGTAAAAATTACTATTCTAACTCCAGGGGGTGCAACAGTAGGGTAAGTGTTGGATAGTATAGGGGTAAAAATTACTATTCTAACTCCAGGGGTGCAACAGTAGGGTAAGTGTTGGATAGTATAGGGGTAAAAATTACTATTCTAACTCCAGGGGGTGCAACAGTAGGGTAAGTGTTGGATAGTGTAGTGTAATATTATGCGTTGTAATGGTATGCGTTGTAATGGTAGTATGCGTTGTAATGGAATGCGTTGTAAAGGTAGTTTTTAAAAATGCGTTGTAGTGTCATGCGTTGTAATGTCATGCGTTGTAATGGATTATGCGTTGTAAAAAATGCGTTGTAAAGGTAGTGCGTTGTAAAAGTTGCGTTGTAAAGGTTGTTCCCCGCTATGTTCAGTTAAGGTAAATTTGTTTTCTGCTTTTAATGTAACTGAATGCCACTTCGTGACATAAGGCACAGCTCTTTGGGCGCAATCAAATCTCCTATGCAGCTAACCTTATGCTTTCTTCAAATAATTTGCGTAAGATAGTTGATCAATTGGAGATGGTCTTCGACTGTTTGAGGCAATGTATTTCAGAATTTAGCTCTCTGGAAGCTCACCATCTTTTCTTCTGAAATGACTCTCATATATCTTGGTAGAGTCAACCTAAGTTTATCATTCTCTCTTAATAGTCTGCTCTGTGACTGTTTACTAAAACTCCGCTTCATATGTTATGGACCTTTTCACAGGCTGCTCCAAGCAGAGTACCTTGAACTCAGTGGTCTGTCTGACTAGTAGCTAATGAAGGTGCATCAGGTATGAAGTAACATGGACTTAGGTTAAAGATGGCTGTAACTCTGTATTCTGCCAGTTATGGAGAGTTCAATTTCATCTCTCACACAAACAGGTATAAATTCACCTTTCCTCCATTTCACTCTCCAAAGTGTCTAAAAGAGTTATGTGACATTACAATGCATGTCATTACCCCACATGCCGTTGCAACGCAAAACTACCCCGACTTGCTGTCGGGGGTGCGCTGGAAGTTGGAATAGTTAAATTTACTATTCCAACTCCAGTGTGTGCAACAGTAGGGAAGGTGTTGAGGTTAAATCCAACACCTTCTACCCACTGCTACACACCTTTCACATTGCAACGGCATACGGAGTAATGGCATGCGTTGTACCGCTTGCGGCGTGTTGGAAACGGCCCTTTTTGCAGGGTTATCCCCAAACTTTTTGCTCCTTCCTCCTTTATTTTTTCTGACCTGTGGTTGTTGGCAATAGAACTCTGGGCACTTTACCACTGCTGATCAGTGCTAAAGTGCATATGCTCTCTGTATAAATTGTTGTATTGATTGGTTATCCATGATCGGTATATTTGTTTCACCTGTTAGCCCCTAGTAAAGTGCACTGCGTGTGCCAGGGCTGGTGATTCAAATGCTACTAGTGGGCTGCAGCACTGATTGTGCCACCCACAGGAGTAGCGCTGAAAATGATGTCTTAGGCCTGCTTGCAGTGCCTATGTGCAGTCCAGGACTGCCATGTCGACCTGGCCAGTGCACCCACTGACCAGGCCTTATCCTTCCCTTTCTGTACATGTCAGGCATCCCTATGGTGGCCCTAGGTACCCCCCTGGGCTGGGTGCAGTGTATCTGAAAGGTAGGACATGTACTGAGGTGTGTAACATGCCCTGGTAGTGAATTACAGCCATTTTCGTTTTTCACTGCTGAGAGGCTATCTTGCCCATAGGATAGAATGGGGAAGGCTGTTTACATGCCTATCTTCCCATAAGGGCAAGATAGAAAATCCAAGTTTGGTATCTCTGTGTTCAGAATTTAATTATACATCTTTTTAGCAAGATGGTTTTTAAATTCACTGTGTGAGAATAGCACTTTTTAGAAAGTAGCTATTCTCCTGTTTAACCTTCCTGTGTGCCTGTGTGCTGGTTGGCTGAAGGGTGTCATGTGATGGGCTGGGTGGCTCCAGGAGCCTGGATGAGTCAGCAGCAGGGTGAATAGGGAGATCTGCTTTAGATGGGTGGGAGGAGTAGTCCCTGGGTTTGAATAGGGCTGCCCCTGACAAACACAATGCTGGCTCCACCCCCTGCTGGCCAGGCTGAGGACTCTGCCTCTGCTGGCACAAAGAAGGCTCCACCTCCTGCTGAGCGTCTAACGACCCTGCCCCTCACTCTGAAAGGAACCAGGTGCTCCAGAGCAGAGCACACCCAGGAACCGGTTTGAGCAGGGGAATCCCCCCACTGGAACAAAGAGAGACAAAGACTTGGAGGGGTATAAGAAGAGGACCCCAGACACCTAAAACTTTAGATCACTTTGGAACTTGGAAGGAACCTCTGCCAAGGAGAAAGCTGAAAGGACTGAAGAGGAGAAGACTGCCTGCTTGCTGTTTTGCTTTGCTGCCAAGGAGAGGGGAAGGACTTTGCTGTGTCCCCTTCTGTTGATTCTGATCTCCAAGGGCCTGAGAAGAGCTGGCTCCCTGTTAAGAAGTCCCAGGAACAAAAGGACTTCACCACCAGCTCCCCTGGAACTCTGCTGAGAGAGTTCTGACCTGCCTTGGAGTGCTTGCCCAGTCTTGGGGCCTCAGGAGGTCGTTTTACTGTGTTTGGGAGCTGGGAAGCAGAAGCGTGAACAAGAGTGACTGGTACCCAACGCATCATCCGATTGCGTGTCGCAAGATCGAGAGTGCGTGGAAAAATTCATCGCGGCACCATCGCAACACGCAGGGTCCCCGCATCGCCGAGTGCGTCGAGCATCGTCCCGAAGCGTGAAGATTCCTGGCATTGCGAGGGTCGTCGCAGAACCAGTTTGCGAACCGCACCACTGCCGGTGCGTGAAAGTCTCCAGTCGCTGCGTGCGTCGACGCAGAGTCCCGTTCCGTGGCGCATCGAGAGTTGCGGCGCCGGAAGGCAACGCTGCGCCACGCATCGCACCACATCGAAGAGTGTCGCATCGAACCTGTGCGTGAAGCTTCCCCCTAAGAAACCTACGCAACGAAGGCCAAAGTCATCGCATCCTCCCCTTACAGATCGGAGCCGGCGCATCCACCTCTGATGCGTGAAGCAGGGCTGCTGCAAAGCCTCCCCAGGATCTCAGGAGTATCGCATCGCCTTTGCAAGCTTCCTTGTTATAGCTTTTGGGAACCTTATCACAACTACAGGTACTGTTGGGCACGAAAGTGTCGCATTTTGTGCATTGAGTGGCGCATTGTGCAGGACACTGACTTTTACATCCTGGAGTACTTTCTGCAAACTCTTGAACTATCTTTAAAGTAACCTTTTTGAATTATATGTTGGTTTGTCTGTAGTATTTGGTCTTGTGAAGTTTTAAGTAAAGATACCTTATTTTTCTAAAACTGGTGTGGAGTAAATCTGTGGTGTTTTCACTGTGTTACTGTGAGTGTTGGTACAAATACTTTACACATTGCCTTTGATAGCCTAGACTGCTCAGGCCAAGCTACCTAGAGGGTGAGCAGGGGTTATCTTAACAGTGTATCCCCCTTTCCCTGACTAGAAGCAAGGGTCCCTACTTGGACAGTGGTACCTACCCTGCCAACTAGAGACCCCCAGATCTAACATTGGTGGCAGCGGTGGGATTGAACTTGTATTTGTACTTGACCCACAGTAATTGGTGTACATCACTAGTTTAAGTGCAGACCAATAGACAACCACATACTATATTTTTTTTCTTGATTCTATTTTTGAGTAACTCTTCAAGAGCATCATGTCTCAGGTGGCAACAAGTGAGAAGGCAGAAGTGGAGTTTTCCATTACGGAGTTGTATTCGTACGGAGTGGTAGCACTCAAGCAATTCTGCAAAGACCGTGGTTGCCCCTTTAAAAGCGGAGCTAGAAAGGATGAGCTCCAAAAAGTCTTGAAGGCCTGGTGGGAGGCCCAAGAGGAGGATGATGCAGATGAAGAGGATGGTTTTTCTCCCCAAGATCTGCCCGTGGGCAGAACAGTCTCAAGGGCTGGCAGCTCCCATTCCAGTAGGGGGCTCACTCCAGAGGAGTTGGAGGAGAATCAAAGGGTGAGAGACCATGAATTGGAAACAATGAGAATGAAAATGAAGCAAATGGAAGTAGACAAGGCGGCGGAGGAGAGCAAGAATGCCCGTGCCTTGGAGGAGAGCAAGAAGATGTATGCCTTGGAAGAATTGAAATTGACCTTGGCACATGAATTAAGAATGAGGGAGCTTGATTTGGAGCTCGAGAGGCTTGAGGCCATGAGTGTCTCAGCTAAAGAAGAATGGTTAGCTCAAGAAGTGAGCTTTGCTGAGTTGGAGGTGGAGTCCAACTCAGATGGTGGCAGCAAGATTGTAATATCCAGTGCTGAGGGAGAGGTACAAACACCCAGAAATGTGGCGCCTAACTTGAGGGAGGGGGTTGACATACACCAGGGGGTTCAGGTTTATGATGTAGTTCCAGTGGAGTGCAGTGTCCCTAAAGTGGATTGGGGAACTGGCACAGGGGACCATATTCCTAGTGGTGGGAGGGACACTCTACTGACCCTAGATGAGAGGTACAGGGAGAGGGGTTCCCCCATGGTAGAAACCTTGGTGTGTGAGTGTGAAGACCGCCCAGAAGAGTGTGAATTGTGTGACAGAGACAGTCAGGCACTGTCTTGCCAATCTCAGGAGAGTGGTGTGGGGTACTTGTGTGAGGCACTGGAGGGTGAGGCAAACGGTAGCTTGGTTAACAACTGTGGGGGGCTGTGTGATTCATTTGTTGGAGAGCATATTTTAAGTCCCTGTTTTCCAGAGCTATGCCAACACCCGGTGGAGTGTGAGTTCTCTGGTTCCAGAGAGCTTGCGTTGGAGGCAGACCTTTGGTTGGATGTCAAAAGGTCTGGAGAGGCATTGGGGAGTGATCCCAAAATGAGTGGCCCGGATATCTTCCAGATCTGTGAGGTGGAAGAGGTTCAGTGTAGCCCAGTTAGGTCCCAGTGTAGTGGGAGGGGTGTAGGGGCTCACGTCCTGTCTCAGTGGAGAAGGGGTGAGTGTGGGACTGTGGGTCCCAAGGTGCCCGAAACCCAGTCTCAGGGCCTGGAGGGTTTCTTAAGGGAACACCAGGTTGGGGGCCTAGACAGTGCTAGTAGGCCATTTGAGGAGGATCTCCTAGTGTCAGGAGAACCTGGAGCCTCTGTAAACAGAGCTCCAGTGGTTCTGGTGTCTGGCGGTACCGCTCCAGTTGGGAGGGTGCAGAAGTCCAGACTGAGGGGTGAGAGGGGGATGTGTTCCCCAGTGGGAGAACCAGTGGGTCAGGGACCAGCCAGAAGGGCTGAGTCCCCCAGGAGTGACCATGGTGACACCGCTTCTGTCCTGGGGGATCTTCGCGCACTGTCAAGTGGACAGGTGCCGGGAGATCTGCGCCAGGCAGACTGTCACGAGACACATGAGTCATGTGTCACCCTCGGGGAGATGCTGTGTGAGTCCCCAGAAGTCCTGGCATGCCAGGCAGGTGTGCAACCGCAGGGTTTATTCCCTGGGTTGGGAGGCCAGGTTCAGGATCTGCCTGACCTGGAGGGAAGGACATCTGTAACCAGTGTCCTGACCGGTTTGGCTTCCAGGGGTACCACTCCAGTGGGGAGGGTGCAGCACTCTGGAAGGGGGTGCAGAGGGAGGGAGTCCTCGCCTCTGACCCCGGTTCACCTGAAGGGTGTAGACCCTAGGTTGGAGGGCCAGGTCCGGGGGGTCCCCCCTGACCTGGGATCCCAGTTGCAGGATAGAACCCCTGAACTGGTGGGTGAATGGTGCAGGACACCTGCCACAGGTGCCCTGACTATTCTAGAAGGGGGTACCGCTCCAGATGGGAGGGTACAGAGCCCCAAGGAAGAGGGGGACTGGGTATGGAAAAGCCTACCCCAGCCTCCTGTCCAGCCACCGGATACAGGCTGGTGGGTCAGTGCCAGGTTGTCAGACCCGACCTGACAGGAAAAGAAGTGGACAAAGGGTGCCCAGAACCTGGGGCTACTGCCCCCCACCTTCTGACGCCACAGGGGTTTGAGGGCCCTGAGAGGCATAAGGCCTGGGTTTCATCCCTGACCACTGTCACTGGTCGCTGCGGCCTGCTGTCTGTCTGTTGGGACACACCTGTGAACAAGTTAAGGCTAGGTGCTGCACAGGTGGTGTCCACAGGTGAAGGGAAGGGTTCCACATGGGTTGGCTTGGTGGACCCTGAGAGTATGGATGGAGAGATCCAACCGGGTTCAGGAAGGCGTAGAACAGGAATAGTGCCCTGCTGTTTGGGCCAGTTTCCGTGTTCTATCGCCCTAAGCAGGGAATCCCATCGAGGTATCGCTTGGTCTACCCTGGCTTTAGGCTGGAAGGGGGTTGTGTTGGAAACGGCCCTTTTTGCAGGGTTATCCCCAAACTTTTTGCTCCTTCCTCCTTTATTTTTTCTGACCTGTGGTTGTTGGCAATAGAACTCTGGGCACTTTACCACTGCTGATCAGTGCTAAAGTGCATATGCTCTCTGTATAAATTGTTGTATTGATTGGTTATCCATGATTGGTATATTTGTTTCACCTGTTAGCCCCTAGTAACGTGCACTGCGTGTGCCAGGGCTGATGATTCAAATGCTACTAGTGGGCTGCAGCACTGATTGTGCCACCCACAGGAGTAGCGCTGAAAATGATGTCTTAGGCCTGCTTGCAGTGCCTATGTGCAGTCCAGGACTGCCATGTCGACCTGGCCAGTGCAACCACTGACCAGGCCTTATCCTTCCCTTTCTGTACATGTCAGGCATCCCTATGGTGGCCCTAGGTACCCCCCTGGGCTGGGTGCAGTGTATCTGAAAGGTAGGGCATGTACTGAGGTGTGTAACATGCCCTGGTAGTGAATTACAGCCATTTTCGTTTTTCACTGCTGAGAGGCTATCTTGCCCATAGGATAGAATGGGCAAGGCTGTTTACATGCCTATCTTCCCATAAGGGCAAGATAGAAAATCCAAGTTTGGTATCTATGTGTTCAGAATTTAATTATACATCTTTTTAGCAAGATGGTTTTTAAATTCACTGTGTGAGAATAGCCCTTTTTAGAAAGTAGCTATTCTCCTGTTTAACCTTCCTGTGTGCCTGTGTGCTGGTTGGCTGAAGGGTGTCATGTGATGGGCTGGGTGGCTCCAGGAGCCTGGATGAGTCAGCAGCAGGGTGAATAGGGAGATCTGCTTTAGATGGGTGGGAGGAGTAGTCCCTGGGTTTGAATAGGGCTGCCCCTGACAAACACAATGCTGGCTCCACCCCCTGCTGGCCAGGCTGAGGACTCTGCCTCTGCTGGCACAAAGAAGGCTCCACCTCCTGCTGAGCGTCTAACGACCCTGTCCCTCACTCTGAAAGGAACCAGGTGCTCCAGAGCAGAGCACACCCAGGAACCGGTTTGAGCAGGGGAATCCCCCCACTGGAACAAAGAGAGACAAAGACTTGGAGGGGTATAAGAAGAGGACCCCAGACACCTAAAACTTTAGATCACTTTGGAACTAAGAAGGAACCTCTGCCAAGGAGAAAGCTGAAAGGACTGAAGAGGAGAACACTGCCTGCTTGCTGTTTTGCTTTGCTGCCAAGGAGAGGGGAAGGACTTTGCTGTGTCCCCTTCTGTTGATTCTGATCTCCAAGGGCCTGAGAAGAGCTGGCTCCCTGTTAAGAAGTCCCAGGAACAAAAGGACTTCACCACCAGCTCCCCTGGAACTCTGCTGAGAGAGTTCTGACCTGCCTTGGAGTGCTTGCCCAGTCTTGGGGCCTCAGGTGGTCGTTTTACTGTGTTTGGGAGCTGGGAAGCAGAAGCGTGAACAAGAGTGACTGGTACCCAACGCATCATCCGATTGCGTGTCGCAAGATCGAGAGTGCGTGGAAAAATTCATTGCGGCACCATCGCAACACGCAGGGTCCCCGCATCGCCGAGTGCGTCGAGCATCGTCCCGAAGCGTGAAGATTCCTGGCATTGCGAGGGTCGTCGCAGAACCAGTTTGCAAACCGCACCACTGAAAGTCTCCAGTTGCTGCGTGCGTCGACGCAGAGTCCCGTTCCGTGGCGCATCGAGAGTTGCGGCGCCGGAAGGCAACGCTGCGCCACGCATCGCACCACATCGAAGAGTGTCGCATCGAACCTGTGCGTGAAGCTTCCCCCTAAGAAACCTACGCAACGAAGGCCAAAGTCATCGCATCCTCCCCTTACAGATCGGAGCCGGCGCATCCACCTCTGCTGCGTGAAGCAGGGCTGCTGCAAAGCCTCCCCAGGATCTCAGGAGTATCGCATCGCCTTTGCAAGCTTCCTTGGTATAGCTTTTGGGAACCTTATCGCAACTACAGGTACTGTTGGGCACGAAAGTGTCGCATTTTGTGCATTGAGTGGCGCATTGTGCAGGACACTGACTTTTACATCCTGGAGTACTTTCTGCAAACTCTTGAACTATCTTTAAAGTAACCTTTTTGAATTATATGTTGGTTTGTCTGTAGTATTTGGTCTTGTGAAGTTTTAAGTAAAGATACCTTATTTTTCTAAAACTGGTGTGGAGTAAATCTGTGGTGTTTTCACTGTGTTACTGTGAGTGTTGGTACAAATACTTTACACATTGCCTTTGATAGCCTAGACTGCTCAGGCCAAGCTACCTAGAGGGTGAGCAGGGGTTATCTTAACAGTGTATCCCCCTTTCCCTGACTAGAAGCAAGGGTCCCTACTTGGACAGTGGTACCTACCCTGCCAACTAGAGACCCCCAGATCTAACACGGCGTAACTGCTGTTTCCCGTCCCAAAGCTAAGTGTGTTTTAACTTCATCTGAAAATGTGCACTGTATGCCTTGACCATGGCTGGCAGCAGAGAATCAGTGAATTGGAAAAAGGTCATTATTGACTTTGGTTGACCCTAGAATTTAGTGGTCTATCTGGAAGTAAGAAACCACCAGTCTGTCTTGTTTGGATGAACCCTCACAAAATGATGTCGTTCTCTCTGATACCTAGGCCACGATCATGCATCTGACAGATCAAGTAATATATGGGCCACCAGATGCCATTGATCTCCTTTCCAAACCAGTTTCTTCCAAATGTCAGCCAGATTTGACTCAATGTAGTGTCCAGCTCAGTTCAGAAATCTGATTAAAGGTGAACAAGATGGGTTCAGTTCTGTGATTTTGCAGCTCCTCTTGTACAACCCTCTTCAAAAATGTCAAAACAATTGGAGGGATCGAAATTGGCCTAACAATTGACGGGTCCTTCAGAGAGGCCTGCTTGCTTTAGAAGAAAGGAGACTGCAGCTTGTTTTTAATCGCTGCGGATCACGACCTCTGCTAGAGATTAGTTATCAATCCTCACCAGTGGCACCAGTGCAGGAGGTCCTTCTTCGCATACAGATGTCAGACATGGGTAGAATAAAAAAACAGAGTCTCACAAACCAGACACGAGGCCAGGGTGGCAGTGTATAAGATAGATTACCAATTACAATAATGTCTACACGTGCAATCTGTAAAATATAGTCAGAACAGAACAGCAAATTGCCTCAGAGGAGTTATGAGAAAATGGTCTATTCCAATTGTGATCAAGTTGCGCAGTCTTTGAAAATAGGAAATGTTCCCCTTAATTCTCCCCTAAGATTAAGGGAAGTCCTCACTTTTCCTTTTTCTTGTGGTTCCTTGGATATAGGTGCCAGTATCTCTTTTGTAATAATTCCATCCATGGGGAGAACTGGCAGGTGAGTAAGGCTGGCATCTTGAATACCACAGCAACCCCTTTATCCTTTTTCCATGCCCCAGCTCTGCAGTCTTCCCTTTTCCCTCAAGTGCCCAAATACCTATGAGAAGAAATTTAGTGGAGTAAGTTTGACATCCTGAATACCCCCTAAAATTCCCATATGCTGGAGTTCGGTCCCTGTGTAGGCGACAGGACCTCAGGTAAGGTATAATTAGGTAGAGGAAGGTCTGGCACATCCTTTCAGTGATATGGCCATTTCTGATTGGTCCCTTGCTTGGAGAAGCACCGTCCTCATTTAAAGGCCAGAATACTCTCCTTTCCATGGGTTCTTCTGAGTCACTGCTTTCTGGCTGCAGGTGTGGAAAGAGTATACTTGAATGAAGAGATCCCAAAAGGATCCCTTGAGTCCCTGTACTCATGTTCCCAGAGAGAAAGCAGTCATCCCCTAGTCAGAGACATGAGGTGAGTGTTTGACAAGGGGGTGGGGAGAAAAACAAACTAAAGGCTGGCAACTCATCAGGGTTAATGCCAGACCATGGAGAGGCTGCTCACTGCATGACATGGAGAGGTGGCCCACTGCGGGCCAGACAGTTCATCCCCCATGCACCCACAGGGTTCAACAGTCAACTGTGGATGGTTGCACCCGTTTACATAGAGTGAATAGATTTGATCTGCTTTAACAACTCCATGTGGACACAGATAAATTGACACGGAGCACTTATAGTGGAATTCAAGAGATCATGCATGATGCTAGTCCTCCAACCCGTTCTATCATTTGCCTGATCTGCACAGTCTTATCTTCAAACTCTGTCCCAGGCTAATCTGCTACATTCTGGAGTATCTACACATTTACTAAATGTGATTTACTTAAAAATCATGACTAGTTCAGAATTCTGACTAGCCTATATGATTTGGTTGAATGCTACACTTTTTTGGCCTCTTTTTTCCTTTTGCATCACTAATTGCAGCAGATCTGCAATTTCTACATGTAGATAACATTTCTCGGGTTCTCGTTTACCAATGCTTTGGATCTAATATATATTTTCAGGTGAGCCATTTCTGTATTTAATTCATATGTCTGTTTCTTACACATTTTTTTTATAAGGCAGTTTACCTTTCCAACATGATGATGGTATTCATTATTAGAATTAAACGATTTTTAGTACACTTATTTGCAATAAAGGTGTAATTGATCTTTAACTCTAACTGATATAGGAAGATTTTTCAGTTAATTCCTGACTATTACTCCCACTGCAGCAGCTTTATTTCAATTATGTTCTCTCATAATCACTGCATGCAAAACTGATTTTATTTTGCATTAATGCATGTGTTTATTCTATAGTGCGAACCTAGCCAAAAGGCAGTGGAATCCTGTACAGGGCCGAATTCAAGCATAAAGTCAATAGGTGAAATGAGAGGGCTTGTGGTGGTTACTGCATTTTGATGTAGTGTTCTTAAAAGAGGTGCGGCTTCAACTCTTTCCTAAATTGGAGCACCACAGGGGCAGTCCACATGGCTACATGGATACATGGATATTGTACCAGATACTAGTGACATAGGTGGAAAAGGCTGCAACCTTTCTTTTTCATTTACATTTCTTAGTCTGCAGTATGATGGTGTCCTGGTTGTGGGTGTGCCGAAAACCAGCAGAAATGCTGAGCGTGTATCCAAAACAAACATGGGTGCTGGTTGTGATGTCCTTTGGAAATAATACTGTTGGTTTTGAAGATGGTGTGGCCTGATAAGTGGTGCCATTAGAGTTCAATCAGGTAATATTTCCCTTTCCTTAAGCTTTGACAATTCATCCCTTTAATTCAGGTGAGCCAAAGTTATTGTTATGTCACTCATCTCTAGAAGTGATGGCATCTTTTACCATCAGTTTATCTGCAAAAATATGGACAATTGTGTTTAGCCATGTTGTTATAATAATTGTGGGCTCTTCTGGATTCCATACTTTCAGATGCCTTCTCTCTCCCAGAGACAGTAATACCATCAAGCAGACAATAGACCTGTTGCTGGAGTATTTGGCATCAGAACAGTTCCCTATTCCAAATTAGGCATACACTCTTAGTACCACTTACCAGAACACTGGTATCAGTTTCCAGACAGACAGTCAGTCCAAACCGGTATTGATCTATCCATGACCCATTGTAATGCTGAGATGTCGGGCAATGCTCAGCGCTTCTTGGTATTTCTTGAACCTACAGGGGCCACATATCCCACTAATACCTGATTCATCAGAGTTTGACTGACTGATCAGAGTTTGACATAAAGGGCCCACTGTCGTTGTTATACTTACCCTTCTCTGTAGGGTCATCCCCAAATGTTTTGCATTCCTCCCTCCAGTTTTCTTTTCTGTTGGCCATAGCACTCTGTGCACTCTATCACTGCAAACCAGTGCTAAAGTGTGTGCGCTCACTCCTGAATCCAGTGTAAGGTTTACATGTCCTGGTAGTGAAAAACTCCCAAACTCATTTTCATTACTGTGAGGCCTACCTCAGGATAACATGTGGCGACCTTATTACATTTAATAAATGATGGGAGTAAGTAGAAATGTCATTTTTCGTGTCTACAGCATTGTAATTTAAAATCCTCTTTAAAGGTAAAGTCAGATTATAAGTCACAATTCTGAAAATATCTGCTTTTAGAAAGTTGGCATTTTCGTGTCCTAACCATTAGGTCCTTGCAGCCTCTTTCCTGGGTCACATGACTAGGTGTTGTTAGCAGTTTGCCATTGTATATTCCTCCCAGACAGCTCCACAATGGAGGGACTGAGTGTTGGCAGGATGGGCCATCCAAGGCAGGATGGGAAACTGAGGGGGAAATGTACAATGACGTGGCGGAGCCTGTCGCTAGCCTCCTTGGCTTAACGGCATGCTCCACCACTTTAGAAACACTTGATTGCACCATATTCACAAGAATGTGATGCAGCCTTATGTATTTATTTAAAGAGTTTTGTATAGCATGGACAAGACCACAGGGGGTATCAGAGCTTTTCATTAAAAGGTAGTTGTATAGTTACAAGGGTACACGCAATAAAAACGACATTAGAACAGGGAGGCCTGGAAAAGGACATCATCGGTCACAACCGTAGCACATTTCAACAGGAGGGAAGAGTAAGATAGCGAGCCCAAGTTCTTTCAGTGAAACCCTATGACTTTCTTAATAGGGGACAACTGAACAAGAGAGGGCAGAATTAAATAGCAATCCCTGTAGTACACTTGAGGAAAGGGAAAAGCATTGTCTTCTCAAGTGGGCTGTGGGACTAGGCCAGAAATGTTTTCATCAGAATCAGTTTGACTTCCCTTTTAAACGAAGCTATGGAATTATTCTGTCTTAATTCTGATGGTAAGGAGTTCCAAATTCTAGGTGCATTACCTGAGAATGCTCGATTGTATGTTTTCATTTTATAGAATTTCTGTGGTTTAAATAGTAAGGTGTTGGAGCCTCTAGAGGATCTGGAACCTCCTGAGAGCTCAAGCTTTTGTGCAAGATATAGAGGGGTGTTGAAGTATAGAGCTTTTTGAGTTATGTAGGCAATTTTTGTTTCAAATCTGTTTATTGAAAACATGGCACACAAATGAAACCTATGTAGCCCCACCAAAAAGACATACAAAGATCATCGTCACTCAATTTGGATGTCAGAGCATTTCGAATAAAACAAAATAAAGGTGTCAGTATATTCACACCCTAGCCCACACTGCCAAATGAGGGAGAGGAAGTA
This sequence comes from Triturus cristatus, assembly GCF_964204655.1. Taxonomy (NCBI): domain Eukaryota; kingdom Metazoa; phylum Chordata; class Amphibia; order Caudata; family Salamandridae; genus Triturus; species Triturus cristatus. The sequence continues at coordinate 496,757,966 of NC_140590.1, forward strand.
AAGCGAGGATGCAGGCAATTTTTAGATGTATCCTTGCCTCATACAGGAGCCAATTAAGAGCTTTAAGCTCAGGTGAGATGTAATGATAATGTTTGGAGCCTGTGATGAGCCTTGCAGCAGAGTTGAGAGAGGCCTTGAGTGCTTTGAGTAGGGCAATCCTCACTCTCGGAGTGGTTGCACTGCCATAATCCAGCTTAGAGATCACTAATTCTTGCACCGCGGTTTAGAGGTCGTTGTGGGGGAGGAACGGTTTTATTTTCCTTAGGATGCTTAAATGGAAGTTTGCCCATTTGGTGAGAGAACTGATGTGATTCTGCACGTTCAAGTATTAATCCGAGTGAGCTCGTAGAGTCAGTGATATTTGGTGAGCAGTTGAGGGCTGTCAGGTGGTGCATCCATTTTGCAATGACTGGGGACTGTTAGTCAGGGGCGATGAGGAGAAATTCAGTTTTGAGCAATTCACTTTCAGATGATTGAGTGTCAGCCAACTTTGTGTTTCTTGAAGCACTGAGTTGAGAGATCTGATGTCCTCTGGGGGGAGATTTTCAGGTACAGTTGTGTGTCATCAGCATACATGTGACAATGGATGTTGGACACTTTCAGGATTTCTGTTAGAGGATCCATGAACAGGTTGAAAAGAGTGGGTGAGAGCGTGGACCCCTGCGGTACTCCCAGAGTGAGCGGAGAGGGTTCGGAGAGGGACTGATTAACCTTCAGCCTTTGGGATCTATAGTGTAGAAAACAAGTTAAGCACCATCCCTGATAATCCCATCCTGTGCTCCAGTAGACCAATGAAGGTATCATGTTTGACTGCGTCAAATGCTGACGAAAGGTCAAGTAGGATCAAAAGGCATGATTCATTTTAGTCCAGCATACATAGTGCATCATCCACAATGTGAATAGGAGTAGATTCTGTGCTATAACCTTGTCTGAATCCGGATTGGAATTTGTCAAGAAGTTGGAACTGTTCAATATGACTACAAAGTTGTGTGTGAATGCATTTCTCCAGGAGATTTGCCAGAGTGGGAATGGTGGGGATTGGACGAAAATTGTGACGATTGGTCTGGTCAGCCGTTGTTTCTTTTTAATATTGGGGAGACCTGCCCGGACTTTAGGCAGTCCGGGATTCACCCTTAAAGCAGGGAGGCGTTAACTATCTTCGACCATAGAGGGAGTATGGATGATCTGACCTCCTTGAAGAAGTTTGCAGATACGGGGTCATTGAAGTGGTTGGAAGGTTTCAGATTAGCCAAAGTTTTTCGTATGGTGCTCTCATCAACGGTTTGGAATAGATTCCAAGAGGCATTGTTTTTCGGCAGAGGAACCAGACTTTGAGGGGGCGTAACCAGCCCAGAGGATAGAAAGGGGGCAGGTAGATTATCACGGCCTGCCTGTAGATCCTGTTCAATCTTTGTTGTTTTATCCCAAAAGAAGGAAGCAAACTCCTCACAGTCTGGCTGCTGATCAGGTCCTGTGGGGGTCGGAATAGGTGTGTTATTAGATTGAATCTTGGTGAGCTCAAATAGCTTTTTTGGATGATTTCTTGCCTGGTCTAGTTGTTGTCTGAAGTAGCAAGCTTTAGAGCTTCTGATGCTTTCTTATATACATTTCTCAGAGATCTCAGCTGTGAAAGATGGTACACGGAGGGCGAGGATCTCCATATACGTTCTTCTAGTCTTAGAATTCTTCTATCAGTATTTAGGCTCCCGTTGTACCAAGGTTTGGAGATTTTGGAGGGTATTCTTTCCAGTTGTAGTGGTGCCATAGAGTCTAGATTGTTGGACATCGAGTGATTGTAGTGATTTGTAAGGTCATCGACCGCCAACATGTCAGGGGGAGGAGGCAGGATGTTATTTGTGCGGAAGGACAGATCATATAGGTTAACATTTCTCAGGTTTCTTTGCTAGATTCTAGGTTTCTTCATTTGCAATTTAATGGTTCTCGCCGGTTCTGAGACGAGGAAGGAGATGCAGTGGTGGTTGGACCAGTCACATGAGAGGATAGATACAAGTTGAGTGGAGTTGCTCTTGCCAATAACCAGATCTAAGGTAGCTCCCTTGTTGTGCATAGGGCTGTCACATATTTGAGTAAGGTTGAGAGCTCTAATATGAAGGCTTTAAGGCTATTGACTGACGAGTCATTTAGGTAATTCCAATGAAGGTTAAAGTCCCCCAGGAAGATCTGGGTTCTGGGATTGATCACATTTGTTGAAATGATTTCCATGGCCTGTTCTATAAAAGGGGGATTGTCTATTGGAGGGTGGTAGAGGGAGTGGAATTTGCAGGCCTGCTTGTTGTTGCATGAGACCTCGAAGCACATGTATTCGTCTGAAGCCAGGGAATCATAGTGCAGTTGTTTAACTGATAAATTGATATGGTGAATGCACCTAGCCCAAGCCAGTCTATCAAGCCTGATGATGTTATAGTTGGGGGGCACTAAAATGTGGATTTTCGGACCAGCAGATTTATTAAACCAAGTTTCCGTCAGCACTGCAATATCAGGATCATTTGCAAGGATGAGGTCAGCGATGTCTGCAGCGTGGCAGACTGCAATTGAGAAGTATGCATGTAAGCTGGGGTTTGGGATCATCTGAGGATAGGGAGGTGGTGGGGACTATGTAGGGTTGCTATTATTTAATGATCTAGTGTTAGCCGTGGGTTCTCTATCCAGGTCAGAATGGATAGTTTCAATTTGGCACATCATATCAGTGTCCAAAGCAGGTGATGCATCATAAGATAGCAGAAGGGTTCTAATATCCGAGTCTTGGAGTGGGACTATAGCTCTGAGAGGCCGAGAGGGGTCATTAGGGAAGGGTAGTGTTTCCCAGCTTTGGAGACTATGAGCCCTGGAGGTGAGGACATAATTGGTGTGGTGGTGTATACAGGCAGTCTAGTACCAGATGTCGAGGGATGACTGTGGATGTGTGGCACAGTCTCTGAGAATCCCCTAGACTTCTTGTTAACCGACTGCTCCGATGTGAGGAGAAAAAGGCTATGTACAGCTGCCTTGAGTTGTTGGAGTGTAAGTGATATAGCATCCAGCCTAGTTTCCTACCAGTGTGGAGGCAGGTCCTTGGTCCTCGAGGCCAGGTGCTGAGAGGGAGGGATTCGAATAGACTATAGGAGTGGGTAAGGAGGGTGGGGAAGCAAGGGGAGGAATGGTTTGCAAAATTGGGTTCTGAGTTTCAGTCCCAGTGCTCTTAGGCGATTGTTGAGCCTGTTGGCAAGTAGGGGGAGAAGGAGAGATGTGACCTCGCCTGACAAAAGACTTGGGAGAGTTGATATTAAGAAGGCAAGACCCTACATCCGAGCTAAGTCGGGGAGGGGTGGGTTTGCTATCCGGACTGTGAGAGAGCGTCGGTGGAGGATTAAGGGGCTTGCCAGTGGGGGAAGGAGGACCGTGGGAGGATGAAGGGTTGTCCTTAGATAACGTGTTCTTGATGATGCGGAAGATGTAGTCGAAGATGCCTAGTTTGTGGTCAGAAGATTGTATGAGTATGGTTTCATAGTTGTAAAGGGAGATGGTGGCTTCGATTTTATAGGAGGGAGAGGGGGGGGGGGTGACTGAAAGTCTGAGCCCATGAGCGGTCTTCTTGGAGGTGATATTTTGAGCATTGAGTAGAATGCCAGTCTCCATTTAGCCCGTCTTTTCGTGAAGAAGATAAGGTAACTTACTACTGCACCTTTTTTATGCAGAAATAGGTATCTGAGATGAGGGTTTCTGGATGTGTTTTTAGGAGTCTATGTTTAAAGTTTTTGGATGCGTTTTTTGTTAGTTTGGGAGGGTACTTAATTGAGAAGGCGTTGTGTCCCGAAGATACCAAGTTCGACTTGATAGGAGTACCTTCTTTGGGATCCATCCTCAGGATAGAGCCGCTGGGGTCGTGGGGTCAGGTGAAAAAAGAGGGCAGAGTTTTATGAGCCACAAGAGCCTTCTTAGTCGAGCCAGGCGTGTCGGGAGTGTGGTGACTGTGTGGTAGGATGGAGGCTCAGTAGACTGTATGGTAGAGTGGAGGAACAGGTGGTGAGTGGCAGGAGGGTGGGAGAAAGGCTCAAGCAGAGCTCAGAGACCATAAACATTTCTAGGACTCTCTGACCTCCTGGTCACTTCCATCGCAGGACTCTCTGAGCTCTTGGTCACTCCCATCGCAGGGACCACTTCCAAAGATGAGATATGCACCAGAGAAGAAAAAGAAAAGCCAGTGCATCTTCTATTTCTACTGACACCAGCACAACTCAACCACAGGACTGAGTGGGAGGCATAAAATGGCTGTGTGGCAAGGAGAAAATGGCCGCTTTACCAGAATGAACCACAGTGAGAAGAAGGGCAAAACGCAGAGGAAGCTAGGATCAATAATGGAGAAAGAAAACGCCGGCAAAATACAGCATGGGGCAGTGTACAAGGTCACACCAGTCACCAGTTCTCCCGCCCAGGGCCAATCCCAAGCAGTGCGAGCCCAGCTGCATCGACAACAGGGGGCGCGAGTCTCCCGACCCGCATGCAAACTAGTAGCTCCTCCGAGTGCAGCCGAAAATGTCGCCAGGCGCCCACTGCCCCGAGCCTTCCAGAAATAAGGCACACACTGGGTGCACCATTCACCACAAGACCACCAGGCAGCCGGCAGCATGCAGCAGGCGAAGGCTAGTGCCTTGCGTTTCCCCCTGCTATGGCGCTAGGTTTAACAACTTAGCGCGAGCACATGCACCCATGTTCCAGAGTGCAAGGGTGTCTGCGTGCAGGGGAGGATTGTTCCTGTGTAGGAATGTGTCCCTTCCTGCACATAAACAATCCTAAAATGCAATTCTGGCATTTTAATGTGTGCTGCTTTAGCAGCACAAGGCAGCACACATGGAAAAAGCAAAAACGAGAAGAAATAATTCATTTCTCCTCGTTTCGCAAACTTAAGACCAGGGTTATCCTGGTCTTAATTTTGGCACTGCCTCCTATGTACACCACCCTTGTACATAGGAGGCAGTGTCAAATACAATGAGTGTTGCAGTGGAACACAAACCACAACACCCACTGCATGTCCATTTCACGCTAACCATAGCGTTGTGGAAATATGGATTTTTCTGGTCAATTATGTCCCCTATCTTGGACCCCAACGGTTCTATGTGCATGTTACAAGTACATGTATGTTCCCTCCAGTTCCAGTTATGAAGACGCAAATACATGTGCGTCCACCGTTAACATGTCCTCTTTTAGATCCGCCATGAATGAGCCGGATATTCCATTCCTAAGTACGAAAGGCCACCGCCTTTATATGGTTCACTTATGCCATTTTACAGTTCAGACGAGTAGGCCCTGATTCTGTCATCAAGCTTTTCCTGCTTTCTACCTCTGAAGCTCCAGTCCGAGCCTGCATCTGTGACCATGAACTTTGTCTCATCCTCTGCGCGGCTCACGATGCCTGACATCAGCTTGCTGCCTGCCAAGAACTGTATTTCACCTTCGGAAATTATCTGCTCCGCTCCCTGCCCAATGCATTCCTGTCTAGTAGCTTAAGTAAACATTCTGCCAGCTACCGAGCAAAGGACCGGCTTCTCTGTCTTTATGCAAGTAATTCATAGCCCTGTTACTATGGAAGATTCCTGCCCTCGCATCTAGTGTAGACACTTAGACGCTTGTACACGCACTAACAGTCAGTATAGTCAGTATAGAATAAGATTCTACTCCAAGAAGGCCTCTCTTTTGGATAACATAGTTCTTTAAACATAGGATGTTAGATATGATTTAGGATTAGGTTGACTTGACCCTCCAGACATCTGTCGCCACATGTAGAGCTAAATGTCAAGTCCCCTTCACCCCCTAGCTGCACGTCAATCACACGTCATGCTGCTGCGCGCGCATCTCTGCAAAGTATTTCTGCTGACATTGCGAAATTATTTCATAGGTCCACCCATATGTAAACATCACAACCAATGACGTTTCCTTGTTACTCCCAATTACGCCTCCTTCAGCTACGCATGTGAAATGTTATCTTTGCTATCAATTGTTACGCCTCTTGCATTTGCTTCGCTGTAATGCCTATTGTATAAAAGTTATTAATTATCAATAATGTATGTACTTCACTTCCTGAGCCTCCGTGGTGATGGAACCTGGAGGCCACGATTCCGAATCGTTTATTGGAATAAAGCCCATTCCGAACCTCTAATACCACGGATTCTGCCTCTTATTTATTGAGCTATTTTTATTATGTTCTGTATCAAATTAAGTCCCGGTATTTAAATTATTTACCACATAAATGGCGCCCGAATAGGGACACTTTCTCATCTCACGCGCCGGCGGTGCGTTGCAGGCCCGGTCTCCTGCCACAGCTGGACGGACAACAACGCGTACCAGCAGGATTTCCTGTATCTCCCTCCGGTCAAGCGGGGGCGACTGAGGCTGCGATCAACACCCAGACGAGGCGGTGAGAAGTGCGAAGTATCCCGACCAGAGCCTAGCTGAGAGAGCAAGATCCGAGGTATACAGAGGCCCACCAGGTTTCCGATGTCCTGAAGTGTCCGAAGTTGTCGAGTCGAGTCCAGTCCGGTCCAGTTCAGTTCAGTTCCGTTCCGAGGCCTTCCGTTCCGAGCTACCCGGTGAGTACCATTACTGGGGAGGCGTTCTGGCGTGCACATAAGTTGTGCCGGTCCAGACGGGTTTGGGTACACAAATCCGGTCTGCACTGTTTTAGCAGTGTATCTGTACTGTTTAGCAGTATATCTAGTATATCAAGTATATAAATTCAGAATAATTCAGTTAAATGCCGAGTATTATGTTTAGTGATTAAGTTTTCTTAGATCATCGTCATCATCATCGTTGCTCATTTAAATGTTAAATGTTAAATGTATTGATATGTCCTGCATATTGTGGTATGAATGACTGTTCATTATTGTGTTTTATTGTATTAAGTTTGCTCAAGACCAAGTATCAGACCAGTTCTCAATATGCCGCTCTTTTCGAAACTAAGACAGATCACAACTAGAAAAGGGGTACTCGAAGAAGCTGTTCCTATTCCTCCTAGGGACACTCCAGGGTACTTCATGTATCATAAACACGGCCTAGACGCTATATTATTTCTCGATCTATGGGTAGACTACACTAAGGAATTACCAGAAAGTCAGAGGTGGCCCGCAGCTGGGACCTGGGATGCAGAGTGCATCGTGAAAGTAGAGGAAGAATTATGGAAAAAGAAAGCTAGACAATCACAGAAAGACGCCATTGAATTATGGCGTAAAGAATCGTATAGACGTACAGAAAAAGCACGTAGACAGGAAGAGAAGAGTAAAGAGAATTCAAATAAAGTTCAAGAAAATCTATTAATTGAAGAAGGTACACGAGTGAAATCAGAACAAGTAGACAGACAAAGACATGCCCTTATGAAGGGTATGTATCCCCTTCTGGCCGAAGGATTACCTAAGGCTACTGCGGGGATACCAAAAGACTTGCCACCCCCATTATTTCCAATAAAAGTACATCCTAAGGGGCATCCTAGAACCGCAGAAGATGTTTTTCTTTCCTCATATTTAGATGACGCAGCTCCCGAGTATGCTAACCCCGCCCCACACAGACTGTCGGCCGGGGAGGTTCAACGCCAAGATCCTGTATCTATATCCTTACAGCATCAAATCCTGACACAAGTTCCGGCAAGCACGTCCGTTTCCACATCTGCTCCTACAGCTACTTCTATAGCTGTGTCCACACCTATAGTTGCTGTATCGCGTTCTACGAATCCTTTCACGCCCGATACTCCAGACGGGGCTACTGGAGGTGCTACCAATATTTTTTCTACGCCACCCAGAATAAATAAACTTACCTTTCAAGAGTCAGCACACCCACGTACCCCCAAACTCATAAATTCCCGCACGCTTAAGGAACTTCTTATAGATTGTAGATATGACCCTGTGCCCGGCAAAGAGGACGAAATGATCCTGGCATCATTACGTATCAGACGAGCCGCGGTGTATTTAGGGAAGTTACCAGGAATGACTATGCATCTAGATAATATATATCATTTTGTCCAAACAGGGCGGGATTCTGAAAGTATTAACAGAGCTATGGAATACCAGAAAGTGGAGATACAGGGGGAACTGTTACGTTTCCTCATAAATTGTGTGATCAGAAATCAAGACCGACCGGGGGTAGACCCGGAAACAATGGAAACTCTTACCAGATGGAGCCAGAATATATCAGAAGGGAGACATGACAGGCAAAAATGTATAATAGCCATGTGCAGAAAGATCCGTAAAGAAATAGAACGCCTACACGAAGAGAGATTAGCGGTAGACCAGTCTGAACAAAACGAGGAGGAGGAAGGATCAGGACTGTCCACAGGACAGTCAGAAACCATAGCCTATGTAGGTAGAGGAAGATCTTGTAATAATACTAGATACTTTACTGACCCAATACGTCCGATATGTCCAGATAATAACAGGAATTTCCAAGCACCTATAATAAATATGAGGTCCCCCGAGCATTCGTTCCAAGCCGCTGACAAATTACTGCAAGAACGAAGGGGTTATCATTTTCTTGATTCTATGGATGAACAAGAATTAGCCAGGTCAGCCGTTCATTGGATTGACAGTCCCGGAAAATATGATGATGATACAGTAGCACACACATTTTTGAACCTCACCCCAGATGAACAGCGTTTAGCTGGGATTTATATGATTCAACAACTCCTTATACTATATAAAAGCCAACATTCAGATCCTGGTCCCTTACCTGATATATTGACTGAATTACTCACGAATAGATGGAAAGGTTCAGGTACTAAGTTAATTAAGGAAATACTAGAATCCAGAAAACAGTACATTCTTTTTGTATGTCCAGAACATGTTTCATTGCCCATCAAGGAAAGACCGATGTATTACATGGACAGACAGAATCCCTTACGAGAAGTACACCCAATAAAGGGCGAGGACAATCAGTTTAAACGTGTATATGTATATACGCCCATATCGAAAATAGAATTGTTAGAAATGAAGAAAGTGGTACCCAGTCATGACAAAGACCCAGCGGGTTTCCACCGAGAAATTAAAGACATGTTACTCATGGGAGAGTATACCTATCCCGACATTATGACAATATTAAAGGTATTAATGCCTGCTGGCATTTATGAAAAACTCAAGGAAAAAGAGTGGGAGGTAGGAGACCAAAAGATAGATTGGACAGCATTAGAAAATGAGGAAAGGGCCCGAGGTCCAGGTTCGGGGCTTGGGGACAAAACTAAAGCACTGCCAGGTTTACTAGTACAGGTACTGCCACGTTTATTAACCACGAAAAAGGAAGACTGGGGTGCAATCTCAGCCTGTAAACAAAAGCAAGATGAAGACACTAGTGATTTCTATGCCCGATTCAAAAAATGTTTTGGTATAAATAGTGGTATAAAAGCAAGTAGCGAGTCATACCCACATCTGTTTGTGACAAAATTAGTTGAAAATTCCTTGCCCCAAGTGAAGAATAGAGTATTAAAATTCGAGAGTACCTGGCAAGGTAATACCCCATCACAAATGTTACAAATGTTACAGTACCATTACAATAGAATTAGAGAAGAACAAGAACATGAACAAAGACGCATGAAAGACACGAAAATGAAAATGCTAGTCTCCCAGACAGTTCCAGCTGAAGGTCATAAAAAGGGTACGACACAGTCCGGTGATTCAGCAGGACCTGTAAAAGGGACATGCAACTATTGTAAACAGCCAGGACATTACATACACGATTGCCCAGTCCTGAAGCGTAATATCGCCACAGGTATTACAAAAGAAAGACCACGGCCACTTAGACAGGATCAGAATGAACAAGGAGCACCGCAGCATGCACAGGCCATGCCAGCTCCACAACAGTCTATACAGTTTGTGCCAGCCGCACCAGCGTTGCCTGCTGCTGCCACACAAACCACGACACGGCAGCTGTACCAGACCGCACAGTATGACTATCCTGATTATCAACGATATGCATGAACCAGCCTAGAGAGGGAAGTTGACTTACCCCTTATCGAGGTCCCTGTAGACCAAGAAGGACCTTATGTACATAGTGAATTATTAGGCCAAGATAGAAAATTTTTACTAGATACAGGGGCAAGTCGAACAACTATAAAACGTAGTGAAGTTCCAGGGGCACCCCTCTCAGGCTCCCAGAATATTTCCCTTGGTTTTTCAGGAAAACCTATTGTTAATGAAGTATCACAGCCTCTTCCACTTACGATAGGACCCTTGACCAGAACTACAGATTTATTGCTTACTAAATCATGTCCAGAAAACTTGTTAGGTATAAAAACACTGAAAGCTCTAGGAGCTATAATATGTTGTTCTCCGGAAGGAATAAGATTGTTTTTACGTGATTTCAAAGGTCATTATGTGTCTCGAGACATGGATTCCCGACTGCAGACTTTACCCACACATTTATGGGCACAAGGCCCTACAGATGTTGGTTGCATGAACATTACGCCATATCGAGTCACACTAAAGGCAGGAGTGGTACTACCACGAATGCGACAATACAAGTTACCCCCAGATGCTGTAATGGCTTTACTGCAAATCATTGACGAACTTATCGGCCAAGGAGTGGTTGTGGAGACCGACTCCAATGTATGTAATTCACCGATAATTCCGATTCTTAAATGAACTGATCCAAAGGCTCCCCCAGTATATCGATTGGTTATTGATCTGCGCGAATTAAATAAATGTATTGTACCACAATACCCCGTAGTTCCAGACATCTCTTCATTACTGACAGCTATTGATTCCGAAGCAACGTTCTTTACTGTAATTGATCTCAAGAATGCCTTTTTCAGCGTCCCAATAGATCCGGAAAGCCAATACTTGTTCGGATTTAGTTTAAATGGACGTAGCTTTAAATTCACACGCGCACCTCAAGGATTTACAGAAAGCCCCAGCATCTATAGCCAAGCACTGAAACGAGAACTTGACAGTATACACATGCCAGTCAACACTGCTCTGCTTCAATATGTCGATGATCTGCTGATCACCGCCCGAAGCGAACCTGAATGTGAAAAAGCATCACTGACGGTTTTACAATTTCTAGCCGAAAAGGGGCACAAGGTGTCCCCTTCTAAGCTGCAATTCTGTGTCCAGCGAGTTATTTACCTTGGTCACTCGCTGTCCAAGGAGGGAAGGCAGCTTACACCAGATCGTATCCAGCTAATTGCAAATATGCCAATACCCAAGACACAAAAGGAGGTGCGGGCTTTCATAGGCCTCACTTCATATTGTAGGCAGTGGATCCCTCAGTATGCATTTCTAGCAAAACCACTCATTCAATTAACAACACAGGAGGCAGCCACATCGACTGTCCTCCCTTGGACTCAGGAACACACACTAGCTTTTGAAAGCTTAAAGAAAGCTCTATGCCAAGCACCTGTTTTAGCAACACCATGTTACAGAAAACATTTTACACTCTTTGTTACAGAACGAGAAGGTACTGCCTTGTCAGTACTCACACAGGAACAAGCAGGATCACACAAACCGTGTGCTTATTTTTCTAGTACATTAGATCCCGTAGCTCAGGCTCTGCCTGCGTGCCTGAAATCAGTGGCAGCGACAGCTTTAGCAATCAGACAAAGCGATGCCATAGTGTTAGGACATCCATTGACAGTACAAGTACCACATGCAGTAGAGGTTCTTGTGAATCGAACGCAAACACAACACTTGACTATAGCGCGACTTACAGGTTACGAATTAACATTGTTTCAGCCACATATAGAAATCAGACGTTGTAACACATTGAATCCTGCCACACTTTTACCTGTAAATGGAACAGACCCACTAGCTCATGATTGTATTGATGTTATTACAATAACGACGAAACCCAGACAAGACTTGACAGATGTCCCATTGTCAGATCCAGACCTGACGTTGTATGTAGATGGTTCATGTATGAGAACAGGTACAGGAGAGTTAGTGGCCGCTTACGCAGTCACAACAGACACTGAAATTATTGAAACCAAGTGTATAAATACCTTGTCCGCTCAAGCAGCAGAGCTCGTCGCTCTGACACAGGCCTGTATTCAAGCCACAAATAAAAAAGTCAACATATACACTGATTCACGTTATGCATTCGGAGTTGTACATGACTTCGGCGTGCTGTGGCGAGAGAGAGGTTATTTAACTTCTCACGGTGCCCACATTCAGCACGGACCCCTCATTCATGCCTTATTAGATGCAATACATCTACCCATTGCAATATCGATTATGAAATGTAAAGCTCATACGAAAATTACTGATATCATTTCTCAAGGCAATGATCTAGCTGACAGAACAGCTAAACAGAATGCTCAAACTCAAACATCCGATATGACAAAGACAATAGTCCAGACACCAACACATTGCATGATGGTTAAGGATCCCACTCTTGATGTAATTGACATACAGACACATGCTACTCCAGACGAAATAAGGAAATGGACTGAATTAGGAGGGATCCAAACGGATCAAGGATGGATGACGAAGGAAAAATCTGTATGGTTCCTTCCTGATTCAATGGTCCAAGTCATTATTAACACTGTCCATAGTCCAGCGCATCTAGGAGAGAAAGCTATGCTAGACAGCATTCAACATATTTGGTTCAACAAGCATTTACGAGCAGCAGTGAAACAAAAAGTTCGTACCTGTATGATCTGTTGTCAGTTTAACCCAGGAAAAAGCATCCCCGTAGAGCAGGGTGGATTTCAGCCTCCTGATCACCCTTTTGAAATCCTCCAGATGGATTATATCCAGATGGAACGATGTCGAGGATTCAAATATGTTCTCGTAGTTGTCTGTGCTCTTTCCCGTTGGACCGAAGCGTACCCAGTATCAGATTACACTGCCCCGACCACTGCCAAGCAGCTAGTTCGAGAATTCTTCCCACGGTACGGTTTACCACGTGTTGTCTACTCAGATAACGGCCAGCCATTCTCATCCGAACTAATGAAACACGTTTCACTTTTGTTAGGCTATCAGTGGAAGTTCCATTGTGTCCGACACCCCGAGGCAGCAGGTCTCGTGGAACGACATAATCAAACTTTGAAAATCAGATTGTCCAAAATATGCAGGGAAAAAGGTGTCGACTGGGTAGTAGCATTACCAGTTGCACTCTTTTACATAAGAATGGTAGCACACTCTCGAACAGGGCTATCCCCGTATGAGGTGATCTTTGGCAGACCACCTAATATGTGGGGGACGCCTATACCACGTAAAATAACTGATATTGACTGTAATATGCTGACAGATTATTTGGCTTCCTTGATGTCTGCACTACAATCTTGTCGTTCACAGGTAGCTGCAGCTTTTCCTGACAACACTGAGGTGAAACCCCATGACGTAATTCCGGGGGATCTCGTTTTAGTGAGGAACTTTGATCGAAAGACTCAGCTGGATCCTAGGTGGAAGTCGCCTCAATTGGTCTTGCTCACCACAAGGACAGCCGTGAAGATCGAAGGCAGAAAAGGCTGGGTACATTCAAGTCATATCAAGAAATTTTATGGACTACCATCAGATATAAAAACTACACCTCGTGTGTCTTCACCCATTTACTCAAAACTTCCTTTGGTTGACTCAGGTAGTCACGAACATTATAAACTAAAACTCAGATCTAATCAGTCAGGAAATTTGATTGTTTAAGTCCTCTCCAAGGTGAAGCGGTTGAATTTGTCTCCGACATGTATCCCTTAGATCTGAATAGAGGAAAAACCCGAAAAATGTTGAAACAACATGCATACTGTAAATCACTGCGTAGTCATTGCACAGTGACGTTATTAATTTTGTTTTTCTTAAGTCTTTTAATAATTATGGCAAGTATAGTTTTGCATATATATTATCCTATTTCTAGACATGTTTATAATATTACTGCTGAACATTCTTTTAGTGAATTACCTCCGCATGAATTATCATACAGATTTGCGCTGCGCAATAACACTTTTATTAGTATGTTACATCATTCCCATCAGGTTAGCAATGCTACAAATTGTTGGATATGTGGCCGACTCCCTCCCTATCAGAACTATAAAGGAATTCTACCCCTTTTTCCATACCCGTTCACACACAACGGCTCCTGTGGAGCATGGTTTAGTTTAATTAATTCCTTAGATTCAAATTCTGCAGTTTATCAAGACAACTGGGTATGGGGAAATCTGAACTTAGTTTTACTTAAAGTCTGCCACCCCAACAAGGAGGGACTTCCCAAAAGAACAGGAACTGATCTAGAAAATGAAGTATATGGATTAGGTAACTTTACGCTTAATCTTATGATCCTAAATATCGAATCCGAAGCTACTCCAATTTTGCCCGCCATGGCAGTATTTCCAGTAAAAGGTGAATTATGTGTAAGAAAGAATGGTTCCATACATATGGGCAATAGTAGATGCACCACTGTAATAGAATTTAGTGATCAAGGCAAGTCGACATTTAGAGCTTCCCGCCATTCCTATTTTATATGTGGTCAGACGGCATATGTACGTTTGCCTCTAGATTGGGATGGTACCTGCTACATCGGATTCCTTTTGCCACCTGTTTTTCTAGCTCCTCCTGATTATCACAGAAATACTCATTTAGTACACAATAGAGAAAGGAGAGATCTCCCAATAGTCGACTACACTGAAACAGCATGGGAAAAATACACAGATTTCAATAAAGGTCTCTTTCCCTATATAGGCACCGTTACTAATAGTAAGCTGATACGTAGATTGACTAGAACCCTTGAAGCAGTAGTGAACGAAACTATTTCCGCCTTAGGCAATTTAGCAGAAGAGCAGTCTGCTATGCGGATTGTTGTGCTTCAAAATCGTCTTGTCCTTGACGTCATCCTGGCCGATAGGGGCGGAGCTTGTAGGGTCATCGGATCAAGCTGCTGCGTATTCATACCAGAAAACTCGCCATCTGTATATAAAGCCATAACCCACCTTCATAAGATTGTAAGCCAGATACACCAGAATCCAGGCACCTGGACTTGGTCCGGTTGGTTTTGGAGCGTGTTATCAGCCTGGGGATGGAGAGTTCTATCCTTCCTAGGTATTGGCCTTCTCATACTATTCAGTTGCTGCTTATGCCTGCAATGTGGACCAGCGATTTGTGGTCTGTGTGCCACATCGTGCATTCCACATCAAGATTTTCATTCAAGATCCCGGAAGAAGAAAGAAGAACAAATGATGCTATATGAACAGATCAATGGATTAATGAAGATTGATATCTCTTGACGGGCAAGTAGGGGACAAGGAGGGAATGTGGAAATATGGATTTTTCTGGTCAATTATGTCCCCTATCTTGGACCCCAACGGTTCTATGTGCATGTTACAAGTACATGTATGTTCCCTCCAGTTCCAGTTATGAAGACGCAAATACATGTGCGTCCACCGTTAACATGTCCTCTTTTAGATCCGCCATGAATGAGCCGGATATTCCATTCCTAAGTACGAAAGGCCACCGCCTTTATATGGTTCACTTATGCCATTTTACAGTTCAGACGAGTAGGCCCTGATTCTGTCATCAAGCTTTTCCTGCTTTCTACCTCTGAAGCTCCAGTCCGAGCCTGCATCTGTGACCATGAACTTTGTCTCATCCTCTGCGCGGCTCACGATGCCTGACATCAGCTTGCTGCCTGCCAAGAACTGTATTTCACCTTCGGAAATTATCTGCTCCGCTCCCTGCCCAATGCATTCCTGTCTAGTAGCTTAAGTAAACATTCTGCCAGCTACCGAGCAAAGGCCCGGCTTCTCTGTCTTTATGCAAGTAATTCATAGCCCTGTTACTATGGAAGATTCCTGCCCTCGCATCTAGTGTAGACACTTAGACGCTTGTACACGCACTAACAGTCAGTATAGTCAGTATAGAATAAGATTCTACTCCAAGAAGGCCTCTCTTTTGGATAACATAGTTCTTTAAACATAGGATGTTAGATATGATTTAGGATTAGGTTGACTTGACCCTCCAGACATCTGTCGCCACATGTAGAGCTAAATGTCAAGTCCCCTTCACCCCCTAGCTGCACGTCAATCACACGTCATGCTGCTGCGCGCGCATCTCTGCAAAGTATTTCTGCTGACATTGCGAAATTATTTCATAGGTCCACCCATATGTAAACATCACAACCAATGACGTTTCCTTGTTACTCCCAATTACGCCTCCTTCAGCTACGCATGTGAAATGTTATCTTTGCTATCAATTGTTACGCCTCTTGCATTTGCTTCGCTGTAATGCCTATTGTATAAAAGTTATTAATTATCAATAATGTATGTACTTCACTTCCTGAGCCTCCGTGGTGATGGAACCTGGAGGCCACGATTCCGAATCGTTTATTGGAATAAAGCCCATTCCGAACCTCTAATACCACGGATTCTGCCTCTTATTTATTGAGCTATTTTTATTATGTTCTGTATCAAATTAAGTCCCGGTATTTAAATTATTTACCACAGCGTGAAAGGGTGCCTTATGTACAAGGCAGCGTTAAGCTACGTTAAATGGCTTAACGCTGCCTTGTACCTAAGGCAAGGCCCCTATCGCCATGGGAACGTCTAAAAAAATGACATTCCCGTGGCGATAGGGGCTTGTACATATGCCCCTAAGTCTGTCAATCTGCAGCTTCAGAGGAACCCTGAAGAGCTTGAGAATCCCTTTGGCAAGTGTTGCCTGTTATCTCTCCATTCCAGGAGATGGGTCCTAGTGCAAAGTGCACTGAATTGCCAAGCTATATTTGGGCTTTGACTCAAGGATAACAATCAAAGAGACTTCTTTTCGATCACTGATGATCATAAAAGTACACCATAGAGCTAGACAATTACAAACACACAATACAGATAAAACATTTATATATAAATAAACATACACAGTCCATTTACAGTTACTCCAGGGTTGGACAGTCAAAGTGCATCAGTAAATTTTGCAAAGAGAAAGGAGAAACATTTCTCAATAATAGCAGGATGATTATAGAAATAGCATAATTGTTTAAAGTTTCAAGCTTCATCACGGTGTAGATGGCAAAAATATAATTGAGTCCATTGAGGATAGACAATCGATGCCTATTCGCACTACAGTAATATCAGTCAGTCAAAGTGCATCATTATTTGTAGAAATACATCCTTATTTATACTTAAAAAGCCTCGTCTTGGGAAATATATATAAAAAGGTTAAAAAAATACTAAAATGATATATACTTATATATTAGAGCATAACCCACAGAAAAAAAACTCAAGGATAACATGGCCAAACAGTCAGGGCACACTGTTATAGCATGATTTAAGATTATAAGCACAATATTTAGAATGTTCAGTCAGTGCTATATCTTTTAAGGAAAGAACATAACTTGTATTTGCATGAAGGTAAAATGGCAAAGTAAAAAGGGATTATTGACAAGCAATGGTATATTTACTCAGGAGTGCACCACTCATAGCAGGCCACTTTGCGTTTCAGCCCCTGTCCACGTTGTGTTAAAGCAGTTCTCTCTTCCTCAGAGAATTATCTTTCTAGATGACTGATTCTACTTATTTATAGCACTACGAGTTCATCAATCAGGCATGCAAGTGACCATGCTGGAGTTCAGTGAATGAGCAATAAAGAGCCATTTAGATGTTTTTTTTTTATCTTGGCACATTTAACGTGCATTCATCGACAAAGGTCCTATGTCAGAAATGTTTCGTTTTCTTTCTCTAACTGCAAAATGAGAGGATTTTGAAAAGTACAATATGAGGCAATCTTACTGGGCACAGTGAGTGTGAATCGAAAGGTTGCAGGATGTATTTCTGTTTCAAGCACACCGCAAAACGTGAATACCTCTAAATGAACTGTGCAAATATTTCATAATATCTCAGCAGTCAGGCAAGCAGAACTAAAGAATGTTTTTTTGTAATTTGGACCTGTGATGGAAAAAAGATTTTAATAGGAACGAAACAAATCAATACACTTTTGCACAAATTAAATATTCTCTGAAACCTGATTTCCACATTGTATAATTTTCATGCTGTATAGCTTTTTTCAGTAAAACTGCATGTCTGTGTACATTAGGGGGTCGATTCCGATCCTGGATTTTTTTTTCCCGCACGACTTATATCCGTATTTTTTTACGTACGAATCGTACAAGTCCCGTACAAACAGCGAAGTACGAGTCGTACGTGAAAAATACATACGAATCGCCTCGGGAAAAGTCTACGAGACGTCCCCGGACAGTTTTACATACAAATCCAGCCTCCCACCCCTCCCGCGTATGTCGCACCGTACCCCCACCCCGTATGTACGGACCGTACCCCCCACCCCCCGTATGTCCGCACCAGACCCCCCACCCCCCGTATGTACGGACCTACCCCCACCACCCCGTACGTCCACACTGTACCCCCCGTATGTACGGACCGTACCCCAGGCGTACCCCCCCACCTGCGTATGTCTGCACCGTACCCCAGGCGTACCCCCACCCGCGTATGTCCACACCGTACCCCAGGCGTACCCCCACCCGCGTATGTCCGCACCGTACCCCAGGCGTACCCCAATCCTCACGTATGTACGGTCCGTACATACGCGAGGATTGGGGTATGCCTGGGGTACGGTGCAGACATACGCAGGTGTGGCGGGGTAAGTCTGAGGTACGGTGCGGACATTTGTGGGTGGGGGGTACGCCTGGGGTACGGTCCGTACATATGGGGGGTGGGGGGTACAGTGCGGACATACGGGGGGGTTGGGGGTACGGTGTGGACATACGGGGGTGGGGGTACGGTCCGTACATACGTGGGTGGGGGGTACAGTCCATACATACGGGAGGGTGGGGGTACGGTCCATACATGCGAGCAGTGGGGGTACGGTCCGTACAAACGGGGGGGTGGGGGGTACGGTCCGTACATATGCAATGTTGGAGTATGCACCGTACATGATGACACGTACGATGTGGGTGATGCGTGTACGTCGCGTAGCGGGCCCCCTTTTCGTCGTGCATCGCAGCGTACTTAGCTTTTCCGGCTCTTTTTGGCTCCCGTAAAAATATAGCTGTGCGGAGTGCTGTAGGTACGAATCTTACTTGCTGGTCCGTAAAATGCTGCCTGACTCCGTGTGGACGTCGCGTACGTGCTGTCCAGGATCAGAATTGTATGTATTTTTTAGCCATACGGTGTTTTTTACGATTCGTACGGAAATGGTATTTCTGTACGAATCGTACTTGCTGGTTTGTAAGGTGGAATTCCCGGGTACGAGTCGTACGGAGAAAACGCTCCGTACGACCATTCATACCCGGGTTTTACAGGATCGGAATCGGCACCTTAGTGGTCATTTCAGAGGAAAGTGTGTAATCTGTAAATGACACTGTGCAACCATACCATGCTTTAATAAAATATTTGCAACAATTTGCTGCAAAATGCACCATCAGCTACATAGTACACTGTACAGCTCTCCTGCTGAATACATTTGCTACACTTGTTCCTTGTGTGACACATGTATATTTCACAATCCCTATGACTTTAGTAATATAACATTAATGGAAGAATCCCCGCTCTGTAAATTATTCCAGCACCACTGTCGCATACCAATTGCAAAATGCCATTCGAGCATTAACCCTTGTTGGTAGGCTTCTTTTCAATGATCCAGCATCTACATAGGTCTTGAAGGAAGCAGCAAACTGTAATTTAAAAAGCATTGCCCAAATATTTAGCACACACTTCTCAGCTTTATCTTCCATGTTAATTGTTAACACACAAATACTGAAAATCACTAGTCTTCATCAATGATGTATGTACACAGATTACTGTATTACAACTGTAATTCACATCTCAGCAAAGCATTATAATGGGTGTTTATAGGACCTAAGACCCGCTGAAATCAGCACAGAGACACTTTTAACAAGAATATACACAATGATGTAATTGAAAGCAAAAAGAAAGTTTGTGCACGAAGCAAAAACATTACAAGCAACAATTAAAAGAACCACCCAATGTGCTCCTTTCACAAGCAACACATAGTGCAAGTCTCAACAAAGTGGGGAATGTTTGCAAAGAGTTTTCGTAGCACTTGCTATTTTTACTGAGCCTGTTTCTAAACATTCCTAATGTTTACAGAAAAAAGATATAAGGAATAAAGAGATTGTGAGGCCTAAAGTTTTATTTCATTCCAATTCGGTAAGCAAGTTACTTCCTATAAACACTTGACTCGCTAAAGGTAGCGATAGAAAGCAGAGAAAGTGTGGTAGATGGATCGCGACTAAGATACAGCATTTCACAGTATAGTCATATCCATGTCTCCTCTAGAGACTAGGGAATTATTTAGAGGGTATTATGGAATGAAACTCACAAAACAACTCCACGATTCACAGTCCACACCTTGTACATGCTGCACTCCATCAACTCCCACCTTACATCCACCTCTCGCATGAACCTCACTCTACTGGCATCAATGCAGCCCTCAGCCATATCACATTCCATACTTTTTGGTCCCTGGGAAAATGTTTGTGAGCACCCATGGTGTACAGCATCGCTAAAAACCACTGGCAAAACAAATAGGGCTCAAAGGCGAGACCCATTGACTTTGCCAGTGCTTTTTTCCAAATGCAATGTTATCTAATCTTTAGAGCAACACTGAATTTAGGTCAGAAACTTTCTTTAAGAAAGTCAGAAAGGGAATTATGCCATGAGGAAACCGAAGGTAATTGGTTGCTAACCACACTGCTGACCTCTGACTCCGGTAACAAAACGTCCAAGGGAGAAATAATCTTTTCTATTGAAAGCACAGCTCGCTGTAGTCCCAAAGAGCGCTAATGATGAAAAAAATGGAACCTCAATGTTACCTTTTCAATGTTATTTCCTTTGAATTTTCAATGTGTCCCTTGCAAAAATGTTCAGTGCTTCAAATAGCAACAGAATGAATGGAACCCAGGTGCTCTCCTGGATCTAAATTAGGTGCCATTAGGCCCCACTGCTCCTCTGGTGTATAGGCTCAATTACACCTTTGAAAAGGTCATTCATAAACGCAGTGTGCCAGGAACAAAAAAAAGAGCACTTCATTCGTATCCCTATAGCTGAAGTGTTTAGAAACGTGCATCACACCGCATTAAGTGACAATGCAACACAGCGCATTTTGCGGATGCTATGTGTTATCCTGGTTTTGATATTTGAAGATACTGTATGTAAGATGTATTTACGTGTATGTGACAGTTAATATACCAGTGCTTAGTGCATTGAGGCCTGGAAAGAGCTATCTAAAACATCAAATTTAATATACCTACTGATTTTTAAAGGTAACCACAGACAGAAAACCAATGTGGTTACTGCCTGTATTGATTTATAAAAAGCAGAACATTATAAAAAGTTGTCCATTTGTGAGAGACTTCCCATGCCAGTCCTTCATGAATTTCAGGCTGACCGCTGAGCAGATAGATAGCATGGGGAGTTAAAAAGCAGGATTGGATTTCCTTAAACATAGGCAATTGTTAACATATATTTGTATATGATGTTTATATTTATCTGTGGGTGTAGTGTTTTGCTATATTTTCTGCTTAATTTTCTAAAATGCGATAGACATCATAGTTTGAGTGCCTGTTCATCATTAAATTAAATATGGAAATATACTATTTTATAACTCCATTAATTCTCAAAATAAATATGGATAATTTTGAGCTGGCCCAAAAATAATTATGAATAAATGCAAATGGAAATGTCCCCAAAAAATACCACAAAATCGGGAGCCCTTAATATATGTATAAAACTCAATTTAGAGTTAGTTGTGAGCAGAGCAGTTATCATTTTCGAACCAGGAATCGGGTCTAAAATGGGAATGGTTGGTTCAGAAAAATAGACTGTCTCAGGCTAGAGTACATAGGAGCATATTTACAAGCTGGCGATAAAAAATTATTCACATTTCATCGGCTAACTAGCAAGGCCACGCTAACGCGTGAAACCTTGCATTAGCGTCAGGATTCCTAACGCCCAGCTTTGCATCTCTAATGAGATGCAAAGTGGGCGTTCCTGACCTAACATGACAGGAGAAATGTCGCTAAGCGACATTTCTCTTATCATCAAGCCCCACACTATGAAGCATAGCGGCAGGAAAAGTAGCGATAACCCTTGTTATCGCTACTTTCCTTACACCTGCTTCAGGACTGACTTAGCCATGATATCCTATGGAAGGTGGATATCATGGCTAAGTTTGTGAGTCCCTATCAGCAAGCTAACGCCACACTACGTGAGATTATCGCTGGGTTTCCAGCGATAATCTCACATCAGGCAGTTAGTGCTAGGATTTTTATCGCTTTTGAGATAAGCGTTGCTAATAGCACGCTATCTCAGCGATAAAAAGCCACGCTAGCCGGCAATAATTATCCTAGCGCTAAGTGCGCTTAGCGATAATTATCGCCGGTTGTTGCTGATATGCCCCATAGTAACTGCAGCAGGGCGTGCAAGGGCGATGAGGAGAGTTGATGAAGAAAAGAACCTGCAATGGGAAAAACCTATACTCAGGTGCCTCAGTACTCTTAACTCACTGCAAAGTGTAATGTAAGGAGAGTTGGTATGCATCAATCTATTCATGCTTTTAAAGGTGGTCTTATACGAACGTCTGTATAATGCGTGAACATGGGCACCATCATTTCCTTTTTAAGCAGGTGCACGTTAACTTCAATATGGCGTGGTTTGAGAAATGTCTGTAGGAGGAGCACTCACGTTTCTTAGAGAATTAGTAACATCAATCAGCTTGTGAGAACCAGTAGTAGTGAAACAATTTCTGACTAGGGATGGTGGCCAATGGCGTCAGCTCATTTAAATAATAGGGGTACTGAAACATTCTGGTGTTACTGTAGAAACAATTCCAGCATATAGGCAAAAATAGGGAGCATTTTTGTGGGATAGGATGGATATTCAAAAAATGAGTTATTTAATAGTGAACATGAATAAATCGGAGTGATAGCCATGAGCACGTATGCTCCTGCGGATCCCGAATCGCCGTTTAGCGAAACCAGCTCTTGCCACCCTCCACTGGCTCCCCATACAGGAGAGAATTAAGTTTAAGGCTCTGTGTATTGCACACAAGACATTAGCAGGGAAGGGACCGCCCATCAATCGGTCCATTATCTTTCCCCACTGCTCAAACAGGGGTCTGCGCTCGGACAATCGCCGTTTAGCCGTAGTTCCCAGAATAAGAAAGGCAAGAAGTGGGGGCCGTCTGTTTTCTTATAATGCTTCCAGGTTATGGAACACCCTCCCACTCCACATCAGTCTTGAATCTAACCATTTCTCTTTTCGGAAATCTCTCAAAACATGGCTCTTTCTTTAATGTTGCTCAGTAGTTTTCTCTGTATGTGCTGCTATTAGCATTGGGATGCTTTTGGGTAGCTACGCGCTCAAGAAATGTTTTATTCATTCATCCATTCATGAGTGCACACAAAGGTAACATAATGTGCATTTGTTTGTTTTCTCACCATACTCGAAACTCGCATGACACCACATTCCACCAGTAGAAGGTATAAATGATCCTTAGCTTTAGAATTGGTAAAGTTTTAAGAGGATGTTGTTGCTTTGCTGCCTTTAGCATGCATGATAAGGCTTGTTAGCAGTTGCCATCACTTAGAAGCCACATAATGAGAACTTAGATATACATGACAAGCGAAAGTGCATTTATTTATTAAATGTTTATCTCTAAGCTCTCCTTAATTGCCATTGACTGCATTTGAACAAACAGCTAATGTTGCATGAAAAGGAGTCATTGTACTCCTTTATCCATATGAACTGCCCCCAGCCTGGGATAGTGCAGCACCTGCCACTCACAGTTCGAGTGCTCCTGGTGGCCTCACCAGGTTAGAGGTTTGCAACTGACTTTAGACCCCTCTTGGTTCTTGTCCAGCCAACATTGCGCATAAATCTCTGGAGAGTTTTGGTTCATTTATTTCAACTCTACGCAACATGTCACTCTTGAGCGAGTGTCCCACAGGCCTCGAAAGAGGTGCTGGTGGTTCTGCTGTAAAAAATCTTCAGCTGACCCAATTATTGTTAATGACTACAGACCTATTTTTCTATTTTTTTGCACAAATCATTAAACTTCAGATAAATAGACAGCTTTCAGAATTTGTGGTTTCACATAACTTTCTAGATAGTTGTCAAGTATGTTTTAGACCCCTAATTGGCGCAGTGTCTGCAATTGTAATCAGTTTCAGAGGACCTGCACTTTATCTTGGGTCATTGCTTCAGAGCAGCAACGATTTTATTAGATAGTAGTGCTGCTTATGACATGGTTTTCCACCCTAATTTTATCATCTCTCTTCATAATTTTGATATTTGTGATACAGCTCTTGACTGGGAGCCTCTTTTCTTCTGAACAGAAACCCAGAAGTTCATCTCACTCCTTATTTTCTGCAGAAAAAAAGGCCACCTTTCTCTTCTACAGCTTATTATCCCTTTTGTTCCCTGTTGCTCTTCTACTGCTTCCTTAGTATTTGCTACCACAATTAGAAGACTGCGTCAAGTTGGTCGCTCATCCTTCTACCTGGCTGCATAGTATTGGAATAGGCTTCCTTTATAGTTCTAGCTGGAAACAAATCATCTGATGTTTTGTACGAATCTATAAATTTGGATTTTTACTTAATGCGCTGAACTGTTAATGTAATGTCTTCTTTAGCACTAGGAGGCCCTTGTGGGTATCAGAGTGCGCTGTTGGTAGTTAAGTAAATACAAATACTTGCAGAATTCTGGAGCAAGAAATAAGGTCCAGAATGAGTGAGATTTGAGTGTTGGACTTTCAATCACTTGAATCATATCATCGGCCTGAAGGCGATTGATGAAATCTTTGGTATTTTTGCTTTTCCTGTTGTTATTAATATTATAAAGATTACAATTGCTAAGATTGATAGATCTAGAACTGTCTTTAATAAAACCCATATATATCTATCAGAAATGAAGAGAGAAAGGATGTTGGTAGTGCTAGGAGGTTGGCGGGCGGCGCTGTACTTTGGATTCCGTACTGTCCTGACGTTGTGATAGCCCCAGTTGGTGCTATTTGATTTCTACACACTTATTTTTGCAACATCCTTTTTAAAGCCATTTTACTGAGTATCTGTATGTTGGATTTATGTCGTTTTGGTCTTGTTTAGTTTAGATAAAGATATTTTGTTTTTCTAAACTGGTGTGGTATCCATTTGTGGTGTTTTCACTGTGTTACTGTGAGTGTTGGTACAAATACTTTACACATTGCCTTTGGGATAAGCCTCTCTGCTCGTGCCAAGCTACCAAGGGGGTGAGCAGGGATTATCTAAAGTGTGTATCCCCCTTACCCTTAGTAGAAGCAAGGGTCCCTATTTGGACAAAGGTACCTACCTCTGCCAACTAGAGGCCCCCATTTCTAACAAATACGTTCCTGTGCCCTAAATTTATCCCGAAGGCAGCAGATGGTGCTGAAGATTGTCAGGATTGCCAAATAGCCAGGATGCATAGTTTGGATTCCACTTCTTGCCACTTTTTTCCAGTACCAGAAAATCCCTGCCCGATTATTTCGCTCTCACGGCTTCCTTTTCATCCACGCATTCACCATTTGTCACTGTTTTTCAGTTTTTCTCTTCTTGCCCCTTTCCTTCGTTTGTGTTTTTCTCTCTCTTACTCTAAGGGAAAATCTGACGAATAAAAGTAAGTGCCAGTCAGCAAAAAAGTATTCGCCTACAACCTCTAGCTCAAATAAGCCCTAGGCTCACATTTAGTGTAATAGGATGAGAGAAACGGGCTACTGGTTGCATCAGAGCACTCTCCCTATTGGCCTGGAGCTAAACAATTGACTTGTAAAGGTTTCATGATTAAATGCACATCATTTAAAAAGAAAGACACTTGTGTAAACTGGGCAATTTCAAATATAAAAATATATGGATGTGACAATAGAAGAAAAACACAGTCTTGTATAAAGTAAACAAA
This sequence comes from Triturus cristatus, assembly GCF_964204655.1. Lineage (NCBI taxonomy): Eukaryota > Metazoa > Chordata > Amphibia > Caudata > Salamandridae > Triturus > Triturus cristatus. Next base: position 496,783,800 of record NC_140590.1, read on the forward strand.
ATAATAATAAAATGACCCATAACACTAATCTGACTGTTTATGAAGTTATTTCAAGAAAGTGTTTCCTGGCTTCTGCCTCTTTTCAACTAGCCACTTGAACAGTAGACGCTCCTATAGAAACAATCCTTCTTCTGTTCATAACTTTTTGAAGCTATCTAGATGTCAATGAAGTACTGCAGCCTTACTCTATCTGTAAGGATATTTATTGGTTTTGAGTAAATTCTCATTACATTTACATCTCCCAAACCATCGGCCATCCCCTACACCTACACCCTAGAGCCTACTTGGTACCTGACCATGACTGTGCCCTATGCCCTTTTCCTGTAACCTCCAAATCCACAAAAAGCGCCATCGGGTCATGCTCAACATGCTCTGAGCTCAGAATATGTCCTTCCACCAATCCCTATGCCCAGTCCTTCTGATTCAAAGCCTGACGTGTAGGCACTGCCTCTATTTCCATCGTGTGTGGGCACAGGTCGAGGCCATTGCCGGCTCTGGACTTATTTCATCTGTCACCAGAGCACAGTGGACACACATTTGGCCTTACAAAGTGGGCTTTCTAGGCCCTGCTGTCAGCTATGCTCTGCGCCTAGCCCTCCTGCCCAAATGGCCCACATAAAAGACCTTTCAGCTACAGCCATTGATTTCCGAGCATGGCACATGGTCAAGCTCAGTCATTTGTGGGTGCATGGTGTACCTTCCGGTCGAACTCTGCCCCCAGCACTCTTACTCACAGAGCTCACTGGCATTTCCCTGCGACCATTGATTACTGTGCACCACGCTCATCTAACTCAGAGGCGCGAAGTCAGGCCTTTAGGACATGACCCGCAGGCACTTTTTGCAGGGTACAGCCTTCATATATTCCAATAACAATTTCCTTTGCCCCGGGAACCCTCAATCCTCTTGAGTGTTTTTCATTTCTTCACTTCTCCCAGAGGTATTTCTGACTTCCTAAAAGTGTCTTTGAAAGAGGTTTACAAACCGGTTCTTGAAATTTTAAAGTCATAAATTTGACTGGTTTTTGGAGTAGAAAATAGAATTTTCCACCAATCTAGCAAAATTAGGTTTTTTGAGTTCCAAATATTTTATTGAATTATATTCAAATACAACTAATAAAGACAATACATAAAATATTATTATTTAGCCAATAAATACCTAGATAACAATGCATATCGTAACCAAAGTCATTAAAAAAAAATTACAATAGGTAATGAGAGAGTACATATTTAAAAGATACATAAAGGGAGAAAGGGAGGAAGGGTAGGGAGGGAAGAAATATTACAACTAATGCATACGATGCATACAGAGCTACTATATTTCATAATAAAAATAATCTGGTAACGTAAAAATCAGAATAAAAAAAATATTAATACAGTATTAAAAGGATAAATATACATCAACAGGTAACCAAAATGATTTATAAGAGAAAGAATTGTGAGTAATCCTATTCATGGACAATTGAGCACCTTTTCTAGAAAAAATATTCCACGACCACCAAGCATTAACAGATAACATAGAAACATCTTTTCAACAAAAAGTAATGGATTTTAAAGCAGCTGAGATAAGGAAATTGAAGAGTTTGTATTCTAAATCATGAAAATTTTGTGATAAAATAGCAGATTTACAAATTATTAATTGATAGGAGACATCAATTTGAAGTTTAAAAATCTTTTTTATGATATTCCACACTTCAGACCAAAATTTAAAAACCAAAGGACAATCAAAAAGCATATGTTGTACTGTGCCTGGATGTAATTTGCAGTGCCAACAATCTGGAGAGGGGAGAAGTTTAGCTTGGAATAAGCGTGATGGAGTCCATAAACGATTGTATAGGAATAAGAATTAGTTTGGTAAATTGAAACAGGCAGCCAACCAGATATACTACTAAGCCAAATATCTTTCCACGTATCAATAGATAAGGAAAGGGAAAGTTCATTGTTCCAAAAAGTGGAAATCATCTCTATTTTGTTACCTACAGTATTTGATATTTTTTTTATATACAATGGAAACCCCATGGGACGATTTTGAAACTGTTTGAATATAAATTGATAAATCAGCTGTCACATTCGAAGGAATGGCATTGGGGAAGGAATCTAAAATTGAATTACACAAGTAGTGATACTTAATGAGATCAGACTTCAATAAACCAAATCTTATTTGTAACATTTCAAAAGAAATAAAAGTATTATTGGAATAAACATCTTTGAGATAAAAAAGACCAGCCTTAATCCATGAAAACCAGAAACTAATATTTCTATTTAATTTAATAACATTACTATACCATAGTGATAACTCATCAGTAGTGTTTATGGGAAAAAGAAAAATTAAGTCAAGATCATTAAATATCATCTTAGTAGATTTAATCATAACTGTTTTTTGAAAAAATTGAGTATTATTATGCATGGACACCAAAGTAGGTAGCGGATATCGGTTTACAATTGATTTCTCAATACAAAGCCATGCAGGAGGATTATTTAAAAAGGAATGATTAAACCATAATGAACTTTGTTTTAAAATAAAAGCTTTATGATAAAGAAAAACATCAGGGATACCGAACCCAGCATTACATTTAGGAACTTTTAATTTTTTATAATTAATACGAGGAGATTTGTTGTTCCACAAAAATGTTGACAAGAATTTATCAACATCTTTATAAAACTTTAATGGAAATTGAGTAGGAACCATGGCAATGGTATAAAAGATTTTGGGGGCTACAGTCATTTTAATAGAATCCATCCTACCCCACCATGAAAGATGTAATGATGACCATTTAGATGTTTTGTCTTTAATATAATTTAGGATGAAATCACAATTTAAATTTATTGTCGATTTTATGGATGAGGAAAATAAAATTCCGAGATATTTTAACTTATTCTTTTGCCAAATGATGTCCTGCATGGGAAGCATATCAGGGGTGCAATAAATATTTAAGGGAAAAAATTCAGTTTTGTTGGTATTTAAAGTGTATCCAGAAACTGTAGAATACTTTGTTATAATATCCATTAATGAGGGGAAAGAAGATAAAGGGTCACTAACAAATAAAAGCACATCATCTGCATAAGCAAGGGGTTTAAGAGTAACATCTTCAATAATGATTCCTTTAATATTATCACATTTTCTTATTAAGGTAAGGAAAGGTTCAATGCCAATTAAAAATAAAAAAGGAGAAAGAGGACATCCTTGTCTTGTACCTCGAAAATTGAGATGAAAGTTGACCATTAATAAATAAACGAGCAGTAGGGGCAAAATATAGAGCTGAAATCATGCGAATAAAAGTATCTCCAAAATTAAATGAGGATAACGTATGAAATAAAAATTGCCAATGGAGTTTATCAAATGCCTTTTCAGCATCTAAGGCTAAAATTCCAGATGGCACCGATAAAGTAGGACTTTGTTCAATAATATGTAGCAAAGTTCTCGTATTATTAGCAGAATATCTATTCTTCATAAAACCAGACTGGTCAGGGTGTGTAATAGAATCTAATATGGGGCCCAATCTAGTAGCAAGTATTTTAGCATATAATTTACACTCTTGATTAATTAAGGATATAGGACGATAATTTCTCTGGTTCAGAAGTACTAAAAGTAAAGCTTCTGTAAAAGAACCAGAGGTAGATCCTGTAGATCCAAAAAACGTAAAAAGTTGGTGTAAAAAAGGTAAAAGGTGAGTCTGAAATTCTTTGTAAAATTCCGCTGGAATCCCATCAGGACCTGGAGATTTGTTCTTTTTAAGAGATTTTATAGCTGATAAGATTTCATCTTTAGCAATGGGAACATCAAGTCTAATTTTATCTGATTCAGAAATCTGGGGCAACTTACAGGATTGTAAAAAGGAATCGATTAAGGAAACATCCTGAAAATCGGGTTTATTATATAATGTAGAGTAGAAATTCAAAAATTCATTAACAATATCATTGTGAAAGAGAGCAATTTTACCATGTGGGCCATTAATTGAGTTAATTTGAGTTTTATCTTTCTTTATGCGCAAATAAAGCATTAAAGCTAAATCTGGTTTTGGAATTAGAGATTTGAATACCTGCTCTTTTACTAAGGATTTAATTAAATTCATAACGCAATTTTTGTAGTTTAAATTTATATTGAGGATTGTTGGATGTAATAAAAAGTCGTTCAAATTTCGCAATCTGTTTTTGTATATTTTTTGCATTAGCATGAAAGGTTTAATTTTCGTGAGCCATAATAGATATTGTAACACCCCTAATATACGCTTTGAAAGCATCCCATCTGTTAATCATAAAAGTAGAGCCTTAAGGATTAAGTATAAAATATTCTTGAATGGCATCTAAAAGTTTAGGCTTGTTATACTCATTTAAAATTATACCAGTGTTCATTCGCCATCTAGATTGTTTAGAATAAGTTGATTCCAAATTCAAAACCAAAGTAATCATAGCATGATCTGAAATGTCAATGTTACCAATATTAGGAGCAGTTATTGAACTGATTAGTTGCCTGGAGACCAATACACAATCAATTCTAGAATTGGAAATATGAGGGTTGGAGAAGAATGTAAAACATTTTTCTGTAGGAAAATGTAACCTCCAAATATCAACTAACTTAGTGGTTTGAATAAATGATTTGAAAGGAAAATACACTTTAGAAGGGTGAGACTTAGTAAGAGATAATCTATCTAATAAAGGGTCAAAAATAACATTAAAATCACCTCCAACAATTAAAGGGGCATTACCGACCTTTCGAACCTCTGTTGTAAGATTAGTCCAAAAACTGCGTCATCTGCTGTAGGACCATAAACATCTAATACAAATAGAAATGAGTCATGAACTTTAAGTTTAACGAGTATATATCTACCATCCGTATCCAAAGTTTTACTCAAAATTTGCAAGTGAAGTTTTTTTGCGAAGAAAATAGCGACACCATTTTTTTTACCAATGGCAGGAGAAGAGACAATAGCATCTACCCATTTCTTTTTCATATAATCTAAAATGTTATCATCAATATGAGTCTCTTGTATAAAACAAACATCAGCTTTGCAACTACCTAGATAATCTAGAATTTGTGTACGTTTAACTGGATGGCGCAATCCTTTAACATTTAATGAAACTACTTTAATATTATGTATATTAGCCATAAGAGAAGAAAGGAGAAAAGAGTTCAAGAAGAGGAAGATATAAGAAGATCAAGAGAATGAGAAAAAGGTAGCTCCAGATAAGAAATAAGGAAAGGGAAAATGAAAAAACATGGAAAAAATGACAAACAGAAGACAGAAATTTGAAATGTGAAACACACACACGCTGCACAAGCATGACCAGAACTGCTGTAGCCCTTTATAGAAAACATTTCAGTACTGTGTCAGAAAAGGCATAAATGGCAAAAATTAAGTAGCAGTGTCATTGGTATCCATAGAATGCTGTGACTGATGATCCAAAAAATGCCTCAAGTCTTCTGGACGCTGAAAAGATTTTGAAAAATTATCCTTCTAAATGCGCATCGTCGATGGATCAAAGAAACCATATTTGTATCCTAGACTGTGTAGTTGAGGACGAAAAGCAGTACATTCTTTGCGAATTGAGACAGATTCTTTGGCAAAGTCTTGATGAATATATATTCTATTCCCATTGACCATCAAAGAAGGTATTTCTCTAGCTGCTTTTCTGATTAGAACCAAATGGTGGTGTCGAAGAACTTTAAAAATCATTTGTCGCGGTTTTGTATGCTGAGGGTTCCTATGTGAGGGAGTTCTATGAGCTTTATCAATTTCAAACTTTTCTGAGAATATAATTTGTAAAAGACCAGGTAATAAGCTCTCCAAATATAGTCTACCATTATCTCCCTCAACATTTTCAGGTAAATTAAATATGCGTAAATTATATTGTCTGTGACGATTTTCCAAGTCCAATAATGTTGAGCACATAGGTGAAATTTTTGCCACAAGTGGAATAAATGAGTCAATTTTGACCTTATTATCCTGTATTTTAATGGAATTATCCGATATTTTCATTGACAGGCTGGCCATGTCTTTACGCACATTTTTTAATTCAGATGCAATAGTGTCTGTATTGACACGAAGTGCTTGAATCTCCTCTAATATTAAAGAGAGTGAGGGTTCAGAAGACTCCACTACTTTAGATTTAGCAGGAGGAGGAGAAACTTGCTGCCTCCTTTTATTAACAGAACCTTTAATTTCCATTTTAAAGTGAAAAGAAAAGTCAAAAATATAATTGCAGAAGTAAAATAACAAATGAAGAATTGAAAGCTATGGAACTATCCAAGAAATAACTGGTGCAGCAGCTAAAATGGGCTGGGGGAGTGACTAGACCCAAGCCAGGCCCTTTCCTGAATGATCACTCGCCCCCTTGACTGAAAACCTGGCTGTACCTGAGAGCTGTGTAAGTGCAGCGACCTCCTTTATGCTGCTTTTCTGACAGAATTTCATCGTTAACGAAGTAAAAAGGGGCCAAAAACGCACGAAAAACCTCACACGGCGGCCATCTTGAATCGCGCGCTCGCGCGTCTCCACAAAATTAGGTTTTTTAACTGAGAGAGCTTGTTCCCAAACCACTAGTCGAATTCTGTGCATGTACCAAAAGAACCAGTTCTCACGCATGTCTCAATTTAGAACATATTTCTGGTGAGTTAACAAACTTTCCATGCCTCTGGTTTGTGCTGTGGCGCCTCCTTGTACTAAGATGTGCTTACATTGTCCCAACGTTGGGCAAGCATTTTTTTCATAGTGCGGTTGGTGAAGTGTTAGAGCTTGTTCGTGACTCTGAAATCCCCATTGAGATTAGAATTGTGATTCATTTTTTGGTTCATGAACTGGTTCACAAAAACACTATGAATATATCATAAATATTTTTTGTTAATATTTTAAAAATCTATAGATTGGTTTACACCAAAACAGGAAAGGTGTGCAACCTTGACCAAGTGCTTCCTTATGGTCCATGTTTGATATAAATATATCCAGCATTCATACTTTTTCATAGCAACATTCACGTGCCAGACAGCTGGTTCATGAACTGCGAAATGACTAATGGGCAAAATGTCTATGTCAATCAGATTTAAGTTTATACTCAAATTCAATTCACAAACCAGTTCAAAATATTAACTCCAACTGTGCCAACTTCACAAACTCACCCTCAGATCAGTCTCCAATCTACCTTAGCTAGGGAAAATAATTGAGAAATGCATCACTGACCGACTGCCCATCCTCGTCAATGAAAGAAAGACAAGTGGGTTTTTGTACTAAATGTAGTGATGACTAGCCATTCTATAAATTTTGGATGACGTTCATGATGGTGGTTTTGATGAGGACTGCAACTGCAGCCTACCTGGTTTACTTGTGCTTTCGTTCAGCAGCTTTTGACACAAGTTGAAATGGTTGGCAGCTGAGAGCCATGGAGCACTGCATGTGCTGTGATGGTCTAGTCCTGTATTGATTGTTTTCCTTCTTAACCAACTGAGGTTCGTTGGTGAATAGGGAAGGCCACATTTCTTGAAGAGATGTGGTGCAGTGTGGAGATTCTCTGGGCTCTTCATTAGTGCCAACATCGCCCAATTTTTAGCTTGAAAAGCTGAGCTCAATTTTCAAGGGTTCAGGAGTTGCCATTCATCAAAGTACTGATGACACTCAAATTTGTCCGAAAACGTCTTGGCTAAAGAAGGTGTAAAAGAAAACACAAACACTTGGAATAGTGCATAGAAATCTAACATGTGTTTAGGCAAAATATCCAACAAGATAAGCAGGACCAGATCTTCGTCTCTTATCAGTTGGAGTATGTAATTTTAAAATTCTCACATTTTGCTGCCACATTTATACACTTTTTCTCAAAGCAAATGAATGGAAGAAGGACCATGTAATAAAATGGAAACCTACAAATAAACGCTAAAGACCAAGTGGTAGGCTATTCTTATGGAAAGAATGCGAGAAAGCCTTGGCAAGATGCCACAAGTTTCACCTACAAGAGCTGACTCTACTGCTTTCTGAAATCCTTGCTTCGGTTGCCAACTTCAGAATGAGGCTATACATACTAGAACAATTTTGCTGAAACATGTAGTGTAGAATAGGGGTGGGCGGAATTTGCGAAATTAACTTTCGCAAATTATCTCGAAAATGTTTAAAATTATCGCAAACAAGCGGAAATATCGCGAAGATGCGGAAGTTTTTTTCCGGCATGTTCGCGAGATTTTCTGCATGGTTGCGGGTCGCCAACTTACCCATGTGGTTGCTTGCGGGCGCGGCCATCTTGTTTTGAGTTTTCTCGCGGTGCATGATCGCGAGAAGAAAGACGTGATCGCGCGACGCATGACGTCACTGCGGGCGCGAACTGTCGCGAGACAGCGCAAATGGCTAAAAACAATACAACATCTCATGGAGAACGAGACCGGATCAAGAAAACTTGTCGGCGAACGCAGGGATTCAGGTAAGGCGATCGCGCGCGCGCGAGAATGTATTATTTTATAGCGCGAGCAAGAATCAAATTATCGCCAAGCTGCGGAAACCGGAATTTTTGACATTTTCGCGCTCTCCGCGGAACGCGAAAATGTCAAATTATCGCAATTTCCGCGAACGGAACGAAATTTTCGCCCAGGCCTAGTGTAGAACAAAAGTGACAAAATGGAAACTCATTTAAAATGTGTGTAAGTGTCACGTAATCCTAAGGTTTAAATGCGCTTCAAGCAAACACAAAAACGAAATAGTAATTGATTAATAAAAAATAGCAGCACATATTAAGGCACATATGTGGATTTTCATTACCGTAGTATATAAGCAAGCATTAGGGCATGTGACTACATACAAAGTTATCTGAAAACTTCCTGGCTACAATACAATACAATACAAATCTAAAAGTCCAAACACTGGAGCAATCAGCAATCACCAATCTCCATGACCATGAACACCTCAAAAACACTTTGAGCACTAATGTGGTTCATCAAAAATAAGGAATAAACTGAGCATGAACATATCCCATCCTCGTCGCCAGTGTAACATTTCATAAAATAAAAGATGGGTCCTTGGGTTGCTGCATCCAGATGTAAGTTTATTCTCATCAAACAGGAATCAATGTACAGGATACAGGCCCCAGTTAAGATCCAGTTATAGTCCAGTTAAAACCCAGTTAAGCCCCACCGGGAGCAGCTGCCCTGCTGCTCAGCCTCAGATCTAACTGGCAGTAGAATCAAACATACACAAAAGGAACTCTTGGGTGACATCACAGATACAGGCTGAGGGGCTTAGAACAAACACAGAAGAAGGACAGAGAAGAAGGAAAAGCAGGATGTAACACAACTACTGCTGTGTATCTGTCTTATGAAACTCCAAAAATGGATGCGAAATAAATCCCTGATGTTAAACCCTAGAAAAACACTAATTTCTGCTAATCACCATCAAACTTGATACAAGTTTGATCCCACCCTGTTAAACATGCTCAGGTTTGAGGTTTCCTTGCTTTCCATGTTACCATCAACTAAACCATTCGGCATCACTCTTGAGTTCACACTATCTCACACCCAGTAGCAACATGATTGCACTCTCTGCCAACATCCATCTTCACTCATTAATGAAAATCAAGCATTTGCTATGCCACACACAGTTGAGCTCTTCAGCCCTCACCTGATTACCTTGAACCTGCACGTCAACCATGCCATCCTGGTGGGAGCACCACAATTGTACATCACCTCAATGAAAGCCATTCAACCATCAAAAGCAAGACCAATCCCCTCAGATAATGTGACAATGAATCTCCAGTACTGAAGTCATTACACTGTCTCTCATCGAGGTAAAGATCAAATGTAAACCCTGCTGCATGTCCTTCAATAAAGTATACAACCTAAACCTGCTGCATCTCCTTCAGAGCATTACACCTACAGAAATGCACGTACCTCACTCACCTTCTAAACATTTCTGGAGGACCACAGGATTTTGAAGTAAGAACTGCATGTTAACAGAAAGGACTAGAGTCAAAGCACTCAAGCATGAAATCAGTCCTAATTAGCCAAAGCAGCACCTAACCTCTGAACTTACTCCCTTGCCAACACGTGGGTCACTCCTCCTTCATGAACTTCCTGACAAGTCATCTACTTTGTATCGATCTAACTCCTTGCCTTCTTGGCTCTTTGCATAACGTCACCCACCACCATTCATCGTCTGTTTTCTCGATGTCTATACTACGTCTTATGAGCCTCTTACTAGTTCTTATTCTTGAATCACTTTTTTTTATCTTTGTAAAGCACACCAATAAACTGTCACTGTATATATCATTAAACTTTAAAAAAATATATTTCAGTAATTGATGGACTTTAAACTAAAGCCAGAAAGGTTTCAATTTTACCTAGTGCTACCTTCTGGTCCATGTTTGGTGTTTAGTTAAATCAGCAGTGTCACCTCTACTGGAAGAGCAGCATGCAGCATATAATGGAGTATTGAGTGCACTGAGTCTAGATAAAACTCTATTACAGAATTCAGAATGTGAAAAGAAGGGGCCTGTAGCAAAATGTTAATGGGACTCTTTATTACATATTTGTTTGCATTGCACATACTTACATTTGGAGATACATTGATTTGCCCACAATCGTACACTGTTTTGAAACAAGGATAAGAAGCCAAGTTTGCAATATTCTATGTCAAAATGTATACATCCAAATAGGATAATAATAACATCTCTTCCTTGAGTTGTTCTGAGGGGGCGTAGCAGAGTGCGGAGTGTGGAGCGAAGCGCAAGGAGGTGACGCTCGAGCTCGCAGCCCTCAGCCCTCAGCCCGTACCTCTGTGCTCCCTTGTCTCCCTTGTCCCTGCAGCCGAGGATAGAGCTCAAGGTTTGAATTAGAGCCGCAGCTGTCCGCCCGCTCTGTTTGCATTGCCTGCCTTGCCTTCCCTTCCCTTCCCTGCCCTGCCCTGTTGTGGTCGTTCTTGCTCTGTGCTGTGCTGCTTGCTACCGGGAGGCCTCAGTTCAGGGAGGTGGCGGGCTACAGTGGAGGACAAATGCAGGGTAACCACAAGGCTTTGCCAAGGCTTTCTGAGGGCCACAAGGTGACGGGAGACACAAGAGCTAAGGCTGAGGGAAAGTTCAGCGTGGAGCTGGGCTGTACTGAGACACACTCTTTCTGAAGCTGTGTGGAGCAGAAGTTGCAGGTGAGTGGCGGGGGTGGGAGTATGGGAGCGCAGTCACCCTTACGGGTGGCTGCTAAGTGAAGAGCCCAGGTAAGCGTGCGGAAAAGCGAACCAACTAGGTTGGGGTCGGCTTGCGGCTTCCAGTGTGCCCTGCTCTCCACCCCACTCTCTCTCTGACTCCCTCTCTTCTTCTTCCATCCATATATCCATCCTGCCTCCATCCCCCCTCCTCTACTAGGCTGACTAGCCTAGTTTTGTCTGTCACTGCGCTACTGCCTGCTGCCTACTGCCCACAGCCCCCATCAAAGAGACCAAAGAGACAACAACGTATTCACCAAAGCCCCCACCAGCCCAGGGGAACCTCCTGATGCCTCACTTCCTCAGGAGTGGAGAATAGACCCACTGGACCTATTACCATCTATCGGAAACTTGGAAGCAGAAATCATTTGACAAGCCTATGATCACCATCAAACTGCTCATTACTGCATACTTTCACTGCTTGCTCGCTGTTGACAGCAGATATCTCTGCCGGCGACCAATTACTAAGTACTCACCAACGTTCACCAGGGATCTTTATTGCACCACCATTGTACCATCTAAAAGCAACGCTAATTAGCTCCAAGCGGCTCCAACTCACTCCAAGTGGTTTCAACTCACACTCCTCACTCATCCCACTCCCACCCATCGCACTTCTGAGTCTGGGCAAAACTGGTAACTGGTAACAGAACTCCACAGAACAGACTGGAAAGAGGGGGTGGGAGAAAAGGAGCAAAGGAGTAAAGAGGCAAAGGACGAGGACGAGCAAGGGCTAGAAGAGAGAGAGATAGAGCATAAAGAGACGATTAGGAGGATCAAGAAGGATCAAGAAGGCCAAGGTCAATTAAGGCAAGAAGCAATGAGGTCGGGGAAGTCAAGGGACCAACCAACTATCAAAAGAACAAGGCGAATAAATAAGAAACTTAAAAAAAACCTTATGAAGGTCAATGAGGACGACTTGAGAAGGAAAGGGGAGGAGGAGAAGGAAGAAACACTCTTGATCTCCTTGACCCCCCGGAACCCTCTACTCACAAGTCCAAAGCCTTCACCAAACAGCAAAGTTAGAGGAGCAGCAAGTGTACCTAACCCGCCCAGGCCTGGCTACCAACCGAAAATGTATACGAAGTTCTCATTTATTAAAGATGTGAGCTCAGTCATATGTCTGAACAGCCGCAACGTAAGCAGCCTGCCAACCCCGCTGGAACCCAACAAGGCCCTTCCCCCAAAGCAGCACAGGTATCTGGGGATGGAGTCGGATGCTAAAAAAGAATTAGCCGAAGTTGGAGAAGAGGGGAGCAATAGTGAAGTGGCAGCCCACACAAGCATAGCAGAGCCTAATAGGGGATCAGAAAATGTTGTTCCCACAAGCCCAAAAATGCAGGATCGAGAGCAGGATCGGCAGGATGCAAAGCCAATGGCCAATGGGAGTGGAAGCAAAAATAAGCATGAAAGCAAGTGCCAAGAACTCCCCACAAGCCCCGGTTCGAAAAAGAAAAAACACCAGATGATGAGCCCCCATGGCCTAGCAAGTTGTGGCGTAGCTGAACTGCTAGACGACGACGAGGGACCGCCGGACAATACTGAAGGGCATGCGGAACCTGCATTCAACATGCCCAGGAATCGTAATACGCCAAATAAGGGTGACACAAAAACCAAAGGATAGGGAGATCCAATAGCTCAAGCGGAGTCAGGGCATGACAAGCATATATACCCAACGCTTGACTGTATGGTGACACGGCAAGAGAACATTAAGGGAAAGAAAGATCTCATTATATCGGCTGACACGCCAGAGAGAAGGTCTCCACATATATCAATTCCACCACACTCTACAGTGCAAGAACGGCCTGCACCTCTTTCAATTGACCATCAATTCGACCTACAACTCGAAGAACTCAAGAGAAGCCACGCGCCCAGCCAAATTCAAATTCAAATCCCGGGCCCAGCCACCTCACCTATTAAATCACTGCAGACTACGGACTTTGAATCCTCTCACCTCACTCAAGAAGAGTGGGAAGAACTGGTAGCCTCCTACTCCGCGGCCCCACATGATGAACCCTCAGGCATGAACAAGAATGTGCCAAACCGTAAATCCGGTAAGGAAACTTCACAAACAAAAGAAGACATTTGGGCATCTCTTTTGCACACAATGCAAATGTCCGTAAATGCCATCCAATATCAATCAGACACGATGGATCTCCAACTGTCTGTCCTTAATTCACTTTCCATCTTAGCTGCCAATATTGACGGCAAGTTAGCAGAGCTCAATAATCTGGTAAGTAGGACGCAAGCAGAGACACAACTAATACAAACCAACTGTTCATGTATAACAATCATAGACAAACTGGCTACACTCCCAACGGCAATGGGTGATCTCCTCTCAGATATCAGGGAGGCCACAAAAAATGCCCCACCAAAGGGTTTGGACCAGTTAAGAAACAAAGCATGGCCGATACAGAGTACAGGCTCCTGGGCACCAAGTCTGGTGACTACAAAGCCGACTCAAGAAGCACAGCAGGAGGGGGAAACTGCAGACTTAACAAAGCAAGGACCAGACAGGAATTCAAGGGACTGTGGATGTCAACGGCCTTCACCTATTAACATAAGGCTTCTGGGCGAAATCCCACAAAATAAAGAATCAACGGAACATCTTCAATCTACAAAACAGGGGAGACAGCAGAGAAGGAAGGGCCGCAACCAAAAGAAAAAAATAGGAGCACGGGGGATTTGACATCGGAACCAGTAAAAGATATGTCAGCCGAGAACTGCAATGAAATAGACACGGATCACGATTCAAGAGAAAACCCGACTCAAGAAGAGAGACAAAATACCAAAAAGAATACCACATTTAACAGAAAAACGGCCACTAGCGTCACTCACAAAAAAAAAGCAGGACATGCTCGAAGGAGCAACAAAAAAGATTTGGTCCACGATCTCAGGGAGTTTGAACCAGGAAGAGATGCAAAAAGAACATTATACCACTCAAAACAGCAGATTTGTCTCCAGTCCCACTCATAGAAATGAAACGGGTCACCCACAAGGGGCCATAATAACATCAGCAATTATACCCGACTTAGAGTCAACACAGGCAAAGGAAAATAGCGCTCAGGGTCGAGGAGCTCTGAGCGAGGAACACCATGGCTCAGGGGACGTTCCCACCATCACTCAGGACAGTCCAACACACGAGATGGGGCAGGTAGACACCCCCACAATCATGTTCTTCCCGGAGTATAAATCAAAGGGCCCTTTCGACATCTTAAACAGGGAAACATATTACGCTTACTGAATTCCACAATCAGCCTAAAAAATATATCCACCAGCGACTTGGAGTCAGTCGAGTTCATAGAAATAATGGATCGCCCAGGGGCCGAAGCAACAAAAACAGTTTGGTCAACCGCAGAAGTGGCTCAGAGAGTACTAAAAGAACAAGCCAAGTTCAACACCTGGGGTATAAAGCTCCAACCATTCTCAAAATCAAAATACCCTGATCCACTGGTACCAGACAGCGAACAACGGAAAGAGAACGGTCAATCCGATTCAAATCCACGATCACTTTCGGTACTGCGTGGGGCTCGTAGCAATACCCCTGACATCCCTGACATCCCAGACCTTAGAGAGCGACGCAATAAAAGATCGTTCGCCACGAAAAGCCTTGCCTATCAAGACTGGAGCTGACTCTCTAGGACTGCGAATGAGAGGTGGGTAAAATGTAGAATGGATGACCCACAAAGTCTTCTATTCCATGCTAAACAGGTATTAGGCGAAGTGCAAACAGGATCAACAGATCTGATTGACAGCTGGGAGGGGTTTACAAGAACATTACGAAATAAAACTGGAGCAAAAATGGGCAATGGCCATGTTGATAAGATGGTCAAAGTTATGAGGCACGAGTAATTTAAAGTTAAATTTCAGAAATAACACTCATATAAAAAAGCTTAAGACCTTGATTAATCAAACACTTCGAAGACTGAGGATAGACCCTGCCGCTCAACAAGAACTGAGACGACTAAAGGGCGACCGCAGGAAGTTGATTTGGCAATTTAAACAAGAAGCAGAAGAAACTCTGTGGGCCAAACTGTTACATTAAAACAGGTAACAGTGCACAGTTTTGGCAGAAGATCAATAATCTGACAGGCAAACGGAGCCAGGGTATTGAATCCTATGCCACAGAAGAAGCCGGGACAGCTTTTCTTGGTTTACATGTTCGGCTACTGAAATCCAGGCATCCGAACAAGACATTTCAATTACGACTGTGCAGATCTGTAAAAGAATTTCAAAGGGAAGACAAGAGGGTGTGCCAGGGCCAAATGGGATTCCCCCCATTTTGTTCAAACAAGACCCTGAATTCTGAGCTGCCGTTCTTAAACCAATGTTTGACAAGAACTTACAAACGTCATTAATCCCAACATCCTGGAGGGGGGCCATCATCTCCCCAACCTATAAAAAAGGAAATAGAAACGACCCAAGAAGTTACCGGCTAGTATCCTTACTTGACAACGAGGCCAAATACTTTGCGGGCCTACTACTCCAGGAATTAACATCATGGGCAACAGAAGTTACTGCAATTCCATGCAATCAAACAGGCTTCCGTAAAAACACAGGGACGACTACCAATATTCTAGCTCTATCCCTCATGATTGACGCTGCTCTTGCAGCAAAACAACCCCAATACCTGTGCTACATCGATTACAGCTCTGCATTCGACCGGGTCAACAGAAACCTTTTGTGGCAAAAACTAAGAAAGTTGAACATCCCGCCACTGCTCTTAAATCAACTAATCCTCCTGCATAGTGACGCGTAGGTGCAAGTTAAACTAGGTAATGGTGAATATCTATTGAGTAAGATCCCAACAAGCACAGGGGTTAAACAAGGCACTGTGCTAGCCCCAACACTTTTCAATCTATTTATGGGAGAGCTATCAACCTTGCTGAACAAAAGCAACTTGTACTCACCCAAGCTAGGGGGTACCCAGTTGTCCAACCTTTTCTATGCAGACGACCTGGTACTCATTAGCCGAACCCCGGTAGGCTTACAGCGGTTCTTGGAAATAACATCACGATATTCTGTAACAAATATGCTTAGCATTAACCAAGAGAAATCCAAAGTCATGTGCATTAACATCCACAAAAACAGAATAACAGACAACTGTTTCTTGGCATCAATGAAGCTGGACATCGTTTGTGAATATAGATATTTGGGGGTCATCATAGACGACATGGGCAATTTCAAGCCACAATATGATGCCGTAAAAAAGAATGGTCTAATGACTGCTTTAAGAAACTTAAAAAATAAGATCACTGGTCCAAGCCTCCTTCCTCTTATTAAGGTGATCCAAGCAAAACTAATTCCAGCGATCACTTATGGCAGTGAGGCTATGAGAGGGAAGGACGCTGCTACAGTTGATGGCACCGTAGCAAGAGCACTGCGTATGATCTTCGGCTTGCCAAGTTACACATCTCCTACACAGATGAGACTTGAATTCGGGCTCCAAAGAGAAGAGCTGGCACGCAAAGGATCATATATAAAAAGCTGGCACAAAATAAACAGGGGAAGATCTAAAACGCTAAATGCTCTCCTATGGAAGGAGCTACAAACCAAAGAAACTTGCCCTGCAGGGCTTTATTTGGAGGCTGCCATCAACCAGCTGGGGCTACGACAGCTTTGGGAACTTCCAGGGGCCCCGGCAGGCTTTAAAAAAGTAGTAAACAAGACCATCAGGAAAGAATCACTCTTGCAGGATAAAGCGTCCCTGGTAGAGTGTGCACACGGCTGGCTTACGATACAATCCTACATTAAACCCTGGCCTCAAGGATACCTCCAGACTGGCTTCTCAAAGAAAACTAAAGAGACATTTTTGAAATTGCGCCTAGGGCTGCTACCCTCGGCAAATCATCTACCCCCTTGGTTACAGGCCCAGACACTAGTAAAGTGTCGTCTTTGCGGCGAAGGTGAAGAAAACATAGTGCATCTGATAGCTATTTGCAGGGAACTACTACAAGATTGACGAGACCTCCTGAGACAGCTCTTTAACAGAAAACGGATACGGTCTTGCAGGCAAATGGTGCTGGCATGTTTTAGCGGTGATGATATCCAATTGGGCTGCCGGATGGTAAAATTCTTAGCAGCGACCGAATCCCGAGTCAAAAAACAAATAGAACCTCATGGAGACAGGAGTACAGATGTAGAGGAGAACACACTTTCATGACCCATTCGAAGAAAAGCTCACGAAACTAGGATGGCTTAAGATCATGCGGTGGGTTATCTCATGCCGCCCCCTTGTACCAAAGGTTCTAATAACTAGCCAGGCTGAAATGGAGATCGAGCAAGCATAATTTACTCCGGTGGGGGGGCTAACCCATGCTCCACTACAACAATTGTCAATGCCCTTTCTCGTAATAGGTCCTCCTCACTTCTTAGTCCCTTGCCAGACCTATTCTGGCAAGGAGCTCTGTTTCTATAAATATCCACAACTTAAGTATACTCTGCATTCCGAGCTAAGCCCCAAATGCCATTTTTGGAAGCACTGCATCCCCCTTTAAGGATAATTTGGGAATTAAGTACCCTCTATCTCTTTGCCCATGCAGGGCTGAGATTGTTAAGACGACCAACCTCGGAAATATATGTAAATCAAGCATCCAAGCACAAACTTAAATCATGCCCTGGCTTTTTTTGTCTAATATATCTACAAGGCAACCTCGCATATATAGATCTGGCTAACTGCTCTTAAGACCAGAATAGCCTCATATGGGCACTGAGTAATGAAATCGTTCCAACGGCCCCCTGGTCGCCTTATTAAGGCTCTTAAAAATCCGTACGAATGGTACTTTATTCCCTTCCCAACATCCCCTGTAGTAGAAAGGGTTCTGATAGGGGAATTTCTAGGCTAGCCTTTATGTTTATTTGAGTCTTATAAATTATTAACCGCATGTTTTATAGTTTTTACCTTGTATTCTGAGCAAATAGTCTTTTAGCGTTGAATTATTATTGTAATTTGTTGTCTTTTCTTTTTTAGCTTGAAACTGTGTATAAACTGAGATTGTTTGTAATGGTTTTAATTAACTGAACAATATATTTTACCTAAACTTACCTCTTTCTTGAATGGAGATGTAGGACTCAGGATCCATTGGGAAATGAACAGCGTACCTGGTTCCCTCTCCACTCTACAACAGTAGAAAGGGATGCCTTCCAATATTAGCACAATTATCTTTTAAGAAAGTAAAGGGAGACAGCTGGCAGCATTAACAGATATACTGATGGCCCTAAGCACATTTACTCTTTCTGCCAACTAACATAAAAATACAAGAGGAATGTTGGTTATTTGCCTCCTGCTCTCACACTCTACCTCCCTCGCCCCTCCCAAAAAACACAGGATCTACCCAACAGTATGCCATTGTTTTTTTTGGTAGATTTGCATAGCGCGAACTCGACCCGAAGGTACTGGAGCGCTTTACATGAGCCAGTTACGTTACACAAGGACACATTCGTTTCTTGGTATGTGGGGGAGATTAAGGGGCATTTCATCAAGACAATTATCGCCGTTTTAGCGGCCGTGTTCAGCCGGAAAGCGGCGATAATTGTAACGCGGTATCAACAAGGAAACGCTAACAGGCTTTAGCGTGTGTTTCCTTGTATTATTACCCATTTCACTAACGCCTTGCATCTCATCGCTAATGAGATGCAAGGTAGGCGTTCCCGACTGAAATTCAGCGAAAATAGTCGCTAACACAGCTCCTCTCTATCAACAAGGATTTAGCTAACCCGCCTAGCGACATGAAAAGTTGCGCTAACCACGTATATCGCCGGTTTCTAACACCTGCTAATTTTGTGACTTGGGAGGTGGATTGTGAAGCTAAGCCCACATCTTCTTATCAACAATGTTTTCCCTATCGCTGATTTTTATCGCTGGAAATCCAACGATATTGCCGCATTTCGCCGCTATTGCCGGGATTTCTATCGCCTTGGTGATGCGCGTTGTTAATAGTGCGCTAACCGGGCGATAGAATCTGGCGATAGATGGCGATAGAAATGTTCATGCTACACGCGGCCAGCGATAATTATCACTGCCGCTTGATAATATACCCCTAAGTGAATTGCCCAGAACCACAGGATGTTGAGCCGACGCTGAGGGTCCAAAGTGGTTTCTCAGCTCCAAAGTCAGCAGCTCTAGCCATGAGACCACATCCTCTCCCCACTTTTCCACTGTTCTTTCATTCCATAATAACTGAGAGATTTTAAGATTGTGTATCTGTGAGTTTTACATTCCAGTCTTTACTGTCAGCCTCAAGTAGCCAAAGACTAAACAAACAAGTAAAAGAATCTCAGGCAGAAAAGGTGAGAAGAATATTTATAAAATATGAAAGGTTTCAGTACAGAGCCATCTGGTCTCAATGTATTTTATCAGATTCACTTTATGCCACCTGTCCTTTGGCATGGGGTTAGGGTCATAGAGGATTGTCTAAGTACCATACAGATTGATGAATATATCTGCATAATTGAGTATGCTGCTGGTTCCAGGTGAATCCTGACACAGAACTTTCAAATCTGACTCGGAGTCCTTGGATCTGACTTGAAATAGTGAAAGAATGCATATCTTGCATGGATGTGACTGCGTCCAGCCCTCCAACCCCAAAGGTAAGCCCTTGTCTAGCAGTGTGTGAAATTTGTGTAAATGCTTCATTGTAATTACACAAAATTTCAGCAACCTTATGCAAAATTATGCATAATTACGTGAAATGCAAATCTGTCATTTTATGCTACATTTTAGCACAAAATGCATCCTAATGTCATTTTTTAGTATGAGGATACATTTAAACAAAACCACAATGAACAATAGCCTTTGTTCCTGTGTGTTTGGTGTAAATCTTGTATGGCAAATGGTACCATTCACAGTCATTTTTTACCCTGAATGACGCAGAATTACATGAAGTGGAATAAAAGCGTAATTTCAGTATTTTTGTGTAACAAATTTAACTAAAATTTCCCAAAACTACGTGATTTACGCTGGCATAATTAAAATTTTGGAAGCATTGATCTCGTAGAGAAGATCCAACGGGAACAATACACTCTTCTGCACTTCTTCATCTCCACTAGCAACCACACCTATTGGTAATATGTTGGCTAGCGGTTCCTCTGGGGAAAAGTAGTGGGATAAGAGATAAAATAGAGACACTGGATATCACCACTCTGACTCGTCATTCTGTTGGTTACTGGTGTCTGTGGGTCAGAGTAGATATCTATAGATAAAGTTTAAAAGTGTTGGGGGCTATTCACAAAGGTAAATCTACAAGTGAATGTAATCACATGTAAATCTGCTACTTCACCTAAGTGTATATCAACACATTTTTGCTATTCACCATTTCCAAGTTTAGTTTACACCTAAATGTAGATTTGCATGTCTCCACCCTCTCAGTTCAGGGGGTGGAGACATCTTAGACTAGATTTACGTGTGTTCTACTAGTAACTTTACTCATGTAGGGGAGATTCCCACCTTGTTGGAGCTTTCCCTATGACAAACTATAGGGAGAATACTAATATTTATTATTATTATAAAAAGATTGCCCTTTTAGCCATGCTCGCTGGAAGAATGTTGTAGTCTAGATAGTCACAAAAAGATAGGAAGTTGACAAGGAACTGGATGCATATCTATACCTCATGCAAGACAGACATCAGCTGAATTCAGAAGGAGAATGCTGATTGAGTTGATGCCTTTCACAGTTTGTTGTCTACAAATACATTGTTACTTCCTTCACTACACTTTTGTCTGATTAACATACACTGCTTTTCAGAAAGTGGTTTATCAATAGTGATAAGTAGGGAACTACCACTGGTAATAAGGCCACAAACACAAAAAAAAGTTCAGTCAAGGTCTCAATAAATTATTCCCTTGCTCAATCCTTGGTAGCTTGCAATGAGCAGGCAGGCTTAACTTAGTTGACAGGTGTGTAAATAATTTGAAAACACAAATACATTAAATAAACAAAACACAATACACAATACAAATCCCACAACAATTTATAAAAATAGGCTATATTTCTGTGAACAAATATACACCAAAATGACAAAAATCCAATGTAGGAAACCAGAGATATACATTTTTAAAGATTAAGAGTAAAACTAGAGCTTGACCTGGTCAAAGTCCAGAGTTCAGGCCACCCATGGTGTAACACTTGTACACTTTCAGAAGTGTTTCTTGATACAGGAAAGTGATCCACAACACCTGCCAAGGGTTCAGATGCTCTGGTTTGCCTCTTGGGGTCTGGGATTAAAACTCGCACTATGCACCTGTTTAATTTATGGAGCTTTTTACAAAAGTTGCTTCAAACTTCTGGAATTTCTTCCTGAAGTTACTCTTGTGGGTTCAAAGTGTCCAAACTACAAGTCTCAGTGTCTAGAAGCTATTTGATGGTCCTTGGAATGCTAGGACTACAACCCCCACAATGCACTGGCCAAATCCATAAAAGTCCACTGGACTCACTCCAGGTTTGGGACATCTTGATGGAGATGATGCAGGTAGGCTCTGTTAACCTGTAGCTTTCACGGAGCCCACTCCTTAATCCTTGTAAAGCCAGGCAATATCCTTAGGGCTGCAGTACCAGATTGTGCAGCAGGTGCAGTCCTTCAGAGTGCAGTTCTTTGGGTGCAGGTCAGGGTTCCAGCAGGGCATTCCTTCTTCTCCTTGTTATATCAAGCAGTAGATCTGGGTTGCTTGACAAATCTCCCATATTTATTCAGTGTCCCTGGGCATCAGGCAGGGGGGTATCCCAGAAAAAATGAGACAGATGGCGCCACCCTCAGATATGCCCATTAGCTCCAGACTGTGGACGTTTCTTGTCCCAGAAAACACTATTCTTCCAAATTCCAGGTTCGAGAAACTCTCTCCTGGAGGGTTAGAGCTGGCTAAGCCAGCCCACTGGTGTGGCTAAGATTTTCAAACACTCCCCTTCCATCCCCTTTGCTAATATAATTACAGGGGATCCTGTGTGGCAGGGGTGCAGGATGTGGGGTGAGCCTGTGTTGTCCTAAAGTGTAATTCTACCTTTGAAGACCAGTTTGGCCACTCCATCCCCATCCTGCATTTTGTTTCTGCAGCTGCAGTTCTCTGACCACAGGAAATCCTTTGTTCCTCTAGCAGGCCACTTGCCATCTCATTAACACAATCAGGAGAGGGCAACTGGAAGGCTTGATTTTGGCTTACAGAAAAGAAAGTTCTGTAGCTTTTTCTATCATAGTTATGATAAATCTAACAGTGGCAAGTTGTTGGATTTATCATAACTTTCATTTTGAGTTGTTGAAGGACATTTCTTGCACACTACTGTCAATATTTATACTTAAATAAAATATATTCTCATATTCGCCTTTAGAGCTAGTTTTCTACAATGGGGGAAATGAAACTGGCAGTTTTTACCTCAACAGGGCTTTTAAAACATATTTTACAATGTTTCATCGTATTGCTACAATGCACCCTACCCCTCAGGCACCTGGGGGAGACCTTAGGGGTGGCTTATACGTAAAAAATAAGCTAGCTTGATACTTTGGAAATACCATCAATATATTAGGAGTTTTAAACTACCAAGACATGTAAACTTTAAAGTACATGTTCTACTTTTTAAATACATTGCACCGGGCTGTGCAGGGCCTTCCCTAGGGGTGACTTATGTGTATTAAAAAGGAAGGTTTGGGCATGGCAAAAGGTTTATTTGGCGTGTTCAAAATGGCAGTTTAAAAACAGCACACACAGGCTGCAATGGCTGACCTAAAACATGTTTAAAGTGCTACTTGGGTGGGTGGTACTAGCAGTGCTGCAGGACTGCTAGTAGCATTAAATTTACCGTCATTGGGCACAGGTAGTGCAACTTTACAAGGGACTTGCAAGTAAATTAAATATATCAATTGGGTATAAGCCGATTCCACCTTGTTTTGAAGAGAGAGCACAAGCACTTCAGCACTGTTTAGCAGTGGTAAAGTGTGCAGAGTCCTAAAGCCAGCAAAAACAAAATTAGCAAATATAAGGGTTGAAGGCAAAATGTTAGGGGGAAAACCACACAAAGGGTGCCAGGTCTAACACTGTCCAGTGTTCTTGGACAGCCTTCATGCAATGATGTCACAAGGTGGTGACCAGGGACCTAGATAGAGTGATGGAGCACTGGGTATCTGATGAAGGTTAATGGGCATTTGGGGCCAGAAAGGCAGCTCTTGGCGCCTTTTTGGGGACAGAGGCACACCAGGAGCCTCGTGTTGCTTTGGTTGGAGGGTTTGAACAATTTGAGACTATTAGTGGAAGTGACACTGATAGACTAATGTGGAAAGGTAGAACGTGCAACATGATATTGTGAGAAGGTCCCTGAAGTACCTCAGAGATGATTTAAAATAATGTGATAGGAAGTCAGGCACTGGAGTACATAATGTAACCTACAGGGCATCTAAGGATATCATTGACAGCATGTCGGTCCAGACACTAGATGGAGATGGAACCGCTAGGAACCTGCTCCAAGAGAGAGGGGGCACTGAATACCCAAGTATGGAGAGGGAGGACAGGGAGGTGGAGGCTGGTGAAAGACCAGTTGAGAGTGGATGGGAGAGGATTGGGCATTAAAGACCTGATAGGTAGAGAGTCAATAGGGACTTGATTAGAAAGGTCGCAGGTCCTCCAGCGGCAGGGTACACTTGAAACCTGATGAGACTGAGAGCTAATGGAGGTGGGGAGCACTCGTGGTGGGTTCTTGAGAGCAGTAAACCTGGACTTCCAGAGTCGCCTGTGAGCCTTCCTGACACGGCCCATAGATAACGTTCCTAAAAAGACGTTTAAAGAAAAAAAGTTTCTAGTTTAGAAAGGACCTACTGTATCTTAAGTGAGCATGGCCTACTCATGGCTCTCTGGGCAGCTTGGGAAACTCAAAGTGCTTCTCTGAAGGTCCAAACAATGGGGTTCACTCATTGCAAGATGGAGCTGATCTCCTGTCGGATGACTTTATTTCATTGTGAGCCGCGCCTAGTAGCAGCAATTGCGCTGCAACTCCGCATTTTCTCCAGATTTTATTTGTGCAGAAAGAAAATATGAAATTGAGTGCGATGATATTAAAACTACTTGTTTTTGCACATGTTCTCACTGCTACCGTCAAATAAATGCAAGTCACAACGACACAACTTTTCATCATTTGATGTTATGTTGCTCGAATAGTGATTTGGTAAAACCACAGTAAACTACCAAGTTTACAGCGGCAGTAACACTGCCTGAAATCGGAGAATTTTTCACTACTTTGGTTGATGGTACATTTTCTCCGTTAAGAGTTATTACCACGGCTCTATACAAGAGTTCCTTCCCTAGTACTTAAACTAGTACCCATCATACATGATTATCCTTATACTAAAAATCTATTAGGCCGATAGCGTGTCTGTTAAGAAAAACAAATAGGCTTGTTAAATGTCAAAAATTAGAAGGAAAACTTGAGTAAAGCATAATTTAAAAGCAATCTCACAATCCCGATGAAAACACACCATAAATTACACGTTATTACACGTGTTAAAGATTCTGACTAATAACCTACTCGCTCCTAAACTTACAGGGCTTTTGATCACTCCTGGGGAGGATGTAACTTCGGCAGTGGAGAGGTTGGAGAAGGGTGTTACAACAGCCCTGGATGAACTTGCACCGGCCACCCTGTGTTATTCTGCCAGAAGAACCCCCTCGGCCCCATGGTTCTCTGAATCACTTAGACTGCTTAGGCAGGGATTACGGAGACAGGAACGTCGTTGGCGGTCTAGTGGAGCCTTGTGCGAGAGGGACAAACACAAAATCCTTTTGAAGACTTACAAGAAGGAGGTAATCAAAACCAAACAGGAATATTTCACCTCTCTTACCGCCTCCCTTTCCTCACCCAAAGACCTCTTCAAAATCGTGGACACGCTCATCTCATTAAGGATGCCAGATCCTGTGGTTAGCTCTCAACAGCTATGTAATGATATTGCACAATTCTTTAACACCAAGATTGTAGATATTCATTCAGCACTGGAGCTACAAAAGGCGGCTCTATCTACATCCACAGTTTCTCCCATTACCCTGTTGCCTCTTTCTGCGGAGGTGTCCCATGGAAGTCTGTCCAGTTTTCCTTCCCTTTCCCTACTGGAACTGGAAGCTCTCCTGGCCAAGGTTAGGTCAGGGTCTCCCTTAGACCCCTGCCCTCTTAAACTCCTCAAACAGTGCAAGGACTGTCTTCTCCCACCCTTATTGGGTGTGATGAACGGGGCAATGAAGGAAGGGTCCTTTCCCCCACAGTGGAAGAAAGCGGTGGTCAAACCTCTTTTAAAAAAATCCACACTTGACCCGGGTGTGCTTAAAAACTTTCGCCCTATTTCGTTGCTCCCAGCTCCCGCCAAGATGCTGGAAATTCATCTAAATAAGCATCTTGTCGACTTTCTGGAATCCCATGACAGGTTAGACCATTCGCAGCACGGATTTAGGAGAGAACACAGTACCGAATCTGCCCTTACCATCGTGCTTGACACCATCCGCACTAGGGTTGACAAGGGACTGACCACTCTCCTCATCCTTTTGGATCTTTCGGCTGCGTTCGATACCCTGTCTCCCTCAGTTCTAACATCAAGGCTGAGAGAGATAGGGGTGGAAGGAACGGATCTTAGTTTGCTGGCATCCTTCCTGAACCAGAGGGAACAGAGAGTAAAGCTGGGGGAGTTTTTATCTCCATCCCTCCCTGTGCACTGTGGGGTCCCTCAGGGGTCGGCATTAAGTCCGACCCTTTTCAACATCTATGTTACCCCACTTGCCAGGCTTATTAGATCTTTTGGGATGGAGGTAATCTCCTATGCCAACGATACACAGATTCTGCTGTCTTTTACCCAACCTGCTATCTTGGCTGCCTCTAAATTTAAAAACTGTATGAAGGCTGTCGCTCAATGGATGGTCTGTAATTCATTGAAGCTCAATGGAGAAAAGACAGAGATTCTGGTGTTCGGGGGAAAGGAGGATTTTTGGTCGGCTGATTGGTGGCCTTCCACTATGGGGGTGTGCCCTTCACCGACTACTCTGGCTAAAAACTTAGGTGTCCTGATCGATCCCCTCTTGAGGATGGATCAACAGGTAAAGAGGACCATCTCAACCTGCTGGGGCCTTATAAACATCTTACGGAGGATCAGGCACTATTTGTCCTTCCAGGCCAGGAAACACATAGTCCTGGCATTGATAAGTTCCAGACTCGATTACTGTAATGCTCTTTATTTAGGCATTAACAAGGGTCTAGTAACCCGTCTCCAAATGGTGCAGAATGCCGCCGCTAGACTGGTTTTGGACCTGCCCAAACGGGCCTCAGCTCACTCGGCAAGAAGGACTCTACACTGGCTCCCAATGGAGGCCAGGATATCCTTCAAGTCCCTGACCTTGATTTATAGAGCCCTGGCCTCTAATCGGTCCGGAGGTGTGAGGGACCTGTTGGTCCCCTATACACCCTCTAGAACTCTCCGGTCGTCCAACAAGTTTTTGCTCCAAGTTCCCAGGATACGTAAGGCTAATTGGGGAGGTAGAGCCTTTTCAACTCTTGCTCCAGGGCTCTGGAACACCCTGCCGTTGGAGATAAAATGTCTTCCCTCTGCGCTTTCTTTTAGGAAGGCTCTTAAGACATGGCTTTTCGCCAAGGCCTACGCTTAGACATGATCTGCCCTCCTTTTTGTATTGTCTTTGGTTAGGCGCCTTGATGCCTTCGGGCTAAGTCGCGCGTTTACAAGTCTCCTTTCATTCATTCATTCATTCATGCCGATAGAACGTCAGATTGACAGATTAATGAGTCGGTAAACGCGGAATTAAGAATTCAGTGAGTGTATTAAGCCGTTCAGCCTCCAAGCTCCTAATTAGGGCCACGGGAATACGGAAGCCAGCCACACCACTTGAGCAAGGTACCTACCTCACTTGAAGAAGAAAATATAATTTCCGTCATCCAGAGTAATACACGCGTGCAATGACGGCTCAGATTACGGTGTGAAGTTTTAGCATTCGCGCCAATTCTTTCGTTCCCCTGGAGTCTGCCCGCACGGGCCACTGTTTCCAACAATAATAGAAAAAGACTTATACAAAATAAAAAGTTAATTAAAATAATCCATTGACTAAATGGGCCACCAAGATGCAATGAGGAGACAACGATAGTACTTGCTACTGAGGGTACTCCAGATCTTTTGTGCTCATTTCCTGCTTTATCCTATTTCCTTAAGGTAAACTAGTGCTGCTCGCCATCTATCTCAATTACAGTTACCCTGGGGGTTTCTCCTCATCCCTTTCTTTCTCTCTTTCTTGCTTTTTATCTCTCTTTACTAACATCTCTTTCTCGTGTTATCCCTCCTCCTCTTTCTATTCTTTTGCGCTTTTCTGCCATTTATTTTTCTTTCGTTTAGATCTATCAGCCTTAGAGTGGTCTTCCCCCAAACATTTTGCCTTACTTCTCTTGTTATTTCTGAATTCGTTTTTGTTGGCCTTAGGGTTCTGTACACTTTACCCCTGCTAACCTGTACTAAAGTGCTAGTGCTCTCTCCTTTAAACATAGGGAAATTAGCTTACACCCAATTGGCACAATTAATTTACCTATAAATCCCTCATAAAGTGGTAATGCATGTACTAAGGGCCTGCAAATTAAATGCTACAAGTAGGCCTGCAGCACTGATAGTGCTAGTCACTTAAAAAGCCCTTCAAACATGTTTCAGTCCTGCCATTGCAGCCTGTATGCAAAAAGAACAAGTGATGGACACAATGCTGAACAATGTCAAACATTGACCCCAGTACAAAGATCTGGGTATAAATCCATTATTTCTTTGCTCCCCATGACATTCCAGTTTGAACCCAGCCATATGCAAATCAGTCTTGACTCTGCTTCCCATGAGAACAGTCCAGCCCGAACTGCCAGTCCAGGTCCTACCGGCGTGGAAACAGCATCCTGTGACCTGTGTCAGGGTATCACCCCTCAATAGCCAGGATATCTTGACTCCAGTGGCATGGAGAGCACAGGACCCACATCTGGGCATATCCGTCTCACCTGGGGTGACTAATGCAAAAAGAAAAAATGGTTGACAGGATGCTGTATAATGTCAAACATTCATCCAAGTACAGCGATCTGTGTCTAAATCCATCATATTTGTGCTCCCCATGCCATTCCAGTTTAAACCCAGCCATATGCACATTAGTCTTGACTCTGCTCCCCATGGGAACAGTCTAGCCCGAACTGCCAGGCCAGGCCCTCCCTGAATGCCAAAAAAGCATCCTAGTACTGGTTTTGGGGTATCACCTCTCATTAGCCAGGCTAGCTTGACTGCATAGAGAGCACAATACCCACGTCTGGGCATACCCGACTCACTTTGGGTGACAAATGCAAAAAGAACAATTGATGGACAGAATGCTGAACAATGTCAAACATTCACCTCAGTACAGAGATCTGGGCCTAAATCCATTTTTTTTTGCTCACCATGCCATTCAAGTTTAAACCAAGCCATATGCAAATCAGTCTTGACCCTGCTCCCCATGGGAACAGTCCAGCCCGAACTACCAGGCATGGTCCTCCCTGGACTGGAAAAAAGCATCCTGGGACTGGTTTTGGGATATCGACCCTCATCAGCCAGGATTGCTTGACTCCAGTGGCATGACGTGTACGGGTCCCACGTCTGGGCATACCTGTCCCACTTGGAGTGACAAATGCAAAACGAACAATTTTACTTAACAGCTCTCTTTGTGGTAGTGTAGTCAAACAGTTAGTCTTATCTAAAGGGTGTGTTAAGCATTTATTGTGTTCACTCAATCAAGAACTGATTACACACTCTCAGAGACAGAATACAGACCAATTAGGTACGTATAGAAAAAAAAGTATACTTATGTTTTATTATAGATCCAAGCAGGACTTGGAACCGGTGGGTAAAATGTACTCTTAAATGCAAGACTTTTCAAGTAAATGCAGTTGTGGTAGAATCTGCAATTGTGACAGGTTTGTATATGCTTTAGAAATAGTTTAAATTGCATAGAAATTACTTTTCGTTCCTCTTGGTTTACTAGTTAGTTACTTTGAGTACTTGAAGTGGTATTCCAAGATACCATACACTAGGATTGGTCACTTACAGGTAAGTATAACAATTCCTATGTTAAAGCAGAGTTTATTTCTTTTCCTACAATCATCAGTTCAACACTTGGAACAATTTTAGGCCCAAAAACTCATAACATGGGTTTCTATGGGGAAAAAGTTTTAGCGGTTTCTCAGGTAAGTACATGACTTACGAGTGGGAGTTTTGGGGGTTTAGGACCAAGGTCTCTCAAGGTCTAGATGGGAACTCAATTTGCACCACTAGTAGCACAATGTTAGGCTAAGGAGGAAGTAGGTTAGGGACTGGTTACAAGCAGGCCACTCGGGTGTGGGAGCGAAGCTCCTGGGGTTAAGATCAGCACTGGATTAGCCAATACTCAGCACAGGAGTTGCACCACCAGCAGCACAGGGGTGGCTGGGTGCAGAGTGAAAAGTCGACGTCGGGGACCCAATGGATGTCAATGGAGATCTTCGGTTTGGCAAAGACGCTGAAGTTTCGGGCAGGAGGCTTCCTGGAGGCAACCACCAACTGGAGTGGTAATTTCGATTCTTGGGGGATGCCTGGACACCATCGGTTGGGCCACCCAAGGCCGTGGGGCGTCAAGCACAGGGACCTCTTCTGGTATCAGTTTTCTTTCCAGCTCTGGTCGCGGTGACCCTTCAGGTTAAAGCTGTAAACGTCATCTCGTAGCTTGAGGGAGGTGGGGGATCACCAGATCCCAGGTCAGGATTGCCGGGGAGACCTCTTTGTGGTGTTGGGCCACTCGAACTCAGGCCGTGGCCATCAGAGTGCAGAGTGGTGCAGAATCACGGTGTCGCCGGAATCCGGATTCTGTGGGTGAGTCTTTGGTTGAGCACATCCGGTGCTTACGGAAGTCAAAGTCTGTAAGATGATCCTCCGGGCTCTGGGGGTTGCTGGCTGCTGGACTCGCCGGAGTTCTTGCTGTAGGTAGGTTGTAGATGGGACAGGCCAGTAGGGCTTGGGTGGAAGCAGTTGGTCTTGTCTTATTCTTCGTGGATCAGCACTGCTCTTCTGTCCTTCTTCTTTCTTCCGCGAATCTGAGGAGGCAAGGTTTAACGTGGCTTCTAAAAACTAGATTTCGGACATTAGAGGGGGGGTGCATGTCGGGACCAATTGGTCTCTTGTTCGCTGTGCCACTGGATTCAAGCTAGTCAGGCTGATGAGGGATTGTAGGAAGCTGACTCTGAATATACTATACCAAAGTAAGGTATAGTGTGCACAGAGTCCAGGGAGTCCCCAAAGGTATAGCAGAGACTAAATTAGGTAAGTATTAACAGCTCTTTTTGTGGTAGTGTAAGAGAGCAATTAGGCTTTTCCCCTTTCTGTACTCGGATGGCTACCCATGAACCGTCACTCTAGCTATAGGATTGCATGCATCACATAAGAGGTGATTCATCTTTCTAAACCTTAATACTTATCTCAAAATCCTTAGCTCTCTAATAATAACAGAACCAAAACCCTTTACATGCAGTGGACGAACTGTTCAAATTCACTTCATTACTTCCCTAGTGCATGCATATGAACAATTAGTCCACCAGGGTGGCCGTGGGGGAAACACTCATACTTGCAACAGAGGCTTTCTCTAATTTACAAAATGAATGGATGCCGAAGTGGAATTGCTCCTGCATCAGTCCCTGGCCAGTCCCACAGCGATCAATGATGTCTATGGCATGCTGACATTATTAGCCAACCAGATGAAGAGCACCAGAAACAGGTGAGTAGTGCTCAGCATGTCCTGTTGGAACTCTTTCCCAAGCGTTCCTCCCAAACCTTGGAAGAGGCCAAGGAACACTGAATAAATATGGTAGAGTTGCCAAGCAACTCAGATGTACTGCATGAAATAATAATGAGAAGGACTGCCCTGCTGGAACCCTGACCAGCACCCAAAGGACTCTACTCTGAAGGACTGCTGCAAAATCTGGTACTACACTCTTTAATTAAATCTTGAAGGGGGTCTTTTGCAGTTTTCTTTTTCAGAGGCGATTGTTATCAGCATCGTGAAGAAAGATAAATCAGCAGTCCACCCCAGTTCATGTCAGCGAATTAGCCTTTTAAATGCAGAGTATATGTTTTTAATGAAAATTATAGCAGGTAGGGTCATGGTGGTAGCTGCATCCCCGGTCCATTCAGATCATAGTGGGTTTTTGGTGAATAGATCAATCTCAGTTTATACTCAGTATTTGATTAAGGGTATCAATTTATTTGCTCTGTGTAAACTGCAGGCTACTATTTTAATGTTCAATGCTAAAAAAGCCCTTGATCTGTTTAGCTGGGAGGTTCTCTTTTGTGTTCTGGGGGACTTTTCATTTGCCCCTTGGTTTTTGACAATGTTGAAGGATCTCTAAACGAATGCCTGAGCATTGATAATACTCAGAACTTACTTGATAAGATCACATAGTTTACCTTAATTGGGGGGGTAAAAAAATAAATCAAGGGAAAACAGAAATTCTCTTATTGAATGCCTCCATCGTAGATGTCCCACTAGACGTAGGCTATAAGTATAACCTATTACACCTAGTCAAATATTTTGGAATCTATGTTCCATATTTTTATAAGGACCTGCACAAACCTAATTATGTGTCTACATTAACCAAAGTGTGTAACCTTCTCCTCAAATGGTCACATGTTACCTATTTCAGTCATTGCCAGATTAGTCCTAATTTGAATGTCATTTTTGCATCTTTTTATGCTATTATTTTCAAATGTTCTGATCAAATGTTTTGCCGGGTGGGAAATTGACTCATTAACATGTAAGTTTATACGGAAAGACCATCAGCCCAGGCTGAGTTTTCCAAACCTACAATTAGCTAAAGACATGATGCCCTTGCTTGGCCCAATTTCCCATCATATTTTTGGGCAGCACTTTTAGATGCCCTTTCTCGTCTCAATGATAGATTTTCTGCCTCAAATTTGACAATTGCTTCGTCCAAATCAGGCTGGAGGATAAGGATGTTTCTTTGCCAGTATTTATGAAACTTTTTTAACTACCAAAAAAATAGGTATAATGTGATTTAGGACATACTATGGTGTAAGAATGCTCTTTTCTAAGAATGTATAATCCCAGACTATCATGAATTTCTCTCACTGAAAGATTGTACTGGCTTGGGCTAAAACGTTTCCGGTGAGGATTTGAATTGTTTGGAAAGCCTCTGCTTTAAAGAGGTTGGTAATTCTAAGTTGTATTAATGCATGGAGGTCTTGGGGTAAATTAGGCATCACCAATGATATTTTAGGAAAGAAGCAATGGTTCAGCTTTTTGAAAATCCAAAATTTGTTAAAGTTGTATTCAGCACCCCTTTTAGGATGGGCTTCTTTTATTTGAAAAATGCCGTTCAAGCATTCATTGAGAGGTGTTGGCAACTGGTACAGACAGATTTAAGAGGGATGCCATGTTGATTAGCTTGCTAAACATATCCAGACAATAGGGAGGGAAAATGGGTCTAGATGACGTTGAAGAAGTGGGAGGAATTGAGCCAACATAGTTATATGTCATTTAGAGCTGCCAATTTTAGATGTATGGAGCTTTTATATCATTGGCTCCTATACTGTACTCCCCAACTGAGTGAACAGCTTCTTTCCTGCAGTTTAAAATGGGTATTTTAGGTGCTATGTGGAGGGAGAAGGGACTTGGTTTCATGTCATTGCACAGTGCCTCTCTCTACATAAGGTTAGGAATCCGTCGGCAGTCTATTTGAGTTCATTATTAAATAAGCCCTTTCTTTTGGAAACCTTTACTATTCTCTGTGGGATTATATATAACAACATCTTTATTTATGATTTCGGGTTGCAATATGTTTCATTATCTGAGCGCGGGTTTATATTCATAGCAATGTCGATTGCTCGCTCTCTGATCATGCAACGATGAAATTCGACTGAGAAACCTTCACTTATACTTTTGATAGAATAACATGAATAGAGTTAACATTTTTGAGTATGTATATGCAAAAAGAATTAATCAATTAAAAAAGTATAATTGTATTTGGTCAAAGTCAGACTCCGTATGAGCGTGCTCTTTTTTATTTTCTTGTATTATGTCTATGCAGGTTTTTTTCAGTGATTTGCTTGGATAATATTTTGATTCACTTATTTATATATATGATGCCATTATTTTTACATTTGTACTTGTATTTGTATCTGTATGTGTGTTTGGATTTGGAGATGGATTTATATACATAATTATTTATATTTATATGCCTTTTCCTACTACTAATATTTTTTTTAAAAAGGTGGTAACCATTATATGGACAACTTGTACACAGGAGTCATGCTGTTCAGTGAGCTGTATAATTCTAGCACTTTGGCTTCCTGTAAAATTCAAGGTCGCCGCAAAGGATTCGCACAAGAGCTTTCTTCTGAGAAGCTCCGAAAAGGCCAGTGCAGTGTATTGCATTGCAACAAATTACTTGCTATGAAATTGTCAGATAGGCTGCAAGTACAATTGCTACAATTAGTGAGGAGAGAACTTTTCCTGTCATGGTTTGGGGTTAATTGGCTGACATGCACAAGCTCAACTATATATTTGATTACAACAAGTACATGATCTGAATATATAATAATGACCAGTTACTTCAATCACACATTGCATGTCATAATACTCCCAAATGGTTACTTAGCCACCTGATTCTGTTAGCATCCCACGAGTCATATGTTGTCTATCATCAAACTACACTGGGAAGACTGATGTCATTCTTGACTTTCAGGTGGCCGTTATTGATAGTCTTACTGCTGTAGAATCAGTCAGTGCCTCTACTTCATCAGTTGTGGAAGACAGTGCATGCCTGCAGAACTGGTACTTTCAGGACAGAATTTCTGCAGAAGACAAAAATTATTATCTATATCACTGATGCAGAGTAGCAAGGAAAGAGGTAGGAGAGTTGTTAATACGTCCCCAGTGTCCATCGCAGTCAGGCTTGTGTTTTTCAAGTTTCTTCACTTTGTACTGCTTATAAGTGAAATTCTGGTAATTGACCAAAGTGGAGAATTCCAATTAATAGTCGATTTTTATAATGTTCACACAGGTCCCATGATTCAAGCAGGGGCTATTGGGCACAGTAGCGGCTGGTGAGGTCATTTTCCTTTGATGTCCTCGGGTTTGTCCTACTATGGCTGTGAAACCTGGGCCAAGTACAACACCTGCAGAACTTGACTCTCACTGGCAGGGTTGGGAGATTAGTGTAGGGATACAACAAGGTCAGCACTCAAGAGACAGCTAACAATATAGTAACCTACTAAAGAAGCAATTTAATGCGCTATAAAAAGGTAAGACTACACACTGCAAACATTCAGGTATTAAGAATCTCTGATGCAAGGCCACTGTCCTTTGAAGAGAATGATCTCTCTGCTCCTCCTACACTGCGGTGTGGGTCTGAGGCACATGTGCAGCACTCCCCTTTCTTTTAGGCAGTATAGTGCACTCAGTCTAATTTTCTCACCTATTTTGGAGTCCGTGGTAGACAGCGATCTGGCCCACCACACTTCAGTCCTGGTCTTTCCTCTTGGTAGGAAGACGTGCCAGTTGCAGGTGTGTTAGTCTGCTCCTTCGGTCTGAGAAGCGGTCATGGGACCGCATGTCAGAATCTGGAGATGGTGGCAGGAGTGCGACTGTCTTTGGTCAGTGGCCATCTCCTGGGCACAAGCCATTGGCTAATGGCTGTGCTCCACAGATCTCAGCAAGGCCTCCTCCACGGAGATGTCTTAGTGAGCCAGTAGTTCAGCTTGCTGGGTCTCCGGGGTCGAGGGTGTGATGCGGCCCACATTCGGTCTGGAGGGCGAAAGTTGAGCTGGTTTGATCAGATGCACATTTGGTCAGCTCTTCGGCTATATGCACATTCACTTGGGCACCCACTGGCCTAGAGCCTGAGTGTAGCAGCTTCCCTTATGCTTTTTTTAGGTGAAGGGCTGCCACCTCTGTCTTCTACTCCTAGGCTGTATTACAGTAGACATAGTGGTGATTTAAGTAGAAAGAGAGACAATATAAGTGAATGGAACATAAGAGAGAGGAAGGGATCTGGTCTAGTTTGAAAGTTTTTGTCAGGTCTGATTTTGTGTCTCAGTCTGAGCCTGTATGTGCACTTACAGCTCTGTACGGTGCCAGTCTTAAACCCATACAGTACTCTGCTCTGTCAATCCTGTGACTTGGGTGCCTACAAGTTGACTAGAAGCCTTTGCACATACAGCCTTGCACATGCATATCTATCCACAGACAGATCTGCAAAAAGGCAGCCTTCGAACACCAGCCTTGACCCAGTCAGGCCTGCACACAGAGAGGAATCGCCTGACCATCCCCTGTGCATTAAGCCACCCTGTGCACAGAGAGGCCTGCAAGGAAAGAATTGGAAGCAGTTTGAAAGGTTCACTGACAGAATATCAACCTCAAAACAAGCAGTGGCATAGCCAATAGGTCTCGCCTTTGGGACCTTATAAGTGTTTCGCCATGCAACAGTTGCATAACTAAATACTTATAAGGTCCCAAAAGCAAGACCTATTGGCTATGCAAAGCAGCCGTGCGGCCGTGAAAGTGAAAGTAATCGCGGTAAAGCGCGGCACGGGCGCCCGCGCACATGCACTGTAGCTCTAGGCTGGCCTGGTAGCACTTTTTGGAGCCCTCTCAATAAGTCTCGCCAGACCAGCGCATGCGCTGGGTCAGGCGAGACCTAAATATAGATGTAAAAAATATATAGAGGTAAAAATATAGAATGCAAAAATATCGACTCCCAATACTTAAACATGTAAGTACAAAAATATTGATGTAAAAAATATAGTTGCACAAAATATCGCTTTTTACATATATAAAATAAGATAATAAATATTAAATATATTAAATATTTATATTATTTAAAAATAATTAGATTTAGTATACATTTTAACACATATAACAAAAAAGTAATTAAAAAATGTTAAACACATACATAATAATTAAAATATATATATATTTATTTTAAATCAATTAACTATTAATTTCAATGTATTTTATAATTTTAAAATTATATAAAAATTTACAAATCTATATCAATATATATATATTGACGATTCACAAGTATGCTGCTCCTAGCTGTTCACCCTCCAGAGGTACCGGTGCACGGGACGGCAGCAGTCTCCATCTTTAAATGGTGAGTTTAGGCAAATTTCTTGGAACTCCAAAAAAGAATCACTGCAGCACACCTCCAGACAGCATAAACAGATTTATTTATGCACTTAAACGACGCGTTTCGGCAGAAGCCCTTATCGATTAACCATACTGTGCCCAATTGCCTCAAGAAATAGTATCAGTAACTCATCGACATAAAAAACATACTCTCATGCTTTTAAAATACGCCCAAAGTCGAATTTTTACAAAAATTAATTTTGCATATCATATGATCATTACAATTGTTCCTCAAGATTACTAATTTTCCATAATTATCGGCATATGTGTCTATCACCATCATTACGTAACAACACAAGTGCAGCGTTCCATCCTTACTACTTTCAATAAAGACACCTGATTCAAATCCAATAATGGTTCCTAGGAATTGAACAACCCAATTACATCATATTTCATCATTAATCATTGTATTGTGCGTAAATTTACTGATATGGAAAAAATGCAAACAATTTGGTGCTACACCAAGGAACAATAAAGTTGTAGAATTCAAAAAATGGGCAATACCTGATGTATGTGTAACGTCGACGATATATACATTCTAATTCGGCAACATGTCACCCCTAACAAGTGCAACAAAGGTGATTTGTACTTAAATGTGAAACAAAACAAAATATAACATATAAAAGGTAGGGTATATTTCACTTTATCGCCTCTAACAGAGAACCTTGGAAGATAATCCAATATTTATCGATATTGCTAATTATAATTCATTCACAGTTCTCTTTTTATGTAGCATTCCTGCTACACAAACAGGCTTATACGAGAAAGGGATACTGGACAATTCCATAAACCAACCCTCATGCGTTAGTGTGGAGCAGTAACCATCTCCTAATAACCCCATACCTATGTATGTTTAAAAGAAGGGAGAAAGAAAAAAAGATAAAGGGGTCTATTAGTATGGCGGGCGGGAGGCACCACCGCGGTGCTGGCGGAAAATGCTTTTTTCGCACGCCAGCAGCGGTCCTCATGCCCGCTATATTAGTATGGCCAAACATAGCCCATTTCCCGTCCGCTGCGGTGTGACGCGAACCGCCATCAAAGTGCGCCCGCCACCGCGGTGATGGGAGCCAATGGAGACTCACCACCGTGCGGAATGACGTCCCTTCCGCTGTACAAATCAGGATGCCCCAAACATCTAGTCGCACCGCAGCGGAGAAACTGCCCAACCAGAGACGGCGGAAGCACCACAGCGGATCGCGAAACCAGAGTCCCGGTCCCTTCCACCCGGTCCAGACCGCAATGGATCCAGCTCTACACATCTTCCCGGTGCTGTACCTGATACATTACCAGCAAATCATCGACTGCCGCGGACGACGCTGCAGGTACGCAAACACACAATCCCACACACAACCACAACATACAACTCATGGGCTGATATATGGTTCCTGTCCACACCAGACACCTTGGTGGGGACAGGAACACATCCACATGTCCTACCTGTCACAAAATCACCCCTCCGCATCCAGGTCACCCATCTACCGTGATCATGAAGTAATGTCCCGGTCATGTCACTGCAGCGTTGAATACATGTAAAAAGATGCGCACAATGCATAAGGCAGGTCCAGCACCAGGCATGGGCAGTTCACAAAGACTACAGGGCCACATCTCCACCATCCACACACTAGCCCCCCAACATGAAGGGACATGCCATGTGCCCCTCCTGTGCTCCACCATGCACAATAACCAACCAGCTGAACCCACACCCTGCACCACACACAAAATAACTAGGAAGATGCCACAGCAGGTGTGGCTGCAGATGAACACACAGCACAGAAGCACATGGCCAGGGCAACCCACACACCCCAACAACACCATCCTCATGGCAAGAAAACTGAGTCCAAGCACAAAATGAACACACACAGATAATGAACAATCACTCTACTGGACACACAGCCTGCCAAGTCACACAGACATACCCCACACTGACACACAGCCACATACACAGACCACATGCCAGCACAACATATAGGAAAGCTAAAGTGAAGTGCACACAAATGGAAGGGCAAGGAGCTAACTACAAAACACGTGTACATCACATGCAAGACAAGGAACATATAAAAACACCCTCAGCCCATTAAATCACACATGTCTGGCACAGTGAGTGAAGTCAAACCACAGTCCCCTCAGTGCAACAACTCAGGGAGACAGCAAGGCAACCCATGTATAGGCACAGGGATGAAAGGAAGGCCCAGAAGTCAAACACTAAACAGCCACATATCTGCATCCAACTACTTGACAGGAGTATGTCAGCAGCACAACACACAGGGCCCATTGCAACACTTCTTCACACATACCCCCATCACACCTGCAGAACACAACACCAGTATCAAACACACAGAAGACTGCCAATAATAATACACTGACAAACAATCACACTCCCTGGGGGGTATCTACAAACATCACACACACAGGTATGCCTGAACCAATGATTGCACAAAAACAACAGCCAAACACATAACTCAACAAAAACACACACAGAACAACAACAAGTCCAGACATGACCTGTGCAGCAAAACTGTTGAAAGGCAATGGGAGCACAGACAGAACATGAGTGTACAACCACATCAGTTAGGAACAATGCACAGACAACATACCACAAAAAAGACAAAAAGTGCATCATCACAAAACAATCATGGACACAAACTGGGAGAAATGGGCCTACAATGACACACAGACAGACATACCACACCACCCATCAAGTTAACATGGTGTCACAATGTACCACATGCCTGCACATGCACTAGAATGACAAGAGACAGCTCAAATATGAGAGGAGAAAACACCAAGGATGCACCTAACACAAGCACAGAAACTAGAATAGACCTAAGTTCATGTGACAGACACACAAGTAAGGCACACCACACTGGCAACACACATCTGAATGAAGCACACCACACCATCAAAACACACACACTGACATGCAAATAGAACACCACACACAGAGCATATTTCAGCTGCAAGAGACAACACAGCCCAAACACTGCACACAGCTACATCAAACACACAACAGATGCACATGCCAATAAATCACATTGCAAACACAGCAGGACATCAGGGGATGCACACCAGGCAAGGACAAGGCAACATACACTCACAGCACTGCAAGCACACCAAGCCGTTGTGCTCACCAAACATACTAGTTCCACACAGATATGAGTGACACACCATGAACCCCCACAACACTTATCAGCACAGCACACAGGCAACATCACACTCTGGAAGTGAAGCAAGACCTCAACAAACACACATACAGCTAACTTAACACCCACAGTTGTACAAGTCTGGGACCTCAAAGTGGAACCAGCATGACCAGAGTACTGTGCAGCACAAACAGTTGAACTGCATATGAGCAACCATGACTGCTAAACAGTTCAAGAAAATCACATTTAACCAATTGGGAAAATGTCCCGAGTGGCTCATTGCTCCTATGCACAGATCTGAACCACAAAGCACAGTGTTACAAATGAAGTGATGGAGAGGCACACACACAGGCAACACAAGGGGACAGCTGACATGAACGTGTAGTGTTGTGTACGTCAGTAGTGGGCATGGCAGGAGTGTACCATACACAAATAGATGGAGTGCAGACTCACAATGGTTAGACATATGAAGCACAGATAGGGGATGGTATGACACCACACACCACATGCCAAACTGGAGGCAATAAAGCCCCATGTGACAGCAATGCATGAGAAAACACACCCACAATGTCAGTGTGGTTGAGCAGGTCTGCACAGTCACCACAAACAGTATCAAGACACATGGCTGATCAACAAAACACAGCACTGACTTGCCAGTCACACACTCTGCATACTCACAATTGCCAAAAACAACAAGTATGAGTCAACCAGAACTGCAAGGACACACCAGCACAGTGCACAACATACAACACACACATGTGCACACAATCACAATCACAGGGCTGAACAATCACACAAACAGGCACTCTACTCCTGGGTGACACATGTGTGTAGTTGACATTGCTGGGGCACAAACTCATCAACACTCCTGACAAAGTCAACCCCTTCACACTGCACACTTCTTGACCACCCAAGTGCACTCATTGAAAGTAACCCATATGACTAGGATGACTGCCTATCACAAGATGACTATACACCTACACTGCTGGGCACACATAAAGTAAGATCACACATACATGATGACCCTGGCCAGCCTGCCTGCAATCCTGTGAATAGAATCCCACTCTGTGCAGGCAGTGCCTGCAAACCTGACAT
Source organism: Triturus cristatus (assembly GCF_964204655.1). NCBI lineage: Eukaryota > Metazoa > Chordata > Amphibia > Caudata > Salamandridae > Triturus > Triturus cristatus. The sequence continues at coordinate 496,824,379 of NC_140590.1, forward strand.
GTGCACAATATAGCTAACATGAACAAAAAATGATAATGATAACGGTATTTCATATGAAAAAACACCATAATTGCACCCACAAGCATCAGAGTCAGGAAGAACTGAAGTCCCTGTCACCCCTGTAAAAACTAGAAAAAGTGAGAAAAGCCATTGGCAATGTTGAAGTGGCATACAGAGCATGTGTAGAGTTTAAAGCCTTGTGCACCACTCATAAGCTCATCAACGGGGTTGGTCCGGCCGCTCTGAAAGACCTGGTTATCCCCTACAAAGCCCCCAGACTCCTTCGCTCCGACGCCGAACATCTGGCCACTGTACCAAAATTCAAGAAGGCTCGCACCGGTGGTCGCCGCTTCTCGGTCAAAGCTTCCACAGGATGGAATTCTCTTCCACGCAGTCTACGTCTGGAATCCTGTCACGCTCTATTCCGAAAAAAACTTAAAACCTTCCTGTTTCCCAAATAGTCCATCCCCTCCTCCCCCTCTCTTGGTCCACATAGATTTATAGCGCGGGGATGCCTACGGGTCACCAGGCGCTTTAGAAATCGCAAAATAATAATAATAATAATAATGTGTCACAGTAAACCTTACCCAAACAGAAAAAACTTTAATCAGTAAGGACACTGACAAACCAGACAACAGGAGCAACTGTCTTTATTCACATATTGCACAGATAGGAACCAATAGCAGACAAGAGCAAGGCCAGTGGCCAGCACAAAGTGCAGAGTAGTTACATGAGAAGCTGCACAGGCAAGGTGCAAACAGCAGTGAACAACAAGGCCAGTGGCCAGCACAAAGTGCAGAGTAGTTACATGAGAAGCTGCACAGGCAAGGATGCAAAGAAGCTACATAGGCAAGGTGCAAACAGCAGTAAACAACAAGGCCAGTGGCCAGAACAAAGTGCAGAGTAGTTATATGATAAGCTGCACAGGCAATTGGCAAATAGCAGTAAAAAACAAGGCCAGTGGCCAGCACAACGTGCAGAGTAGTTACATGAGAAGCTGCACAGGCAAAGTGCAAACAGCAGTGAACAACAAGGCCAGTGGCCAGCACAAAGTGCAGAGTAAGTCCATGAGAAGTTGCACAGGTAAGGGGCAAACAGCAGTGAACAACAATGCCAGTGGCCAGCACAAAGTGAAGAATAAGTCCATGAGAAGCTGCACAGGCAAGGGGCAAACAGCAGTGAACAACAAGGCCAGTGGCCAACCAATGTGCAGAGTAAGTCCATGAGAAGCTGCACAGGCAAGGGGCAAACAGCAGTGAACAACAAGGCTAGTGGCCAGTCCAATGTGCAGAGTAAGTACATGAGAAGCTACACAGGCAAGGGGCAAACAGCAGTGAACAACAAGGCCAGTGGCCAGTCCAATGTGCAGAGTAAGTACATGAGAAGCTGCACAGGGAATGTGTGTGACTGTATTCTGCAATGGTCAGCAACACAGTCAGGGGGGTAACAATGGGCAGTACAGGCACCGCTGTGGGCGAGACATGTGTGCAAGGGGGACTACCACTGAGACTTGGCTGACAGTCGGACTGGGAGCTGGCTGTGTGTCTGGGACAGTTGGAGGACTTGACCAGGGAGAGAGAGGCCCAGCTGAGGTAGAGGCCTCAGTGGCTTGGGAAGCCGGAGGGCTGCTTGGACCAGGTAGTGTAGTGGCACGTGGAGGTGGAGTCATGCTGCCGTGAGACACAGTGTGGGTGGGAGATTGTGGAGGGGTGCCTTTCCACTTCTTGGGGAGTCAAAATGGCTTCCCTGTCTTGGGATTAATGGCAAGTGGCGTTGACAAAACAGGCCCACTCACCACCAAAGCTGCATCAGGTGCAGACTAACTCTGGGCGTTATACTACGCTTCGCCCACGTAGTGTACGTAGCGCTGCCAGCTTCGCAGTTTTCGAAGTAGGCGAAGCAGGCAGCGCTACACACATGCCAGGGCGAAGCGTAGCTGCCTGCCACCCGCCACCCGCCTCCCGCCCGCCCTCCTTTTAAAATAATATCATGCATGATAAAATAATTAAATGTAAAGACTTACCTGCAGCGTGGCATCTCAGGGCTCCCTCTTCCTCGTTTCCAACTTCTTGTGACAAATGCGCATGGGCGGACGGCCGCGCATGCGCATTTCTCGCAAGTAATGCGCATGCGCGGGCGTTCGTGCATGCGCATTTGTCACAAGAAGTTGGAAATGAGGAAGAGGGAGCCCCGGAGACGCCGCGCTGCAGGTAAGTCTTTACATTTAATTATTTTATCATGCATGATATTATTTTAAAAGGAGGGTGGGCGGGAGGCGGGTGGCGCGTAGTGGGGCTACGCGGAGCGCGCAAGTGTGCGTAGATTTGGGCACACTACGTGCTGCTCCACGTAGCCCCACTACGCCCACTACGCCCACGCTTAGTGCAGACGCTGGCCCTCCCTCCGGGGACATGATGGATCCAGCTGTTCGCTTGGCCTGGCCTTGCCTTTGCTCCTCAATCCCCTGTTTACCAGGTTTACCCCCAACAGTGCTCTCCTTTCCCTGCTTCACAGGGTTTTGGATGGGAGTTGAGGTTGTGGGTGAAGCTGCCTTGGAGCTCTTCTTATGTGTACTCTTAGCAGGCACCACCTTCTCAGCCGGCACGGAAACTGTCTGCTTGCCTTTGCGAGACGCTTTAAGAACAGGAGAGTCCTTGGCTGGGGATGCCTCTGAGGCATGTAACCCTGAGGTCTGCTTCTTGGCTTTGTGGCCCTTGGTATCACCTGATGGGCTTTTGTCTTTGCGCTCTGGTGTGGCTGTAGTTTTCTGTGGGGATGGTGTCTGTGCCCTAGACCGCTTGGGCGGCTGCTGCTGCTGTGTGCTGCGTGTGCTGTATCTTCCCTTGATGTCTGTTGTGCGTGGTCACTATCGTCAGATGTGGCCACTGGCAGGGGAGTGGACAAAGGGACTGGAGATAGACTCCGAGATTGTGCCAGTTGAAGGGCTGCTGTCACTGCGGAGGACAAAGACTGGACAGTCTGGTGTAGCCCACCCAAGTCTGAATGTATGCCCTCCATGAAAGCAACCACCTGTGCTTGTGGTCTATGAAGACATTGAGGAGAGCTGTCTGGCCCACACACAGCTGGCACAAAAGGTCCACAGACTCAGCACTGATGGCAGCAGGGGGGACAGGGGCAGGGGCAGCGGTGCCTGGGGTGAAGGACACTCTTCCCTTCTTACTGTTGCGAACACAGGCAGCACTAGTGGAAGTAGCTGGGAGGGTGGGCACTGTGCACTGTGTGGTGGAAGAGAAGGCAGAGTCCCCGTTCCCTGTGCCCACCAACATGGCTGTGTCACCGCTGGCATCAGATGATGTTGAGGTTTGCGTCTCTGGCTGTTATTCCTCAAGAAGACTCCTGTCCCCCGCCGAGCCGCTGGTCACATCTGTGACACTGTGCTCGTGTCCAGCTGTTGTGCTTGATGCCTTACCACTGGTTTCTGTCCCCTGTCCTTCCGTGCCCACAGGAGATGCTGCATGAGAGAGAGATGTAGTGTCATATTCAAGCAAAGCATTACTGAAGATGATGAAATCTACATGTTGCACACCACCCTGTGCAATGTTATGTTATGTTATGTTACAGGAATTTATAGAGCGCACATATACCCGGGGGTGTCTTGGCGCTAGACATAACAGTGACACGAGACTACCTTGCCCCTAATGCTGAAAGAGCCAAGTTTTCAGTTGTTTCCTAAAAATCGTCAAGGAGCTAGCATTTCTGAGGGAAAAAGGAAGAGTGTTCCACAATTTAGACGCTCCATAAAAGAAACTGCGTCCACCCCAGTGGGCTTTGAAGATTCTTGGAACAGCAAGTAATCGAGCTCCAGTGGACCGCAGCTGTCTGGTGGGACAATACCAGGAAAAATGATCCTGCAAGAAAGACGGACCAATACCATGCAAGGCCTTAAAGACAATACACAGGGCTTTGAAATCGATACGCTGGGGTACAGGAAGCCAGTGAAGATTGCGGATTTCATTGGAGACAGAATGATGTTTAGGGATATCCAGTATGAGTTCTGTAGTTTATGCAGATGTTGCTTCTGGGCGTTAAGGAAAAGACCATTGCAATAGTCCAGCCTGGATGAGATAAGGCAAGAGACTACTGTTCTCTTGGTGTGATCGGGGATGTCAGGAAAGATTTTCCTAATTTTTTTAATAAGAAAATGCGATGATGACACTACCGCATTTGTGTGGTGATGGAAGGTGAGTTTAGCATCCATAAGCACACCCAGGTTCTTTGCTTTAACCACCGGATTGGGCGGGGAGCCCAACTCGACAGGCCACCACAGATCATTCCAAGGGGGCTGTATACTGCCGAAGATAAGAACTTCCGTTTTACTGGAGTTGAGCCTCAGGCAGTGTGCTGTCATCCACTTATTAATTGCGCTCATGCAATTCCTGAACTGCGGAGCCGGAGACTGTTGAGATTTGGAGGCTGCCACCACAATCTGAGTGTCATCGGCATAGGTGGTCAGACTGAAACCAAAATCCCAAATAAGGGGTGCCAGTTCAGAGACGTATATGTTGAATAGTGTAGGGCTCAATGAGCTACCTTGCGGGACACCACATGGAAGGGTGTAGGGATTTGAGTTAAAACCATCCATGGATACGGTGGATCTTCGATCAGCGAGAAAGGAGGCTATAAGTGTTCGTGCTGAATCTCCTAATCCTAGCTTCTCCAAACATCTCTGCAGGAGACGGTGATCCACCGTATCAAATGCAGCAGAAAGGTCGAGGAGCACCAGAGCTGCTGCACCTCCACCATCCATAATTGCCCTGATCTCCTCGGAGGCTTTAATCAATGCCAACTCCGTGCTATGATCCTTGCGAAAGCCAAATTGGGTGTCATCCAATAGGCCATTGGCATTGATAAATAGGGACAATTGGTTGTTCATTATTTTGTCCACTATCTTTGCTGGCAGCGGCAGTCTGGCAATGGGCCGATAGTTGGTGGGGTTAGTCGCATCAAGAGTAGTTTTTTTTAGTAAAGGTAGAATGGATGTCTGCTTCCAGCTAGTCGGGAAAACACCAGAGGAGAACATCAGGTTATAAATATCGGTGAGTGGAGGACTCACCGAATGTACCAGTTCTTGATAGACCCTTGGGGGGCAGGGGTCTAAAGGTGAACCCGATTTAGCCTGAAGGACAAAGTTTCTCACTACAGAAGGAGGCAGTGTAGATGAGTGTTGCAGGGTCCGCCCTCCGCTCAATCGGCACAGCAGCCGTGATGGAACGGGGCGGCCCCAACACCAGCAAACAGATGGCAATACAAACAGTGAGTAAAATAATGGCTAAGAACACGTTAAAAATGCAATAAAAGTACAATAAAAAGATACTGTTCGTGACCCCAAACGGAACAGTCCCCAAGCTTCTAATGAAGGTGCAAGGTGCCTAGTGATGTGCAAAATGGCAATGAGATAGCAGCGTTATTAGGCTAAAATGTAAATAGCGTTAAGAGGCGCGTGGTACGTACAGGGCAAAGTTATGTCCGCTGCGCGTCCGCCCCATCGGTGCTTATGAACCCTTCCGGTGAGCGCCAAGAGCGCGAGCCACCGGAAGCGGAAGGAGGCAGTGTAGCTGAGTGTTGCAGGGTCCGCCCTCCGCTCAATCGGCACAGCAGCCGTGACGAAACGGGGCGGCCCCAACACCAGCAAACAGAAGGCAATACAAACAGTGAGTAAAATAATGGCTAAGAACACGTTAAAAATGCAATAAAAGTACAATAAAAAGATACTGTTCATGACCCCAAACGGAACAGTCCCCAAGCTTCTAATGAAGGTGCAAGGTGCCTAGTGATGTGCAAAATGGCAATGAGATAGCAGCGTTATTAGGCTAAAATGTAAATAGCGTTAAGAGGCGCGTGGTACGTACAGGGCAAAGTTATGTCCGCCCCTGTGCACCCTAATTTTTAACTCGAACAGTGCGTGTCAACAATCAAACCAGGCCTAATTGAGCCACGTGATGATCGTACAGCACAATATCCTGCCGGTGGCTCCGTTCAACCAGACACACAGCTCTTAGCACACCTAGGGCCCTGATGGGGGCAAGGATGAACCCCACGACATGTTGCCTCTGTCATATCTGGATGGAGCAGAAGGGGACAACACAGATACAGACTACAACATAACAGTCCACAATGGCCATGAGCTCATGCTATCCACCATGTAGTACTTTGGGGCACAACTACTGTTACACATTGGCGTCAGATGTCTAAGCCTCACAAATCTGAGTTCAGGCAATGCATGCATTGATGAAAGCACACTCAGATTATGCACACTGCCGTTCCCTTCCATTTGATTTCCCAGACTACCCCAATGCAGACGATACCTGAAGCCCATTAATCAAATTAAATTAGGAAGTACAGGTAGGGCAAATGCATGACAGCTGTGCCCAGCACAGAGGCCACTTACAAGCCACTGCATCATACTACCAACATCACAGAGCCCAGCGATGGGCCAGGCTGTGTACACATGCAGCCACTCACAGCCAAAGTCACTCTTCCAAAAATACACACCACTGCTGCTGCTGATGCTCCTTCAGACGTGCATCCAGCTCAGGCTGTGTCACGGCCAAGATGTGGGCCATTAGTGGTGTCATGCTCCGCCGTGCCAACCTGCCAGTCCGAGGTAGCAGCCACAGCATCATCTCAGCCACGTTCTTGCTCAGCTGGCATTTGGCATCCCACCTCTTGTGACAGTGGGCGCGCCGTAGGTTTGAGACACCCAGAGCCCGTACCGTGCATGCAATGGCCCTCCACACAGCCTTATGCTGGTGTACTTTGAGCTGCAGGCATGGGAGACAAGAGGGGGAAAACATCTGTGACACAGTGTTATGTACCAATATCTCTCAGTACAGTAGCATGATACTAACTCATCCCAAATCCACAAATATGTCTAACAGAGACAAGAATGCATCTCACATGGAACATCAGCATGGGAGAACCACATGTAAATGCATGCAGATGTATGGGTGAGTACCTGCCCATCTCATACACATGCAGGATGCCAGCACAGAAAGCCATGTGTTGTCTGCCCACATCTACTGTCCATTTTTAGGTAGAGCAAGACATACATTGCTTATTAATATATGTTTGGGAGTAGACTCACTGTGTCCAACACTGCTCAGCCCTCAATGTCCTTGCCCTGTGAATGGCTCTCTGTGTCATGGATGTCACATTAAGGGACATGATCTCACAAACCCACACCCTTCTCACAAGGCCTGTCATGTGCAATATACAGGGCTGAGATGGCTCATCGATGGAGAGTAAGGAAAAAAAGACACATGTAACACTCTGTACATGCAGTGATGTGTCCTTGTCAGATTGGGCGGTGACTGTGCAAGCCAGGTGGGCTCACACATAGAAGGACAACAGGGACCCACACAGCCATTCACACAAGCAATCACTGTCCTGACTCCTGCATTACCAACTTGTTGCATCACTGTATGGCTGACAAGACAATACATCACCCTCAAATCTTGATGTGCAGGCAGGGAAACGTGTGAAATAGGCTACACATCCCTTCCCCCTGGAGAAAGCATGCTAGGCAGGGCATGACAAAACTCCATACTCCCAGGCACATACTGCAGCAGCTCAACTTCATGTGTGCCCCCCCCTGCACTCTCACTCACACTGTTGAAGACTTACCATGACATTTGGGGCACAATATAGCCTTGGATACTGTATGAGCACCTCGTCCACCAGGACCTCCAGCTCCTCGCTGGTGAAGGGACTGGCCTGGATCTTCTCAGTCTTCACCATCACTGTGACCAGGAGACAGTAGCAGCAGCAGTTGGTGTTGCAGGGTGGCAAGCAGCAGTCCCTGGATACAGCAGCAGCAGTTGGTGTTGAGGGGTGGCAGGCAGCAGTCCCTGGAGATAGCAGCAGCAGCAGTTGGTGGTGAGGGGTGGCAGGCAGCAGGCTCTGTGATCTGAGGAAATGTGAGGCTCTTGCCCACACATATATGGCCCTCTAGACTAGTTTCAGTGGTTCTAAGCTGCTGCAATTGGTGTTCCAGGTCAGCCTTTTCCAAATGCATCCAATGACCAGCTCCGCAGTGGCGGAGCACGCCTACCGTAATTTTCAAAATTGCATTAGGCTACCGCGATTGCGGTTCCCATTGGCTGTAAGGGCATGGTCCATGTCGCTGACACACCGCAGGGGCCAGGCGTGAGCTACCGCGATGGTGCATCTTTCAATTGCATCCAATGACCAGCCCCATGGTGGCGGAGCACGCCTACCACGATTTTCTAAATTGCATTAGGTTTCCGCGATTGTGGTTCCAATTGGCTGTAAGTGCATGTTCCATGACGGTGACTCACCGCAGGAGCCAGGCGGTAGCTACCGCGTTGGTGCAGCTTTCAATTACATCCAAGGACCAGCCCCGTGGTGGCGGAGCACGCCTACCGATATTTTCAAAATTGCATCAGGCTACCGCGATTGTGGTTCCCATTGGCTGTAAGGGCATGGACCATGGCGGTGACACACCGCAGGGGCCAGGCGGTAGCTACTGTGATTTGGGTGTCATACATTGACATGAGTGACCGTGATTTGGGTGGCGGAGCATGCCAACCACCATTTGAGCATGTGTATATGCCTATCACTACCGCACTTGCGTTTTGGGGATTGGTGGTGACACACCGCTGGTGCCAGGTGGTAGCTACTGCAATTTGGGTGCCATACATTAACATGAATGACTGTGATTTGGGTGGTGGAGCATGCCAACTGCCATTCAGCAATACTCATATGCCTATCACTACTGCACTTGCATTTTGGGGATTGGTGGCGACACACCGCTGGTGCCAGGCGGTAGTTACCGCAATTTTGGTGCCATACATTGACATTAGTGACCGTGATTTGGGTGGCGGAGCATGCCAACCGGCATTTGGCAATACTCATATGCTTATCACTACCACACTTGCGTTTGGGGATTGGTGGTGACACACTTCTGGTGCCAGGCGGTAGCTACCGCGATTTCGGTGCCTTACATTAACATGAGTGACCGTGATTTGGGTGGCGGAGCATGCCCACTGCCATTTGGCAATACTCATATGCCTATCACTACTGCAAGTGTGGCTTTGGCATTGGCGGTGACACACCGCTGGTGCCAGGCAGTATCTACCGCGATTTGGCTGCCATACATTGACATGAGTGACCGTGATTTGGGTGGCAGAGCACACCAACCACCATTTGGCAATACTCATATGCCTATCACTACCGCACTTGCGATTTGGGGATTGGTGGTGACACACCACTGGTGCCAGAGGGTAGCTACCCCGATTCGGGTGTCATATATTGACATGAATGCCCATGAATTGGCTGGCCGAGCACTTTGACAGCACCTATGGACACATCATGCTGTGTCAATGGCCAATGGGCAGTTATCAACAGTGCACAGTGGCCACATGATTGATGGCACATCATTGTGCACACAATGCCAATGTAACATTGAGCCCACTGCTGACTACACATGCCATGTTTGTGTATGTGATTTTGAACATTGGCATGCACTCCCTAACATGTAACTTGTGATGTTGATTGGCATGTACACAGAACAGTGTTGTGATGAACTCTCTAATGGGTACACATGTCAATGTGTGGAAGGGCTGAGAAAATCACAGTGATGTATGTCTTAATGAACAATGTGCATATTTGACTGTCTACTATTCTTGGCTCAGTCACACACTTGTTGTTTACGTACAGACTGTGCTCATTGTGTTGTTGATGTGTGCCCTGTTCAAATTACGCCTGAAGGTGTGGCAGGTACAGCAGCTCAGTATGAGATAGTAGTGTTGCAGTTTCACACATATGCAGTATGAAATACTCTCAGGGCTGCTCATGCTAGATGTGGCCTTATCCCTTTGTGCATTCTCAGTCAGATGTTGTTTTGGAGGTACTTGCTGTGTGAAAAGGGACAAGTGTACGAGTAGTGTAGCTGAGGGTGTCCCTACATGTAAGCGCTCTGTAACTCAATTGTGATAACTGTCATTGTTGGCATTGTGTCAGTCAAAACGTAAGATGCTGTACACATCTCCTGGTGTATTGCATTGACATGTGTCCACTTTCATCTCAACTAGGATGAGACCAAATCTCCATTGTCCCTTCACAGTGCTGGCAGACATGGAGAATGAAGAGGTCATCCAGAAATTCTATCTAGATAGAGTGAACCTACAAAACCTATGTGCTATGTTGGAGCCCCACCTGCAGCCGCGCAGAACATATCCAACAGCTTTGACCCCAACATCTAAGATGATGGCAACCCTGCATTTTTTTTGCCACTGTTTCATTCCACTACATGGTGTACAGCGCAGGAAGAATGTCGCAACCTATGTTCAGCATGGTGCTGCGTGATGTCCTGTCCGCTATGATGATCTACAAGGACAGATATATCCATTTCCCCAGGGGGTATGAATTTGCGACAGTGAAGGGTGATTTTTATGCCCTTGGACAAATCCCCCATGTTGTTGGTGCCATTGATTGCACCCATGTTGGGCTTGTTCCACCACAGGCACGTGAGCACATCTATAAGAATTGTAAACACTTCCACTCCATAAATGTGCAAGTGGTGTGCCAGGCGGATATGATCATCTCTCACGTGTGTGCCTAAATTCCAGGATCAGCCCATGACTCATACATCATGCGTAACAGCATTGTACCACAGCTGATGGCTAATCTGCTTCCTGAGCGTGCATGGATTGTGGGTGAGTATGCGTTGTCAAATAGCGTGCTGTGTGTGTGACATGCTGTCCTCTGCCACAGTAACATTACAAGGTTTCTCTGTGTTTATCACACCTAGGTGACTCTGCATATCCCAACCGTCCTTGGTTGCTGAGCCCACTGCGGAATCCCAGGACATCAGTTGATGACCGCTACAATGATGCCCATGGGAGGACACGTCGTGTGGTAGAGCGTACTTTTGGCCTCCTGAAGTCACGATTTTGCTGCCTGGACAAGACCGAAGGTGCACTGATGTACTCGCCCAGGAAGGTGTGTCAGATTGTAGTGGCATGCTGCATGCTCCACAACCTGGCCATTCGCAAGGAGATCCTGGATGATGATGACCAGTCACGGCCCCCACCTGCAAACTAACCTGTGTCCAGTGATGAGGATAGTGGAGAGGAGGAAGGTGTTGACCTCCGTAAACGGCTCATCAACCGCTGTACAACGGACCCATTGTCTGATGATGTTGCTGTTGTGTGTGAAGGTGTATGTGAGCTTTGTGACTGCAGCCGTTTGTTGACTCAATGGTAGCTGACAATCTTTCTGGGACAGGGTAGTTTGGAACATCTACCGGATGTGTATGTGGCACTGTTGCTCATTGTGATGTGTGCATGATGGATCTGCTTGATGGTCAGTGTTGTGTGATGTCTGTGATGTCGCACCCAGACTAGTGAATATTGTTCGGCTGTGTTTCCCTAGGTCCCTTTGGCCTCTCCTTGCCTACATACATTCCATATTCCTGGTACATTGAGATTATGGTGAAGACTGCACATCCTGGATTAAACACAGAGCAGAAACAACGACATGTGTGTAAGGCGTATTTATTTACAATGGTGACATGAGAGGGGGTGAGCATTTACATTGAGCTGATTAGTGAAGTAGTGAGTTGACAGTTATGGTAAATGAGAGAATTGAGTAGTCACCACATTGATGAGGTGACCCAGTCCAACAGACAGATGTCATTCACAAGGCAGTGTGGGGAAGGATAGCCAAAAAAGTCAATGCAGTAGTGAAGTGGGTTGCCATCATGGCTGGCTCCTTGACTGACGTTTGGCAGGTGCTTTGCCACAGGATACTCCCAGTGATTTCTTCGGATGGCCCCTTCGAAGCTTGGCAGGGGGGCCTCTGCAGTAGGGCCAGTGGGGTCTGAGGACTCACCCCTCTCTGTGGCTGATGAACTGTCATCCTGTGGCCCACCAGGAGGAGTTGGAGGTGTTGTTTGTGGCACAGGCCTGTCCCTCAGTACCGCCACTAGCTGGCCCAAGAGGTCCACAATTTGGCCCATGCGGGTGTCCATGGACCTCATCAGCAGGAGGAGCTCGCTGGAATCTTCTTCTGACCGGCCTGTTTGTCCCTGGGCCCGTTCATAGGCCCCAAGGACTCTGTTTATGTTGTCCAGGGCTTCGGTACCAGGCTCTGGTTGTCTGTGACTGACCCTGCCCCTCCCACCTGCCCTTCCTGCCATGGACCTGTTGCCTCACCACAGTGGGCCCCCGCATCCTCTCTCTGCCCTCCTCAGTTGGTGGTGTGGGGTGGTCATCCTCTGGTACAGGGAGAGTATTGCAGGCAGCACTGATTGTGGTGGTGGTGGAGGACGCACAGGCCATAACAGCAGGAGTCTGCAAAGAGGTTGGCGTTGCTGCAGATGTGGTGGGGGGATGATGTGGTCCTGGGACCTGTTGTGCCCTGGCACACCAGATGGGCCGGCTCCGGCCTTCTGGTCCTTTGAATCTCGGAGTCAAAATCCGAGAGTCCATGTTCCGGGGGTGGGGGGGGCAAGACTGGCTCTGCAGGTTGCTGATGATGTACTCTGCAGTCAGTTCTTGGTCACCTGTGGATCTGATGGGAAATGTTCATTGTAGTGCACCCGGCAAGCTTTGTGTTAGCTGTGTATTATTCACTGTTTGTACACCACACAGTTGACTAATCATCACATTGTTTGTATGCGCACTACTGTGCCTCCTGAAATGATGTTGAGGTACATGCTTTACTTGTCCATGGTGTGAGGTGTAAAAACATACCATGCACCACGTGCATATTTTGTGATTACAGGGACATGTTGCCATCTAGGAGCTAGCACAACAAACATTTTCTGTGAAGCCTCTTTGTTGATTATTCTGCCCTGGCAGACATTACATCTGAGCATGAACTGCCCATTGTCATCTCATGCATACCTTTGTCATTTCATGTGCATATCTGAAATTGTACCACCGAACATGCTTTCTTTGTTTTCATATGGTCCTGCTGCTCTGGCCCCATGGCACTTACACATGGCATTCAGGGCTGTGCATGATTGTGTACAGACTTTCTTCTACATGTGAATTGGTGTGTCACACTTTGGTTGCTGTGACAGTTTCATTTGCTTAGCTGTCTGCACACTCTGAGTGGCAATAGGATTGTGTGCATATTTGTGCAATGAGAGGGATGGTGTTGTCATATGGCACCATGCTTTTTGAGAGGAATGGCTGGGTGCATGTTCTGGCTACTTCCCTGTTATGTTTTCAAATTTGGCTGGAATTTGTGACACATCTGTGTGTGTGTGGTGGAGGCTTCCATCCTGCTCAGGGGTGGGACAAGAAAGCATGATATGTCTACCTACCTGTTAGTTTGAAGTGGACAGTGCAATGACTGACACATGCATCTGGATGGGAGGGAGTTCTCTGTCTTGATGAGCTGGGGAACAAGGGGGCATGGTGGGAGTAGTAGTGCAGTCTTCCCACCCCCACACATCCCTCACTGTGAACATGGCTACCTACCTGTTAGTTTGTAGTGATACAATGGCTTCCAACTGCTTCTGGGTGGGGGGCAGCTCCATCCTGCTCAGGTGTGGGACAGGGGGCTTGGTGGGAGTTGTAGTGCAGTCTTCTCACTCCCAAACACCCCAACCTGTGAAGATGGCTACCTACCTGGTATTTGTAAGTGTACAATGCAATGGCTGACACATGCATCTGGGTGGGAGAGAGTGCTCCATCTTGATGAGCTGGGGTACAAGGGGGCATAGTGGGAGTTGTTGTGCAGGCCTCCCACCCACAGACAGGACAACCTTGGTAAATGGCTGCCTGCCTGTTAGATTGTTTGTAGTGATACAGTGGCTTCCAACTGCTTCTGGGTGGGGGAGTGCTCCATCCTGCTCAGGGGTGCCTGGTGGGAGTTGTATTGCAGGCCTCCCACCCCCAAACAGCCCTCCCTGGGAAGATGGCTACCTACCTGTGAGTTTTGTTGATGAGATACAATGGCTTCCAACTGCTTCTGGGGGGGAGTGCACCATCCTGCCCAGGGGTGGGACAGGGGTGCCTGTTGGGAGTTGTATTGCAGGCCTTCTACCCCCAGACAGCCCTCCCTGGAAAGATGGCTACCTACCTGCTAGTTTGTTTGTAGTGATCTAATGGATGCCACATGCTTTTGGGTGGGAGGGAGTGCTCCATCCTGCTCAGGGGTGGGACCTGGGTGCATGGTAGGAGTTGTGATGCAGGCCTCCCACCCCCAAACAGCCCTCCCTGGGAAGATGGCTACCTACCTGTTAGTTTGTAGGGATCTAATGGCTGCCACATGCTTCAGGGTGGGTGGAGTGCTCCATTCTGCTCAGGGGTGGGACAGGGGTGCCTGGTGGGAGTTGTGGTGCAGACCTCCCACCCCCAGGCAGCCCTCCCAGGGAAGATGGCTACTTACCTGTTTGTTTGTTTGTAGGGATCTAATGGCTGCCAGATGCTTCTGGGTGGGTGAAGTGCTCCATCCTGCTCAGGGGTGGGACTGGGGTGCCTGGTGGGAGTTGTGGTACAGGCCTCCTACCCCCAAACAGCCCTACTGGGAAGATGGCACCTACCTGTTAGTTTGTTTGTAGGGATCTAATGGCAGCCATATGCTTCTGGGTAGGAGGGAGTGTTCCATCTTTCTCAGGGATGGGACAGAGGTGCATGGTGGGAGTTGTGGTGCAGGCCTCCCACCCCCAAACAGCCCTCCCTGGGATGATGGCTACCTACCTGTTAGTTTGTTGTTAGGGATCTAATGGCTGCCCAATGCTTCTGGGTGGGTGGAGTGCTCCATCCTGCTCAAGGATGGGACAGGGGTACCTGGTGGGAGTTGTGGTGCAGGCCTCCCACCCCCAAACAGCCCTCCCTGGGAAGATGGCTACCTACCTGTTAGTTTGTTTGTAGGAATCTAATGGCTGCCACATGCTTCTGGGTGGGAGGGAGTGCTCCATCCTGCTCAGGGGTAGGACTGGGGTGCCTGGTGGGAGTTGTGGTGCAGGCCTCCCACCCCCAAACAGCCCTCCCTGGGAAGATGGCTACCTACCTGTTAGCTTGTTTGTAGGGATATAATGGCTGCCACATGCTTCTGGGTGGGTGGAGTGCTCCATCCTGCTCAGGGGTGTGACAGGGGTGCCTGGTGGGAGTTGTGGTGCTGATTGCCTGGACACATACCACACGGTAAATGTCGTGTAGCTTTGGTGTGATTCAGATGGAGTGGATGTTACATCTGTGAGACCTGTGTTGGGTATTGTATTGCAGATGGATGGACGTGGGCCTAGGACGTGTAGCATTGTAGTTGTGCAAGACAGTACATAGCAGTGTGATGGTCTATATTTGTTTGTACTTACCAGCCTGCACTCCCCCAGCTTTTCCTGTGAGACTCTCTGGATGCAGTATGGAAAGCACCTTCTCCTCCCATGAAGTGAATGTTTTTAGTGGAATGGGAAGGCCACCGCCAGTCCTCCGAGCCAGCTCACGGCTCTTGCTCCTCTTCTTCTTCAGGACTGTCTTCAGGTCATGCCATCGCTTCATGATTTCATTTCTGTTGCGTGGGTTGGTCCCTACTGCATTGACCTTGTCAACTATCCTTACCCACATTTGTGTTCAGGTGGCTAATGGTGTCTGTTGGACCAGGTTACCAAACAATTGTGGTTCAACTCTGATTATCTCATCTACCATAACCTTCAACTCACTCTCTGTGAATTTTGGGATTTTCTGTGGTGCCATGGTGTGTGATGTGCCAAGGGGTTAGAGGTGCCGGTGTGGAAGTGGTAGTTGTGGTAGTGATGTGTATGGTGTGTGATGTGCAAAGGGGTTAGAGGTGCAGGTGTGGAAGTGGTGGTGGTGATGTGTGTGTGGTATGATGATTTGCCTCTCCTTTCAGCTGTGGTGCTTGTCCCTTCACTTCTGGAGCTTTGCAAAGGATTCTGGTCAGGGAAGGGGCTGGTTTCATACTCAGCTATGTGGGTGTGTCAAAATGGGGTATTGCTGTCAGGTGTGTTGTGTGGGTTGTCCTGGGATTTGTACTTTTTGAATTTGCCATGGGGTTGTGTCTTTGGGATGTGTTAGGTTTTGGGGGGCAGGACTAGTTTGCTGTGTGCACTTGGTGGCCTTGTTGTGTATTTTCATTTCGACCGCCATTTTTTTCACAGAGAGTCCGCAGCGGTGGCTATGCTACAGCCCTTCCGCCGTCTCTACCATTTATCACTGTTTGTGACCGCGGCAGTCGGAAACAGCGGAACGTACCACGGTCACATCAGGGATATCCTAATTTTCTGGCCGGTGTCTCTTCTGTCTTGGCGGCGGTTTGGTGTGTTTCCGCCGTGAATCCGATCGCCGCGGATGGGTTATCGCCTTCTCCGCCCACTACGGGTGGGTTTTCTGTGGCTCTTACCGTCGTTGTTGTTTTTTTGGGGTGGTAGATCCTAATTGGACCACCGGTTTTGCTGCGGTACCGGCGGGCGGTTGTTTTCCGCTACCATGGCGGTCGGGGTGGTTTTCCAACCGCCATACTAATGGGGCTCAAAGTGCTATGTGATATGGAGATTCAATTGCCTAGCCCAAGTGGGTTAAAATATCAGTATCGAAGCCATAATTCCATCTTTTCAGTTATGAATACTAACGCACAATGGATATATTCCACAAGAAAGCCCTCCTGCGGTCCTCCATCCATGTGAGACACTTGGCACTGATGAATGTCCTATTAACTAGTCCAGCATGTGTCTACTAACCTATGTGGGTGGTCAATTCCTCACCTGCATTGAGGCCATTAGGGACTTTGGTATTGAGATCCACTATATATCTCGATTCCAAAGCGTGTAGATGTTTTTCCCAGTCTCCCCCTGGGGATGTATCATGACTGTCTATTACAAAGAAACTCAAAAGGCTGCTATTGCTCTCATGATGTTCGTAAAAATGTCTCGCCATGGGATAATTGAAATCCTTGTTCGTTATGGCACATAAGTGTTGCAGGATTCTGAGTTTCAATTGTAGCTTTGTACTCCCAATGTACTTGAGGCCACAAGGGCACACTAGGACATATATGCAAAGTCACTGGTACTGGTGATAGACGTGTTAATAGTTCTCATTCTACCCTACTCATCTCTATAACTATTGCTATTTTTGCTATTTTTGCAAGCTTTGCACAAATGGCATTTTATGAAGCTCTTCTTTGAATTTAACCAAGTGCCTGTACTGACGTCCTGCTGATAGCTATGGACCAGCCGGTCCCTTAGCGGCCGCGATTTCCTATAGGTGATACATGGTTTTTCACCTACATATTTCCCTATCACAGGATCAGTTTTCAATAGACTCCAGTGTTGTTTCATCAGTTTGTTAATTTGATTTGATCTTTTATTAAACGTGGTGGTCATTCTGGGGACATTGATATCCTCCTTCTTCTCTTACTTTTTAAATAGGATTTCATTTCATGTACTCTTAGACAATGTCCTTCTGGCTGCGGCTAATGTCTTAACACTGTAGCCCCATTGTTTAAATCTAGTGTCCATATTGGTTGGCTCACGGGTGAAACCCTCATCAGTATTACAATTATGGCGTGCTCTTCTATATTTGCTGTATGGGATGCTGTTGACTAGAGGCACAGGGTGATTACTATGGGCATGGAGAATTGTATTCCCTGATGTCTCTTTTCTAAATAAGTTTGTGATGATACACTTATTTTCAATGGTAATATATAACAATAAATAAATCTAATAAAAAAAATTCTATTATGAATTAAAACATGAAACTATTCAAAAAAATATATAAACTTACATTTCCCACTCAACTCAGTGCAACAGTAGGAAAAGTGTTGGATAGTGGAGGTGTAAAAATTACTATTCCCACTCCAATAAGTTTGCCAGTACGGAAACTGTTGGATAGTGGAGGGGTAAAAATTATTATTCCCACTCCAGTGAGTGCAACAGTAGGGAAAGTGTTGGAATGGGGTAACAATTAACCGCTTCGGTGCTCATGACAAGCCCAGCTCGTCATGAGACACAGTGGAGCTGTGCTCATGACGAGCTGGGCTCGTCATAACCGTCGCGGCCCACCCACACCAGTCTGGGGAGGGGGGGAGCGAATCCACAGGCACAGCTAGTTATCATTTCCCCAGGATATAAAATGCAACAAGTCAGCTCCCTAGGATGTCCCAGGGCGTGTAGAGCACTGCTCGTATATTTTAATGTTGAAGATGCAATAAGCGGGGCCCTGGGCACGGACTTGGCGCGGACGGGCGCAGACGGGCCTGCGGCGCGCCCGCTCGCGCGTCCGCCCCATCGGTGCTTATGAACCCTTCCGGTGAGCGCCAAGAGCGCGAGCCACCGGAAGCGGAAGGAGGCATTGTAGATGAGTGTTGCAGGGTCCGCCCTCCGCTCAATCGGCACAGCAGCCGTGACGGAACGGGGCGGCCCCAACACCAGCAAACAGATGGCAATACAAACAGTGAGTAAAATAATGGCTAAGAACACGTTAAAAATGCAATAAAAGTACAATAAAAAGATACTGTTCGTGACCCCAAACACAACAGTCCCCAAGCTTCTAATGAAGGTGCAAGGTGCCTAGTGATGTGCAAAATGGCAATGAGATAGCAGCGTTATTAGGCTAAAATGTAAATAGCGTTAAGAGGCGCGTGGTACGTACAGGGCAAAGTTATGTCCGCTGCGCGTCCGCCCCATCGGTGCTTATGAACCCTTCCGGTGAGCGCCAAGAGCGCGAGCCACCGGAAGCGGAAGGAGGCAGTGTAGCTGAGTGTTGCAGGGTCCGCCCTCCGCTCAATCGGCACAGCAGCCGTGACGAAACGGGGCGGCCCCAACACCAGCAAACAGAAGGCAATACAAACAGTGAGTAAAATAATGGCTAAGAACACGTTAAAAATGCAATAAAAGTACAATAAAAAGATACTGTTCATGACCCCAAACGGAACAGTCCCCAAGCTTCTAATGAAGGTGCAAGGTGCCTAGTGATGTGCAAAATGGCAATGAGATAGCAGCGTTATTAGGCTAAAATGTAAATAGCGTTAAGAGGCGCGTGGTACGTACAGGGCAAAGTTATGTCCACCCCTGTGCACCCTAATGTTTAACTCGAACAGTGCGTGTCAACAATCAAACCAGGCCTAATTGAGCCACGTGATGATCGTACAGCACAATATCCTGCCGGTGGCTCCGTTCAACCAGACACACAGCTCTTAGCGCACCTAGGGCCCTGATGGGGGCAAGGATGAACCCCACGACATGTTGCCTCTGTCATATCTGGATGGAGCAGAAGGGGACAACACAGATACAGACTACAACATAACAGTCCACAATGGCCATGAGCTCATGCTATCCACCATGTAGTACTTTGGGGCACAACTACTGTTACACATTGGCGTCAGATGTCTAAGCCTCACAAATCTGAGTTCAGGCAATGCATGCATTGATGAAAGCACACTCAGATTATGCACACTGCCGTTCCCTTCCATGTGATTTCCCAGACTACCCCAATGCAGACGATACCTGAAGCCCATTACTCAAATTAAATTAGGAAGTACAGGTAGGGCAAATGCATGACAGCTGTGCCCAGGACAGAGGCCACTTACAAGCCACTGCATCACACTACCAACATCACAGAGCCCAGCGCTGGCCCAGGCTGTGTACACATGCAGCCACTCACAGCCAAAGTCACTCTTCCAAAAATACACACCACTGCTGCTGCTGATGCTCCTTCAGACGTGCATCCAGCTCAGGCTGTGTCACGGCCAAGATGTGGGCCATTAGTGGTGTCATGCTCCGCCGTGCCAACCTGCCAGTCCGAGGTAGCAGCCACAGCATCATCTCAGCCACGTTCTTGCTCAGCTGGCATTTGGCATCCCACCTCTTGTGACAGTGGGCGCGCCGTAGGTTTGAGACACCCAGAGCCCGTACCGTGCATGCAATGGCCCTCCACACAGCCTTATGCTGGTGTACTTTGAGCTGCAGGCATGGGAGACAAGAGGGGGAAAACATCTGTGACACAGTGTAATGTACCAATATCTCTCAGTACAGTAGCATGATACTAACTCATCCCAAATCCACAAATATGTCTAACAGAGACAAGAATGCATCTCACATGGAACATCAGCATGGGAGAACCACATGTAAATGCATGCAGATGTATGGGTGAACACAGTACCTGCCCATCTCATACACATGCAGTATGCCAGCACAGAAAGCCATGTGTTGTCTGCCCACATCTACTGTCCATTTTTAGGTAGAGCAAGACATACATTACTTATTAATATATGTTTGGGAGTAGACTCACTGTGTCCAACACTGCTCAGCCCTCAATGTCCTTGCCCTGTGAATGGCTCTCTGTGTCATGGATGTCACATTAAGGGACATGATCTCACAAACCCACACCCTTCTCACAAGGCCTGTCATGTGCAATATACAGGGCTGAGATGGCTCATCAATGGAGAGTAAGGAAAAAAAGACACATGTAACACTCTGTACATGCAGTGATGTGTCCTTGTCAGATTGGGCGGTGACTGTGCAAGCCAGGTGGGCTCACACAGAGAAGGACAACAGGGACCCACACAGCCATTCACACAATCAATCACTGTCCTGACTCCTGCATTACCAACTTGTTGCATCACTGTATGGCTGACAAGACAATACATCACCCTCAAATCTTGATGTGCAGGCAGGGAAACGTGTGAAATAGGCTACACACCCCTTCCCCCTGGAGAAAGCATGCTAGGCAGTGCATGACAAAACTCCACACTCCCAGGCACATACTGCAGCAGCTCAACTTCATGTGTGCCCCCCCTGCACTCTCACTCACACTGTTGAAGACTTACCATGACATTTGGGGCACAATATAGCCTTGGATACTGTATGAGCACCTCGTCCACCAGGACCTCCAGCTCCTCGCTGGTGAAGGGACTGGCCTGGATCTTCTCAGTCTTCACCATCACTGTGACCAGGAGACAGTAGCAGCAGCAGTTGGTGTTGCAGGGTGGCAAGCAGCAGTCCCTGGATACAGCAGCAGCAGTTGGTGTTGAGGGGTGGCAGGCAGCAGTCCCTGGAGATAGCAGCAGCAGCAGTTGGTGGTGAGGGGTGGCAGGCAGCAGGCTCTGTGATCTGAGGAAATGTGAGGCTCTTGCCCACACATATATGGCCCTCTAGACTAGTTTCAGTGGTTCTAAGCTGCTGCAATTGGTGTTCCAGGTCAGCCTTTTCCAAATGCATCCAATGACCAGCTCCGCAGTGGCGGAGCACGCCTACCGTAATTTTCAAAATTGCATTAGGCTACCGCGATTGCGGTTCCCATTGGCTGTAAGGGCATGGTCCATGTCGCTGACACACCGCAGGGGCCAGGCGTGAGCTACCGCGATGGTGCATCTTTCAATTGCATCCAATGACCAGCCCCATGGTGGCGGAGCACGCCTACCATGATTTTCTAAATTGCATTAGGTTTCCGCGATTGTGGTTCCAATTGGCTGTAAGTGCATGTTCCATGACGGTGACTCACCGCAGGAGCCAGGCGGTAGCTACCGCGTTGGTGCAGCTTTCAATTACATCCAAGGACCAGCCCCGTGGTGGCGGAGCACGCCTACCGATATTTTCAAAATTGCATCAGGCTACCGCGATTGTGGTTCCCATTGGCTGTAAGGGCATGGTCCATGGCGGTGACACACCGCAGGGGCCAGGCGGTAGCTACTGTGATTTGGGTGTCATACATTGACATGAGTGACCGTGATTTGGGTGGCGGAGCATGCCAACCACCATTTGAGCATGTGTATATGCCTATCACTACCGCACTTGCGTTTTGGGGATTGGTGGTGACACACCGCTGGTGCCAGGTGGTAGCTACTGCGATTTGGGTGCCATACATTAACATGAATGACTGTGATTTGGGTGGTGGAGCATGCCAACTGCCATTCAGCAATACTCATATGCCTATCACTACTGCACTTGCATTTTGGGGATTGGTGGCGACACACCGCTGGTGCCAGGCGGTAGGTACCGCGATTTGGGTGCCATACATTGACATTAGTGACCGTGATTTGGGTGGCGGAGCATGCCAACCGGCATTTGGCAATACTCATATGCTTATCACTACCACACTTTCGTTTGGGGATTGGTGGTGACACACTTCTGGTGCCAGGAGGTAGCTACCGCGATTTCGGTGCCATACATTAACATGAGTGACCGTGATTTGGGTGGCGGAGCATGCCCACTGCCATTTGGCAATACTCATATGTCTATCACTACTGCAAGTG
Organism: Triturus cristatus; assembly: GCF_964204655.1. NCBI lineage: Eukaryota > Metazoa > Chordata > Amphibia > Caudata > Salamandridae > Triturus > Triturus cristatus. Next base: position 496,846,585 of record NC_140590.1, read on the forward strand.
TGGCTTTGGCATTGGCGGTGACACACCGCTGGTGCCAGGCAGTATCTACCGCGATTTGGCTGCCATACATTGACATGAGTGACCGTGATTTGGGTGGCAGAGCATGCCAACCACCATTTGGCAATACTCATATGCCTATCACTACCGCACATGCGATTTGGGGGTGGGTGGTGACACACCACTGGTGCCAGGGGGCAGCTACCCCGATTTGGGTGTCATATATTGACATGAATGCCCATGAATTGGCTGGCCGAGCACTTTGACAGCACCTATGGACACATCATGCTGTGTCAATGGCCAATGGGCAGTTATCAACAGTGCACAGTGGCCACATGATTGATGGCACATCATTGTGCACACAATGCCAATGTAACATTGAGCCCACTGCTGACTACACATGCCATGTTTGTGTATGTGATTTTGAACATTGGCATGCACTCCCTCACATGTGACTTGTGATGTTGATTGGCATGTACACAGAACAGTGTTGTGATGAACTCTCTAATGGGTACACATGTCAATGTGTGGAAGGGCTGAGAAAATCACAGTGATGTATGTCTTAATGAACAATGTGCATATTTGACTGTCTACTATTCTTGGCTCAGTCACACACTTGTTGTTTACGTACAGACTGTGCTCATTGTGTTGTTGATGTGTGCCCTGTTCAAATTACGCCTGAAGGTGTGGCAGGTACAGCAGCTCAGTATGAGATAGTAGTGTTGCAGTTTCACACATATGCAGTATGAAATACTCTCAGGGCTGCTCATGCTAGATGTGGCCTTATCCCTTTGTGCATTCTCAGTCAGATGTTGTTTTGGAGGTACTTGCTGTGTGAAAAGGGACAAGTGTACGAGTAGTGTAGCTGAGGGTGTCCCTACATGTAAGCGCTCTGTAACTCAATTGTGATAACTGTCATTGTTGGCATTGTGTCAGTCAAAACGTAAGATGCTGAACACATCTCCTGGTGTATTGCATTGACACGTGTCCACTTTCATCTCAACTAGGATGAGACCAAATCTCCATTGTCCCTTCACAGTGCTGGCAGACATGGAGAATGAAGAGGTCATCCGGAAATTCTATCTAGATAGAGTGAACCTACAAAACCTATGTGCTATGTTGGAGCCCCACCTGCAGCCACGCAGAACATATCCAACAGCTTTCACCCCAACATCTAACATGATGGCGACCCTGCATTTTTTTTGCCACTGTTTCATTCCACTACATGGTGTACAGCGCAGGAAGAATGTCGCAACCTATGTTCAGCATGGTGCTGCGTGATGTCCTGTCCGCTATGATGATCTACAAGGACAGATATATCCATTTCCCCAGGGGGTATGAATTTGCAACAGTGAAGGGTGATTTTTATGCCCTTGGACAAATCCCCCATGTTGTTGGTGCCATTGATTGCACCCATGTTGGGCTTGTTCCACCACAGGCACGTGAGCACATCTATAAGAATTGTAAACACTTCCACTCCATAAATGTGCAAGTGGTGTGCCAGGCGGATATGATCATCTCTCACGTGTGTGCCTAATTTCCAGGATCAGCCCATGACTCATACATCATGCGTAACAGCATTGTACCACAGCTGATGGCTAATCTGCTTCCTGAGCGTGCATGGATTGTGGGTGAGTATGCGTTGTCAAATAGTGTGCTGTGTGTGTGACATGCTGTCCTCTGCCACAGTAACATTACAAGGTTTCTCTGTGTTTATCACACCTAGGTGACTCTGCATATCCCAACCGTCCTTGGTTGCTGAGCCCACTGCGGAATCCCAGGACACCAGTTGATGACCGCTACAATGAGGCCCATGGGAGGACACGTCGTGTGGTAGAGCGTACTTTTGGCCTCCTGAAGTCACGATTTCGCTGCCTGGACAAGACCGGAGGTGCACTGATGTACTCGCCCAGGAAGGTGTGTCAGATTGTAGTGGCATGCTGCATGCTCCACAACCTGGCCATTCGCAAGGAGATCCTGGATGATGATGACCAGCCAAGGCCCCCACCTGCAAACTAACCTGTGTCCAGTGATGAGGATAGTGGAGAGGAGGAAGGTGTTGACCTCCGTAAACGGCTCATCAACCGCTGTACAACGGACCCATTGTCTGATGATGTTGCTGTTGTGTGTGAAGGTGTATGTGAGCTTTGTGACTGCAGCCGTTTGTTGACTCAATGGTAGCTGACAATCTTTCTGGGACAGGGTAGTTTGGAACATCTACCGGATGTGTATGTGGCACTGTTGCTCATTGTGATGTGTGCATGATGGATCTGCTTGATGGTCAGTGTTGTGTGATGTCTGTGATGTCACACCCAGACTAGTGAATATTGTTCGGCTGTGTTTCCCTAGGTTTCTTTGGCCTCTCCTTGCCTACATACATTCCATATTCCTGGTACATTGTGATTATGGCGAAGACTGCACATCCTGGATTAAACACAGAGCAGAAACAACGACATGTGTGTAAGGCGTATTTATTTACAATGGTGACATGAGAGGGGGTGAGCATTTACATTGAGCTGATTAGTGAAGTAGTGAGTTGACAGTTATGGTAAATGAGAGAATTGAGTAGTCACCACATTGATGAGGTGACCCAGTCCAACAGACAGATGTCATTCACAAGGCAGTGTGGGGAAGGATAG